>NC_142652.1:59318000-59634500 GCF_055504915.1 Nelumbo nucifera
CTCTTCCAGTGGCCGGTTTGCTTACAGAAGAAACAAGCATCTGATAACTTGTTTTTCTTCTACCTTTTGGTTTTGCTACCCTTCTTCTGAGTCTTCCTTTTAGCCTTCCACTTTTTCTTACCTTTTGGTTTTGCTACCCTTCTTCTGAGTCTTTCTTTTAGCCTTCCACTTTTTCTTACCCAATTTGCCACCTTCAACAAGCATGGTTATCGGCTTATTCTTCTTAATCAGTTCTTTAGCCATCTACAACATATTGTTGAGTTGCTGAAGGCTAATGTTTAGCTTATTCATGTTGTAATTCATGATAAACTGAATGAATGATGGAGGTAAGGAATTGAGAACAACATCAATTTTAGTGTCATGATCTAGCCCTATCCCGAGAGCCTCTAGTTCATTGATATAACCCATCATCTTTAGACAATGGTCATGAACCTGTTGGCTCTCGATCATCTGTGCGGTCATAAATAATCTTAAGACCTTTGTAAAACGATTATGTTGGTTGTCGAGTAACCCATCATCTTTAGATAACCCATCATCTTTAGACAACTTGTTAGTTGTTGAGTAAAACGATTCTGCTCTTCGTACATATTCTTCAGACTATCCAATATATCCTTGGACACTTTGATCTTATCGAATTGTCGTTGTATCGGATTGTCTAAAGAGGCTATAATATAACACTGGGCAAGAGAATTTTTTTCTTCCCATTCTTGATACTCTTCTTCGGGCCTCAGAAGCCCTGTCACCCAAACGATCCGGAGCAGTGTTCTTAGTAATTTTGTCCAATTTCTCAGACGTCAAAACCAGCATAAGGTTTTAGAACCAGTCAACATAATTTGGTAAAGGCAAAGTAGATTTATAAGTCCGCAATCTAAATTGATTCATGTCATCACATAGAAAGGACTTTTAATCTTTGTTCCATTTCCATTTTGGGCATCTCCGAGATTCCCTCCAATCTCAGTGACGGAGACAGTTGTGTCTCTGGAAATGTGGGAAACCACATGGGGTGCATGGAGCCAACTTTTTCAGCTGCAAAACCCCACCATCTTCTATGAAGGATCTCATCCACTCATCTTATGTGTTTTCCCTTTGGCCTCTGTCAGACAAGGTTCATAACCATTTTAGGTTAAACATTTCTATCCAGTAAGTGCTTACCCATCATGTTCGTGAACGCTAAGGTACCGTGAGAGTCTTTCATTTTAGGATATGCCCATCCCACATTGGTGTATGATGCCCCTATCATCTCATGAAACAATCCAGTTAACTGCATTAGTAGATGGATAGCCCAATTTTATGGTGCATCTCCACCCACCAATACAGTCAACCTTCGTACTAATTATGGAAGGCCTTTAGAGAATTCATCATATGAAATTCCCTATCACATGCACTTATATTAAATGGAGGGAACATAAACCCCCTAGATCTGAATTAGGTCAAAAGTAAAGTAGCTCCCACTGACTTTCATAAAGCCAGATTCAAAGTAAGCCCAAAATGGCTAGGGTTCCGGGGTGTTCATCTTGGGGAGAAACTGAAACAGGCCCCACTGAGAAATGAGATTATCCAATGATCTTAAGGGCACCATGGGCAATGATGTGCATTCATCCATCGTGTTCGAAAGAATCACTATCGAATTAACATGGGACAAGTACTTTTGGCCCATGTACGTAGCACATCACATCACATCACATGCATGAAATCCATAATTGATCAAATCAATTAAATAACTATAAAACTCATAATTAAAATTTAAAACCTTTTTTAGCCCATTTAAAGCCCATAATATTATCTAGGTATATAGGTTGAACTGCAAAGAGTAGTTCGGCCCATATAGCATTTATGCTGAATTGGGCTAAAACAGTTTTAACAAATTAAAACAAGGTTTTACAGAGGTGGGCCAAATTGCATCTTGCAATTAGCCATCACACTCTCGGCCCATATATGGAATTTTAGGGTTGAGAATAGCCCCCATCGAACCATAAATTTGGTCCAATCTGGTTCAAATGGGTCTAGGGTTTGGTGTTTAATTCAATATTCAATTCAAGAAGATGATCTGAAATTAAATATGACTGATAAATGACAATCAAAAGCAGCAATTAAAGACATCAGTGGGTTGTTCGTATGGATCCAAACCTGCAAGAAAAAAAAGTCAGTCGCAACTTGCACATTCAATTTCTGTGAATCGCAAATTGTAAATTTCTTATCTGCACAAGTCTTCTCTTCCACGCGAACTAGCTTCTTATTCAGTGAAATAAAATAGAAAAAACAAAATTTTTCTATTAAATTAAATCAGAATCAAATCTTATACATTCCGCCTAAAAAAAAAAAATTATTTACAGACCAAGAATGAATAGAATACAATAGTTGCACAGATTCATTGCGCCAATAAAAAATTTCGATCTCCACCACACGAACAACCCAAAATCCAAGAAATATAAATAGAACAATTCTAAATATATATTAGATTAATAAGGATTTAATTTTTAGATCATTCGACCAAAACTGGGAACCTATTTCCCAGCGAAAAACATTAACTGTGCAAATCGGGTAGAACACCTTCTATCGATTTGCGCAGATCCATATCTGATCCAATTCCGTTCAAGACATGAACCTGGCTGTGATACCATCGAAGGGATGGGAGATCCGTCAAATGGATAGCCGAACCCTATAGGAAGGTTGGGCGAAATTTCAAAAAATTTCTTTCTCTCCCACCCGAGAATCACATTCCCTAATTTAAAAACTGCATTTTCAAGGTTCATTCTTGAAACTAAAAATAGGACCAGATCAGAAACCAATAGAAAGTGAGGGATATACCTGATACGAAGTAGCAGTAACTCCCAATGCAGATGTTCATGCCCAAAGAGAACCAAAACTCGTTTCCACTAAAGAAGACACACTGTGTAGTGAAGCAGGATTAGAAGGATGGTTCTTCAACAAGAACCTGAATTCTTCAGCAAGAATCGAGCAAGGACTAGTGAGCACGCCTTCAGCAAGAATCGAGCAAGGACTAATCCTAATTAGTTTAAAATTGAATTTGCCCCATTTTAATTAACTAACTTAAGCCCAGTTCGAATTGGGCCTTAGGCCCATTAAGGTTATAAACTCACTTATTCTTTAACCTACTGCCCTATTGGCTCTCTTTGTATGGCGTGGGACCCTAACATTGATCTACACATCACCCACATGGGTTCAACCCAACCTTAGTTACAAGGCCTGACCGAATTCACTATAGGAGACAATGAACCCCCTGAGTCCATCACAATGGGCTTTTAATGGGCCCAACATTTATACTAAATGGTTCTTGGATCCAGCCACCATATGAAAACCCAAGAACTGTGGGCAGATGCAAGATTAGCCCATCAGGTATTACCCTCAATGGTCTTACACTTAACCTCTTAGCCCTTAATGATCAAACTCTACCCGACAATAGAAGGCTTCTCCCTCGGCTGCAAAGTATAGTATTGCACTCTACTCACATGGATCCCGAGAATTAAAACCTTTTGCAAACATTTTAAAACCAAATATATATATATATATATATATATATATATATATATATATATATATATATATATATATTGCAAAAACAAAATTCAACGTTTGAAATCAATTGCCGACAGTTTAGGTTCCATCAGAGAGAGTGCATTCCTTAATCATTCACTTTATCCGAAAAGGGGTTGATATTGTTATTATGATCACCCACTTAGGTGAATTCTCGGGCTGTCCCAACATACCCAAGTTTTGACCCCCACTAAAGATCTCACTGATTAGCATATCAAAGACAACACAATCCACCTAGTGTAATACCATAATCGAGTTTAGGGGTCAGGTGTAATATTCCAGTTTTATCCATCTATCTCTAAGATCCAAGGCAATACTAAAATTTTATCCAGTTCAGAGTTTCAATAAAGCCCACACTGCATGTACATTATGTCTCACCCTAGAAGCTGAGACAAACCACCCTAACCAACTTGGCGACACATCAGTACTAGCCTTGGTAGGATAAATCTCCCTAGATCTATCCAACGGCTGTGAAGATTCTAAATTAACACAAGTCTCATAATTGTCCAATTTAAGGGTATTATACAGAAACACACCACAATGACATGAATCAATTATGCACTTTATTCATTTACAATAAATGACATAATGTACATCAATCTGATTGGAGCTAAGGGCATAGACTGTCTAACAGTCGCGACATCCTGGAATCGGCCAGGGTATGAGTGTGCGCCTGGGGTTGCTAGGGCCTTCGCACAGAGCATGCGGCCTCGCGGAACTAGCCACGACATCGCAGAACCAGTCGCAACATCCAGGAATCGGCCAAGGTATGAGTGTGCACCTGGGGTTGCCAAGGCCTTCCCATGGAAAATGCGACATCATGGAACTAGCCACGACATCATAGAACTAGCCACAACATCCTAGAACTGGCAAGGGAATGAGTGTGCACTTGGGGTTGCCATGGGCTTTGCATGGAGCATGCGGCATCGTGGAACCGGCCACAGCATCGCGGAATCGTCCGCAGCATCTTAGAACCGGCTAGGGTATGAGTGTGCACTTAGGGTTGCCAGGGCCTTCGCATGGAGCATACGGCATCATGGAACCCGCCACGGCATCGAGGAACCGGACACGGCATCCTAGAATCGGCCAGGGAATGAGTGTGCGCCTGGGGTTGCCATGTATATGTATATATATGTATAAGAGGCATGGTCCATATTCATCGCACCAATCGAAATATACCCATTAGCAACAGTTATAACATACTATTCAAAATGTATCGGTGTTCCATGACTTCACCGTAAGACTCTGAATACATTGGAAGATATGTAACGAATGTGTAAAAACTCACTTCAAAATTTGTTAACTAAACTCAAAGTCATATTTCTTTATTGTAAAAAAAAAAAAAAGAAAAATCATGTCTTAAAACCACACCTTTGAGAAACAGCGTTAAAATTTCAGAGTTAAATAATAACATATTTTACATATTTTAGAAGATGGCATTGAAAGCATTTTTTTTTGGAAAAAAATTTGAATGGAAAACCTTGCCAGAACAGTGTTTTGTGATAAAAAGTTTGCTTTCGAGAAATAACTATTTGACCTGAAATCCCATTTTCAAATAGCATCTAGAAAACAATCTTTTTAGAAAACTCACGGGTGAAACCTAAATCTTGCAGTTTCAAAGGAATGATTTTGAACCTGGGAAATGAGTAACAACCCACCGAATGCAAACCTTCCAAGTGATGGTGATTCTAGTGTAAAACCTCAAAATAGATTTTTGTCCTCACATAAATTCCTAACCACTAGACGTTAAGGTGCGAAACATATTAACAAAACAAAAATGATAGTTTCTACTAATAGTCACAATGAGTAAAAATAATGATAATTTTTGTTCATTGGAAAAGCAAAACAATGTATATAAGAGCATATATCAGTAAACTACACTAACTCGGTTGATCGAATTAATTATTTTACTTTGGATTGGTCAAAGTCGGATTTGGGCTAGGCCCACCCATTAGAGTCACAAGTGGGTAATGGTATAGAGTCATTAATTTTGGGCAGATTATCAACAAAAATTAGAAAGACTAATATTAACAAATCACAATATTGAATTATAATTTAAATATCAGTAAGCAAAATAATCAATAAATAAAACAACCTTTCAAAGTCTAACAAACAAAAGCTTCACTAAATTACATAAATGAAACGACATCCCAGAGTTGAACAATAAGATCGGTTGGGTATTTCACTTGATTACACAAATAGAACAAAATAATATCAAAAGGAATTTTCATTAGATTAATTCAAATTAATTTACAATCGTTTTCCAAAAAAAAAAGATCATTTGCAGCCCTAGCTAGTATTCTGCTATTGATCTGATTTAATGGGCACAGTTCAGAAAAAAGAAAAAAATTAAAGAAATATGTTCTAGAAAAATGTTATTTACCAAAATCTCAAAGGGATAAGTCATATTGAGGAGGATTAAATATCAAAGAATTTATTTGGAGCAGACCACTACTCTAATGTGCATGATTAGGCAACTTAGTTACTGGCTACAAAAGCAATAAATTGTCTTGTGTAAATAAGATATTTTACAAAATCAGTGTAGAAGAAATATATGCATCTATTGGATTTGGTTTCATGGAAGGGCATTTAGTTTTCTCAGTGACTGAGAGAGTAAAAAGCATAAGTATAATTACTGTTATAGAACTCATGAGTTAACTATAGGGAATCACCCAATCCAACTAACATCAACCCGATTCTAGCTAAGTCGGATTACCCACTAATTACATTCATCAAGTTCAGAGTTGGTTCTGAACCCATATCAGCCTATTTAGTGAACTCTTACAAGTCAGAAGCAGATTATTCAACTTATTTTGGAGATCCTTTGTTTTAGTATTACATTCTATGCTATTTTAATATTGTTTGTTATTATTTATACATTTATTCTTTTGTGGTAATTTCATATCTATTTTTTTATTTATCTCCATGTTGACTTATGAGTTGATCATCAGTTGGTTGAACAACTAATCTACTCATCGACGACAGCTTTGTTAACTGCAATCTCCTATACACAAACGAATTTATAGTAATAGATGAATGAAAAATGATTAAAGAAGTGTTGCCTTTAAAACCTTAAAAGCATGGTCCAAGAAGGAAGAAGAGAACCTCTCCCCTCTCTCTCTCTCTCTCTTTTAATACAAACCCCACTTTTGAACCAAAATCATGATAACTCAGAACAAAAGGTAACATATATGCATGTCCGTTTGTACGATTGTACATGTGTCCAGTTCATTTATAGTCCAATGTTCTGTTCACCAACTCAATTTGGTGAACTTGGAATTCTAACCATTGAATGTGGTGGTCATAAAATGAAGTTACATAACCTCAATGAGTTGTAACTAATGAAATAAAATACAGACAAGAATCACTTGAAGGTTCCTAAGCAATACTTTGACAACATCACCTATGAAATCCAAAAAAATTCAGTTGCAAATAGCGATAGATTTTCTCTTACCTGGACCCACGCGCCCGAAGACGAAATTTGCCATTAAATAAAATAAAGCAGAATCTGATGCACAGGAGCTCGATCTGTTATCAAGATTTGAGGGTCTGCTTCCCACGGTAGTACCAATGCATCCTGTGGTGAAATCTATAGCAGGATCACCCTCTGTTCACCATTCCTCTGTATATTGTTAATTTACCCTGGACAGAGAACCCAAATCATTGACACGATATTCTCAAAAAATAAAATAAATAAATAAATAAAACAAAAGTAGGGAGATCTAGAGGGGAATCAAGAAACACGCAAAACAAGATTTTTAGTAAAGTATCCCTTGCGCGTAATCCCTATGGGATTAATCGAAGCGTGGTTCTGGGAACTGAGTTTCCTCCATGATTTTAGACCAACAACTACACGTTCAATTAAGAATATCGCAAAGAAAGACGAAGATGCAAGAAAGATGGTGATCCATCGTGTTGTGGTAGCGGATGCCAGAGGCGGTGGAAAGCACGTCTGTAGGAGGTTTCTGATCCATCCATCGGCAATGGAATTTTCTGTATTTGAGCCCTAGCATACAGTGAACTAATTTCTCTCGCTCGTACTCGATGCACTAGTTTGGACATTCTTGACAGAGGGAATCATGGGACGCGGGAGGTGGGCGGATGAAATGCTTCCGAAATTTAATGCCTCATTGGATTTTGGCCTCAGAACAGTTGGTGCATGAAGACGGTAAACCTTAGACAAGCTTTGGCTTGAAAGAATTTAATCGGGTGTGCGGCTGACCACTGTTGGATCACGAACTCGACTTAGACTGAGAAGGAACGCCGTTGTGATGTTCGCTGCCGTTGGATTCACCGCTTCAAGAAGAGAACGAAAAGTTGGGAGAAGGGACTCTCTCCGTTCGCAATGAACGAAACCTCTCTACAATTTTCTACTGTTTTTAGAGCCAAAACCAGAGATCGAAGAACTAAATTAGAGATTCTAATGTAATCATCATAGAATCCTCACAATGGATTAGTTTCCGAAAGTCCGGAAAAGGCGACGGGGATGAGAGAGGATATGGGGAAGAGAGGAGAGAAGAGGAGAGAAGGGAGAGTCCCTTTCTCGTAAGACCTAAGTCAGGATTATGATTCTATTGTCTTCCCTTTGGGGAAGAATTGCACTCCCCCCTTTTAGAGGGTTAAGACCATCTGGGAAAGAGTTTTTTCCTATTAGGAAAGAGAATCTCTCCTATTAGGAAATGAGGTCTTATTAAAAGATCAATATTAGAGAATTCTATTCCTTTTGGATTCTCTCCGTACATGACCCTATTCGCAGGATGCTTTCTTGCTTACAACCCTTGGTTCGAAATCTGATCTTTTTTCTCTTCTTAGGGTTTCTCATCTTTTCTTCTTAATTAAGAAACTTCTTAATTATGAGTTATCTCAATCCAAATCAGTATTTTGATAGAGGATGATCTTAATCTTATTTGCAGATTAAGTTAGCTTATTCCTAATCTTATCAGGAGTTTACCAGATTCAAATATGATTTGAATTTGGTCTCCTAGAGTGGATAAGGTTAAAGGCCCAATCCTTTTGCTAACATTATCTCAGATCCGCCCCATAGATGGGTGATCATATCAGCCCAGCTCGAAATGGGCTTTTGGCCCATTAAATATTCAGTGCTTAACTAGTTTCCAATCTGCTGCCCAGTTAGGCTTCTTTGTATGGTGTGGGACCCAAGCATTCATCTATACACCAGCCACATGGGTTCGGCCCAGCCTTTATTACAAGGCCCAGCCGAATTCACTAAAAGAGCTCAATGAACCCCTGAGCCCATCACATTGACCCTATGGGCCCAACACTTACATTAAGTGGTCCCTGGGCCAAGCCATCTTATAAAAACCCAGGGACTGTGGGCAGGTGCAAGATTAGCCCATCAGGTACTATCCTAAATGGTCTTACACTTAACCTCTCAGCCCTTAATGATCAAGCACTACCCGACAAGAGAGGACCTCTCCCTCGCCTGCAAGGAACAGTGTCGCACTCTCTACTCACATGGATCCCGGGAATTAAAACCATTTGCAAACATTTTAAAATCGTACATATATATATATCATATATAAATTTTGCAAAACAAAATTTCAACGATTGAAATCAACTGCTAGCAGTTTGGTTTCCATCAGAAATAGTGCATTCCCGATTATTACCTTTGTCCGACAAAAGGGTTGATCCTGTCACTATGATCACCCACTCAGATGAATTCCCAGACTACCCCAACATGCCTAGGTTTTGACTCCCGCTAATGATCTCACTGATTGGCATATCAAAGAAAGCCCGATCCGACACCTAGTGAAGTGTCATAATCGAGTCTAGGGGTCAGGTGTAACTTTCCATTTTTGCCCATCTGTCTCCAAGGTCTAGGGCAATACTAGAAATCTGGTCCGGTTCAAAGATTCAAGTAATCCCATACTGCATGTGCCTTGGGTCTTACCCTGGTGGCCGAGACAGGCCATCCCAACACTTAGTAGCACACCAGTATCAACCTTGGCAGGATAAATCTCTCCAGACTTATCCAATGGCTATGAACATTTAAAACTAACACGAGTCTCTATAAGTGTCCAGTTTTAGGGTCTTACATAGAATTATACCAAACAAAATGAATCAAACATGCACTTTATTTATTTACAGTAAATGTCAAAAGTACATCAAATCGGATTGAAGCTAAGGGCATACAAAACTGTCTAACAGCTCCCACTTGCACTTAGGTTCAATCTGGTACAAGCCAGAGTCCCATACTTTCCACGTGTTTCTCAAACACCTTTTGTGTCAGTGGCTTAGTCAATGGGTCTGCCACATTATCCGCTGATGCTACCTTTTAAATTAGGATGTCCCCTCTACCAATGATCTCTCGTAGTACATGGTACTTCCTCTCGATGTGCTTTCACTTCGAGTGGGCCCGAGGCTCTTTAGCCTGGGCGATCGCTCCATTGTTGTCACACAACAACGGGATGGGTGATGTGCTGGACAGAATCACTCCCAATTTGTGTATGAATTTCTTCATCCACACGGCTTCGTTGGCAGCTTCACTTGCAACAATGTACTCGGCCTCGGTTGTGGAATCTGCAGTGGACCCCTGTTTGCTGCTTTTCCAGCAAACAGCACACTATCCTATCGTGAAAACATACCCAGATGTAGACATTTCATCATTTGGATCCGACTAGAAATCGGCATCGGTATACCCTAGAACTTGTAGTGAACTACCATCGAATACCAAACAAAACTCTTTTGTCCTTCGAAGGTATTTAAGTATGTTCTTCACAACAGTCCAATGCTCCTGCCCTGGGTTGGCTTGGAATCTGCTTACCACACTCACCGCCTGAGCAATGTCCGGGCGAGTGCACAGCATGGCATACATGATGCTCCCTATGGCTGAGGCATAGGGAACGTTTCTCATGCCCTCAATCTCGTCAGAAGTCTTGGGAGACATCTTCTTGGAGAGAGTGACTCCGTGCCTGAAAGGAACGTTTCCTTTCTTGGAGTTCTCCATGCTGTATCTTTTGACAATTTTGTCAATGTAAGCAGCTTGGGATAATCCAATTATCCGCTTCAATCTATCTCTATAAAGTCGAAGACCCAGTATATATGAAGCTTCTTCAAGATCTTTCATGGAGAACTGCTGTGATAGCCATACCTTGACCGAAGTCAACATTCCTACATCATTCCCAATGAGTAGGATATTGTCCACGTACAACACCAAAAAGGTTATCTTATCCCCACTGGACTTCCTATAAACACAGGGTTCATCCGGATTCTACTCAAAGTCAAATGTTTTGACTGCAGAATCAAAACGGATGTTCCAACTCCTAGAAGCCTACTTAAGTCCATATATGGATCTATTATGTTTACATACCATATGTTCCTGACCAGCAGCAATGAAGCCTTACGGCTGATGCATGTAGAAATCTTCACTAAGATCTCCATTCAAGAACGCGATTTTGACATCCATTTGCCAAATCTCGTAGTCATGGTATGCTGCTACAGCTAGCAGGATCCTAATGGATTTGAGCAAGGCCACGGGTGAAAAGGTCTCCTCATAATCGATGCCTTTTTTCTGAGTATACCCTATCGCCACCAATCGAGCTTTGTAGGTCTCAATCCCGCCATTGGGGCCCTTCTTCCTCTTGTAGATCCATTTGCAACCAATTGCTTTTACCCCGGAGGGCGGATCTACTAGAGTCCAGACTCCATTGGTCTCCATCGAGTCCATTTCAGCTCTCATGGCCTCCACCCACTTCTGGGAATCTATGTCTAACATAGCTTCCGCGTATGTTACGGGATCCTCCTCACTAGTCAAGGCTTCCACCAGGTAACTATCCTGGTCATAACCATATTCGACTGGTGGCTTGGATACCCGAGTGGATCTTCTAGGTTGGTCACTACCTGGAACCTGTGGGACATCACTACCTGGTTTTGGATTCCAACTTGTTCGCACTTTTTCTTTTAACGTGTGCAGAACAACCCCAAATCTTCAAGTGTCTTACACTTGGCTTCCTTCCGATCCAGAGTTCATATGGAGTTTTCGGAACCGATTTGGTTGGAACCCGATTCAGCACGTAGATAGCAGTCTCTAATGCGTATCCCCAAGAGGATGTGGGTAATTCTGAGCGTACGAGAAGTGATCGGACCATGTCCAACAAGGTCCTATTCCTCCTTTCTGAAACACCATTGAGTTGAGGTGTAGCAGGAGGAGCTAATTGTGACACTATCCCGTTGACCTTTAAGTAGTCCCTGAATTCGTTAGAGAGATACTCGCCACCTCGATCTGATCGAAGGGCCTTAATTTCTGTCCCTAACTGTTTCTCGACTTCCTGTTTGAACTCTTTGAACTTTTCAAAGGATTCAGACTTGTATCTCATTAGGTACACGTAACCATATCATGAAAAATCATCTGTAAATGTGATGAAATACACGTGTTGATTTCGTGTCCTAACACTTAGGGGACCACATACATCAGTATGTATTAGGTCACGTGTGCCTGCAGACCTTTCAGGCTTACCATCAAATGGCCGCTTAGTCATCTTACCTTGGAGGCAATGCTCACAAGTGGGAAGATTTTCTACGGTTAGAAAATCCAAAGGACCATCCTTTACCAACCTTGTGATTCGGTCAACACCGATATGGCCAAGTCGGTAATGCCAGAGGCACGTGGGATTTATTGTATCACGAGTCCTCTTCTTGGGATTTTCGACCGACGTAGTTTCGGTTAAGTTAGTTTCCAGAAAAGGATGTAGAACATAGAGACCATTCTCCAGTTCCCCGCATGCGATGAATTTGTTATTCCGTTTAACAGTAATCATATTACTAAAATAAACAGTATATCCATCAGCACACAGTTTAGAAACATAAATTAAATTTCTTCTCAAGTTTTGTACATAAAGACAGTCTTTAAGTACAAGCACTCCTTCTCTATAAACTAATTCTACGGTTCCTATTGCCGCAGCTGCAACACTTGTAGTCATTCCTAAGAATAGTGTCACTTCACCTTCACTCAATCTTCTGCTAACTTTGAACCCCTGCAGTGAGTTACGCGCATGAGTTGAAGCCCCGGAGTCAACACACCAGGACAGAGAAGTAACTAACATATTAGTTTCTATGACACAAGTTTCGACGTTACCTTTCTTAGATTCTAGGTAGGCAGGACAGTTCATTTTCCAATGGTCGGCCTGCTTGCAGAAGTAACAGACATCAAATGCCTTGTTCTTCTTCTGCTTCTTGGGTTTGGCAGCTTTCTTCTGGGGCTTCTTTGCCTTTCTCTTTTTCTTGCCCGATTTGTTAACTTCAGCAAGCATAACCACAGGCTCATCCTTCTTGAGTAGATCCTCGGCCCTCTACAACATATTGCTGGGTTCCTGGACGCTGACATTCAGCTTATTCATGTTGTAGTTCATTGTAAACGCATTGAAGGAAGAGGGCAATGAATTCAGGAGGGCATCCACTTGCGTACCAAGATCTAGCCCGGATCCAAGGGCTTCGAGTTCGTTAATGTAGCCCATCATCCGAAGAAAATGGCCATGAACTTTCTGCCCTTTGGACATATGCGCGGTCATGAACAGTTTCAGAACCTTCTGTCGAGTAGAACGGTTCTGCTCTTTATACATTGTCTTTAGACTGACCAATATGTCCTTGGCTAGTTCGATATGATCGAACTGCCTCTGTATTGAGTTGTCCAGTGAGGCAATGACAAAGCAGCGGGCTAGGGAGTTCTTATCCTCCCAATCTTGGTAGTCCCTCCTACGGGCCTCAGAAGCCCTATCACCCGGACGCTCCGGGGCAGGATTTTTCACCACCTTATCTAACTTTTCGGAAATTAGGTCCAACATAAGATTTCTGTACCAGTCGGCATAGTTTGGGCCCTTAAGCTTGTTATCGTCTAGAAGCTTTGCGAATTGACCATTTGCCATTTTCTGATAAAACAGCAAAAACGTTAGTCCACAACCTTAGTTTGATTCATATTTCCTACATAGATATGGTTTTTAATCTATGTTCCATTCCCATTTGTTTATCTCTGAGATTTCCCTCCTTTCTCAGTGACGGAGACGACGAAAATGTCTTTGGAAATGTGGGAAATCACATGGGGTGCGTGAAGCCAACTGTTTCAGCTGCATAACCCCACCACCTTTCTGTGACGGATCATATCCACTCATCAAATGAGTTTCCCTTTGGCCTCTGTCAGACAAGGTTTAGAGCCATTTTTAGGTAAACCTTTCTGTCCAGTGAGTGCACACCCATCATATTCAGGTTACGCCAAGGTACCGTGAGAGAGTTCTCATTTTTTGGTGAAGCCCCTCCCACATCGGTCTATGACGCCCCTATCATCTTATGAAACACTCTAACAAATCCAACAGCAAATGGATAGCCCAATTTTATGGTGCGTTTCCTTATTACTGAAGGACCCATCATTGTGCTAATGACGGAAGGCCTTTAGAGAGTCCATCACATGGATCTCCCTATCACATGCACTCATATTTGCTGAAGGGAACTAAATTACGCCCTAGTTCTAACTTTAGGTCAAACCAAAGTGGCTCCCACTGACTTTCATAAAGTCAGATTTCTTGTGGGCCTTAATCGGCTAGGGTTCCGTATACATCCCTTTTCAGGGTTGTGGGGCCCACCATGAAAGGAGGGGTCATCCAATGACCTTAAGGGACACCATGGCAATGATGTGCATTCAGCCATGGTGTGCGCAAGAGCCACTAACGAATCATCATGGGCCAAGTGCTTATGGCCCATGGTCGCAGCACATCAAACATCCAATCAGTAAATGAAGAATTGATCCAATCAATTAACTGCTGTAAAGCCCAATAAACAGCCCATTTAAAAACATAACATTAACAATTAATGTCTACTAGGTGTATGGGCTGAATCGCAGTTAGCAGTTCGGCCCATACAGCTTTTCTCACAAGAGTGGCCTTTTGTAGTTTTAACCAATTAAAACTGGGCTTTACAGGTGGGCTGAATTAATCCCTGTAATTGAACATCAGATTTGGAACAGAAAGTGTGAGAAAAAAGGACTGAAAATAGTCCCCTTCGAACCCTAGATTCGGTCCAAACAGTTTTGGTCCAACTAGTCCGAAATGGTCCGAAACTGATTTTCAATTCAATAATTAATTCATGAAAGATCTGAAATTAATAATTTTGATTTTAAGCAATCACAAATCAACTATGGACTGTTCGCACCACCTGCAAAACAGAGGTTAATCACTAGGGTTGCAGTTTCACAAACTGCAAATCGCAGAAAGCGATTTCTCCATCTACAAAACTCTAGCGCCGCCTTCTTCTTCCTTCTTCTTCAATCAAGAAAATAAAAAACAGAAATCCTATTTCTATTAATTTATTACATTCTTGATCAAATCCTATACATTCAGTCTAGAAAATAAAAAAAAAATATTTACAAACCGAATTGAATAAAATAAATGAATAAAAAGGAAAAAGGGTGCGCAGACCATCTATGCCGAATCTGCACTGCGATCTCCAGGCTCGAACAATCCATTAAATCAAAACAAATAAAGAATAGTTCTAAATAAATTTTGGATTTAACAAAAATTAATTTCAGATCAATCGCCCTTAACAAGAAACAGTTTCTTGAAAAAAAAAGAAAACAAACTGCGCAAATCTTGGCAGAACATCTTTTGTCCATCTGCGCAGGTTTAGATCTGATTTTCTTTTGGTTCAAGATTCGAACCTAGCTCTGATATCACTGAAAGAATGGTAGGATCCATCTAATGGACGTCAAAAAGGTTCCGGAATGGGTGGGCGAATTTCAAAAATTTTCCTACCTTCTTCCAACTGGGAATCATATTCCCTAAATTAGAATACAATATTCAAGGATCCTACTTGAACCATAATCGAATCAGATCTGAATCAAAAAGAAAGGGAGGAATTATACCTGATCCAGAGAAGCAGTATCTCCCAAAGTTGGTGTTCACGCCCAAAGAGGACACCAAGATCCGCTCCTGCTGAAGATGACACAGTTGTATGTGGAACGGAACCAGCAGAGTGCGTCCTACACACTAGATCCTTCGCAAGAATCCTCTGGAAACTCTGAGCACCAAATCTTTTTCAGTTTTTTCTGCAAGACTGATGTCAAGAATTGATTTCTTGATTTCTTTCTTCTGCAAAGATCAAATCTTGCCAGAAGGAATGGCGGTGACTAGAGGAGAACTCTTGGGACGAAGATGGTTGAATTGCTTCTCTTCTCTCTGGAGTGTGAATAAGATCTAATCTCAATTCGCAGGATGCTTTCTTGCTTACAACCCTTAGTTCAAAATCTGATCTTTTTTCTCTTCTTAGGGTTTCTCCTCTTTTCTTCTTGATTAAGAAACTTCCTAATTAGGAGTTATCCCAATCCAAATCAGTATTTTGATAGAGGATGATCTTAATCCTATCTGCAGATTAAGTTAGCTTACTCCTAATCTTATCAAGAGTTTACCAGATTCAAATATGATTTGAATTTGGTATTTCAGAGTGGATAAGGTTAAAGGCCTAATTCTTTTGCTAACATTATCTCCGATCCGCCCCATAGATGGGTGATCATATCAGCCCAGCTCGAAATGGGCTTTTGGCCCATTAAATATTCAGTGCTTAACTAGTTTCCAATCTGCTGCCCAGTTGGGCTTCTTTGTATGGTGTGGGACCCAAGCATTGATCTACACACCAGCCACATGGATTCGGCCCAGCCTTTATTACAAGGCCCAGCCGAATTCACTGAAAGAGCTCAGTGAACCCCTGAGCCCATCACATGGACCCTATGGGCCCAACACTTAGATTAAGTGGTCCCTGGGCCAAGCCATCTTATAAAAACCCAGGGACTGTGGGCAGGTGCAAGATTAGCCCATCAGGTACTATCCTAAATGGTCTTACACTTAACCTCTCAGCCTTTAATGATCAAGCACTGCCCGATAAGAGAGGACCTCTCCCTCGGCTGCAAGGAACAGTGCCGCACTCTCTACTCACATGGATCCCGGGAATTAAAACCATTTGCAAACATTTTGAAACCGTACATATATATATCATATATAAATTTTGCAAAACAAAATTCCAACGATTGAAATCAACTACCGGCAGTTTGGTTTCCATTAGAGAGAATGCATTCCCGATCATTACCTTTGTCCGACAAAGGGGCTGATTCTGTCACTATGATCACCCACTCAGATGAATTCTCAGACTGCCCCAACATGCCCAGGTTTTGACCCCCGCTAAGGATTTCACTAATTGGCATATCAAAGACAGCCCGATCCGACACCTAGTGAAGTGTCATAATCGAGTCTAGGGGTCAGGTGTAACTTTCCAATTTTGCCCATCTATCTCCATGGTCCAGGGCAATACTGGAAATCTGGTCCGGTTCAGGGATTCAAGTAATCCCATACTACATGTGCCTTGGGTCTTACCCTGGTGGCCGAGACAGGCCATCCCAACACTTGGTGGCACACCAGTATCAACCTTGGTAGGATAAATCTCCGCAGGCTTATCCAATGGCTGTGAACATTTAAAACTAACAGGAGTCTCTATAAGTGTCCAATTTTAGGGTCTTACACAGAATTATACCAAACAACATGAATCAAATATGCACTTTATTTATTTACACTAAATGTCAAAAGTACATCAAATCAGATTGAAGCTAAGGGCATACAAAACTGTCTAACACTGGATTCATCACAGGCATCTGTGTATTATTGGTTTGACACCTTTTGTACTCTAAGGGTCTTAGTGACCACTATGTACCTACACAATGATCTCCTTCTCTTCACAAAGTATGATCAGATAGGGTTTGAGTATAACCAAACATAACACTTATACTCCTAAACCTGTCAAACCAAGCTCTAGGTGATTGTTTCAAACCATATAATGACTTCTTCAATATGCATATCTTTCCTTTGGCCATATCACTATAAGAACCAGCTAAAAGGTTCATATACACCTCCTTCCGCAAATCTTCATTAAGAAAAGCATTCTTGACATCAAATTGGAAAATGGGGCCAAGAGTAAGCAATTACTAGAGATAAGATGATCCTAACTGAACTTATCTTAGCTACCGATGCAAAAGTCTCCCATAAGTCTGAGTGTATCCTTTTTTCAACTAACCTTGCCTTACACTTTTCTATATTTCCATTAGCCCTATACTTCTCAATATAAACTCATTTACAACCATCTCCTTCCCAACAAATAGATTCACAATTTCCCATGTCTGATTTTTAATCAAGGCTTCCATTTCCTCTTACATAAATGTCTTCCACTCAAGTTTGAAAAGATCCTCACTAACAATCTTAAGTATATACACAGAGTCAACAAAAGAAAGGAAGACTTATAGAAGGGACATAACCCATTGTAAGAAAAATGATATGAGATACAATGGGTCGTGCACTTTTTCTTCTCCTTCTGGAGTGCAATAAGGTCTAAATCATATGCAATGGTGTTAGGATTTAGGAACAGGGGTGGTAATATCAACAAGAACTGAAACATTAGATGAAGCAAAAGGCATACCTGGGTTTGTGTTAGTTGAACCTAAACTCTCATATGAACTAATAGGAAGTGGTAGTTGAACCCTTCTGTATTGTCATAAGCGTTGCCATGTAAAAAACTAAGAATAATGATAATGGAGCAAACAAAGTAGGTGGAACAGGTGAGTCAAACACTAGAGTAGGCAAAGGAGCAAGCAAAGTTGAACAGGTGAGTCAACTAACTACTGGGTCTGTGTTAGTTGAACCCCCTTGTACTGTCATAGGCGTTGTTATGTAAAAAACTAAGAATAATTGTTAGACAGTGTATGCCCTTAGCTCCAATCAGATTCATGTACTCATGCATTTATTGTAAATGACTAATAGTACATAATTAATTTGTGTTATATCTGGTATGTTTCTGTGTAATACCCTTAAACTGGACACTTATGAGATTCGTGTTAGTTTATAATATTCACAGTCGTTGGATAGACTTGGGGAGGTTTATCCTGCAAAGGCTGACACTAATGTGCGGCCAAGTCGGTTAGGGTGGTTTGTCTCAGTTGCCAAGGTGAGACATGAAGCACATGTAGTAGAGGTTTATTTGAAACCTTGAACCAAATCATTTTCCAGTTATGCCCTTGACCTTGGAAACAGATGGGCAAAATAGGAAAGTTACACCTGACCCCTAGACTCGATTATGGTACTGCACTAGGTGTTGGATTGGGTTGGCTTTGATATGCCAATCAGCAAGATCCTTAGAGGGGGTCAAAACCTGGGTATGTTGGGGTAGTCCGAGAATTCACCTGAGTGGGTGATCATAGTGACAGAATCAGCCCCTTTGTCGGACAAAGTGAATGATCGGGGAATGCACTATCTCTGATGGAAACCTAAACTACTGACAGTTGATTTCAAACTTGTTGAGATTTGTTTAGCAAAATATATTTATATAGAAATATACATATATATTATGGTTTCACAAAATATTTGCAAAAAGGTTTTAATTCCCGAGATCCATGTGAGTAGAGAGTGCAACACTGTACCTTGCAACCGAGGGAGAGGTCATCTCTTGTTGGGCAGTGTTTGATCATTATGGGCAGAGATGTTAAGTGTAAGACTATTTAGGGCTTTTACCTGATGGGCTAATCTCACATTTGCCCACATTCCTTGGGCCTTCATAAGATAGTTGGACCCAATGACCATTTAGTGTAAATGTATGGCTCATTAAGAGCCCATACCGATCGACTCAGGGGCTCACTGTATTCAATAGTGAATTTGGCCAGGCCTTCTAACAGAGGCTTGGCTAAACACATGTGACTTATGTGGAGATCAATGATAGGATCCCACACCATACAAAGAGAACCAAGTTAGCCAACACTTAAAGGGAAGTGAGCCTGAAAGCTTAATGGGCCTAAAGCCCAATTCGAAGTGGGTTTAATTTGATTAATTAAATAGGGAGCGGATCTGAGTATGGATCAGCAAATAAGGATAAGAGAATAACTCTTATCCACTTAAAGAGTCCAGATCCAAATAAAGACTTAGATTAGGAAACTTCTAATTGGATTAGGAGAAGTTGATCCTGATCTGTAGATAAGATAAGGGATAAGCCTTATCACTTAAAGAGTCCAGATCCAAATAAAGAATTGGATAAAGAAACTCCTAATCAAATTAGGAGGTTAACTCTTTCAAAATTATATAAAAGGAAGAGGGCAAATTGGAAAAGATTACATAGTTTCACAGTTTTCTACATTCAGTTCTCTCTCCCTCTACTCTTGCCGCCCTACCCTGTTCGATTTCCAGTTCCTGGAGTGATCAAGATTGGATCTTCATATTGATTCTTGTTGGAAGAGTCAATCTTGAAATTGTGCTCACATCCCAGTTTGATTCTTGCTGAAGAATTGGGGTTCTTACTAAAGAATCTCCTTCTTGATCCTACCTCACCCTAAGTTGTGCCATATTTAGTGGAGGAAGAATTTGGTAACCTCTTTAGGCGTGAACACCTACATTGAGATGAGCTTATTGCGTGGATTCCGTATTAGGTATTCCTCTCCCTAATCTTGGTTTCATATTTGGTCCGATTTGTTTCAAAAACGAACCTTGAAAAATGCAATTTTTTTAAATCAGATAATAGGATTCCTAGAAGGGAGAAAGAAATTTTTGAAATTTTGCCCACCCACCCTTTATGGTTCAACCATCCATATGATGGATCTCCCTTCCCTTTAGTGGTATCAGAGCTAGGTTCAAGTCTTGAACCAAATTTGGACCAGATTTGAACCTGTGCAAATGGGCAGAAAGAAGTTGTTCTACCCGATTTGCGCAAGTTTACTGTTTTTCTGATAAATCGGTTCTCAATAATGGGCATGTAGATCTGAAATTAATTCTTTATTATTCTTTAATGATTATGGAATGGTTTTGTAATTATTTCTTGGATTCTTAGTTTGTCGTGTGATAGAGATCGAATTCTTTAAAGGTGACAAGATTTATGCACCTTGCAAATTTTCATTCTATTCATTTTGGTTTGTAAATAATTCTTTTATTTTTTAGACAAAATGTATAAGATTTGATGTGATGTAATTAATAGAAAAATAGGTTTTTCTATTTTTTTCACGTCTAAAGACTTGTTGGAGCGCATGGAGGAAGAGAAGACCTTTGCAGTTAAAGAAACTGCAATCTACAATTTGCAGATATCGAATTCACTATCTACGATTAAACATTTGTTTTGCAGGTTTGCAATCACACATACAACCCTCTGATATGTATTCTTGCTTATTCTTGATTGTCATTAAACGGTTGTAATTAATTTCATATCACAATCTTGAATTGAATCTTGCAATGGACACCAAACCCTAGGCCAGTTTGACCCAAGATTGGTCCAAATTGGTTGGATCGATCCTATGGTTCAATAGGGGTTTGTTCTTAGCCCCAAATTCTGATTTGGTCCAAGGGTTTAATGGCCCATTACAAGATGCATTTCGGCCCACCTTGTAAAACCCAGTTTTATTAAGTTAAAACAGCATTAGCCCTAATTCAGCATAAATGTTGTAGGGTCGAACTGCCTTTTGCATTTCAGCCCATATACCTAGATAATGTTATATGATAATATTAAGGGTTTTAATGGGCTGGTATTGATTTAACTTAATTAATTTAGGGTTTTACAGTTGATTTAAATTGATTGGATCAATTATGTGAATGTTTCATGCATGTGATGTGTGATGTGCTACGTACATGGGCCATAAGCACTTGGCCCATGTTCATTCATTAGTGGCTCTCTATGCACACCATGGCTGAATGCACAACATTGCCATGGTGCCCTAAAGATCATTGAATGATCTCCCCTTTCGATGGGCCCCAGATCAGCTTCCTCCCTGAGAGGAACTGTGCAGAACCTTAGCCGTTTTGGACCCATTTAAATCTGGCTTTAAGAAAGTCAATGGGAGCCACTTTGGTTTGACCGAAATCAGATATAGGGACGTAACAACTTGTTTCCTCCAGATTTATATAAGTGCATATGATAGGGAGATTCATATAATGAACTCTCTAAAGGCTTTTTGTCATTAGCATGAGGATGGGTTTATTAGTAATGAGGAGAATCACCATAAAATTGAACTATCCATTTGCTGGTGAATGTGTTTGATTATTTCATAAGATGATAGGGGCATCATAGACCGATATGGGAGGGGTCTATCCTAAAATGGAAGACCCTCTCACGATACCTTGGCGTTCATGAATATGACGGGTCCGCACTTAATGGACAAAAAGGTTTAACCTAAAATGACAATGAACCTTGTCTGACAGAGGCAAAAGGAAAAAGCTCATAAGATGAGTGGATATGATCATTCATAGAAAGTTGTGGGGTTATGCAACTGAAACAGTTGGCTCTATGCACCGTATGTGATTTTCCACATTTCCCGAGACATAACCACATCTCCGTCACTGAGATGGGAGGGAAATCTCAGAGATGAAGAAATAGAAATGGAACATAGATTAAAAGCCTATTCTTGTAAATAACATGAATCAATTTAGGTTGATGACTAATAATTTGCATTGCCTTTTATCAGAAATGGCAAACGAACAATTCGCCAAACTATTGGACGATAATAAGCTTAAGGGCCCAAACTACGCTGACTGGTTCCATAACCTTATGTTGGTGCTGGCGTTTGAGAAATTGGACAAGGTAGCCAAAAACTCTGCATTTGAACGTCCAGGTGATAAGGCTTCCAAGGCACGGAAGAAAGAGTATCAAGAATGGGAGGAGAAAAATTCTCTTGCCCGATATTATATCATAGCCTCCTTGGACAATCCGATACAGCGACAATTTGATAAGATTGAAGTGTCCAACGATATCATGGATAGTTTGAGGATGATGTATGAAGAGCAGAATCGTTCTATTCGACAAAATGTCCTAAAATTGTTTATGACCACTCAAATGACTAAGAACTAACAAGTTCATGACCATTGTCTAAAGATGATGGGCTCAATGAATTGAAGGCTCTTGGTTCAGGACTTGATGATGACACTAAAATTGATATTATTCTTAACTCTTTGTCATCCTCCTTCAATCAGTTAATCATGAATTACAATATGAATAAGCTAAAAGTTAGCCTTCAAGAACTCAGCAATATGTCGCAGAGGGCTGTAGAACTGATTAAGAAGGAAAGGTCCATTGCCATGCTTGTTGAAAGTGGAAAATCAGACAAAAAGAAGAAGAAGGCAAAGAAGAAGCCTCAGAAGAAAGTTGGCAAGACCAAAAAGCAGAAAAAGGATAAGACATCAGATGTCTGTCACTTTTGTAAGCAGACCGGCCACTGGAAGAGGAATTATCCTCAATATCTGGAGACCAAGAAGCAAGATAAATTCGAATCCTTTATCATAGAAACCAATTTGTTGGACACTTCTATGTCCTAGTGTATTAACTCCAAGGCTTCTACTCATGCATATAGCACATTGTAGGAGCTCAAGACAAGTAAAAGGCTGAGTGACGAAGAAATGACTCTTTATTTAGGGACTTCTGGAACTGTTGCAACTACAACCATGGGAACTGTAGAATTGTATTTCATATGAGTTATTTTACTTAAAGACTGTCTTTATGTACCTAATTTGAGAAGAAATTTAATTTCTGTTTCAAAACTGTGTATGGATGGTTATTCTATTTTGTTCAGAAATATGATTATTGTTTCAAAACGGAATAACAAAATCCTCACTTACAGAGAACTTGAGAATGGTCTCTATGTTCTCCATCCTTCTCTAGAAACAAACTTAATTGAAATTACATTGGATGTAATCCCTAAGAAAAGAACTCATGATACAGTTAATCCCACATGCCTGTAGCATTACAGACTTGACCACATTAATATAGATCGTATCACAAGGTTGGTAAAGGATGGTCCTTTGGATTTTCTAACTGTAGAAGATTTTTCAACCTGTGAACCTTGCCTTCAGGGTAAGATGACAAAGCGGCCATTTACAGGTAAGCCTGAAGGATCTACAGGCACACTAGACCTGATACATACTAATGTACGTGGTCCCATGAATATTAGGACATGTAACCAGCATGTTTACTTTATAACATTTACCAACGATTTTTCTCGATATGGTTACGTGTACCTAATGAGACACAAGTCTGAATCCTTTAAAAAGTTCAAAGAGTTCAAACAAGAGGTCGAGAAACAATTAGAAAGACAGATTAAGGTCCTTCGATCATATCAAGGAGGCAAATATCTCTCTGACGAATTCAGGGACTACTTAAAGAAAAATGGGAATGTATCACAACAAGCTCATCCTACTACTACACAATTAAATGGTGTATCGGAGAGGAGAAATCAGACTCTATTAGATATGGTTCATTCACTTGTTGTCCACTTGGAATTGCCTATACCCTTTCAGGGTTATGCATTAGAGACTGCGATATACATGCTAAGTCAAGATCCAACCAAATCCGTTCTTAAGACTCCATATGAGCTATGGACCGGTAAGAAACCAAGTGCAAGACACTTGAAGATTTAGAGTTGTCTAGCACATGTTAAAAGAACAAGTGTAGACAAATTGGAATCCAAGAGCAGTCGTTGCCTATTTGTAGGCTACCCCAAAAGCCTTGTAGGTTATTTATTCTATGATCCAAATTAGCAAAAGGTGTTTTGTAGTCGAAATGTTCATTTTTTGGAAGAAGACTATATCTTGGGCAATCATCATCAATAAGTTGTTCTTGATGCGAAGAGCCCAAGGGTAGTGGGAGATGTCCCACAGGCTCTAGAAAATAACCAACCTAAAAGGTCTACCCAGGTTTATAGGCCTCTGGTTCGTTACGGCTATGATCAAGAAAGTTACTTGATGGAACCCAAGAATAGTGAGAAGATCTCGTGACATATACGGAAGCTATGTTTGACATAGATTCCTTGAAGTGGGTAGATGCCATGAGAGATAAGATAGACTCAATGAATACCAATGGAGTCTGGACTTTCGTAGATCCGCCCCTTGGGGTAAAAGCAATTGGTTGTAAATTGATGTACAAGAGGAAAAAGGGCCCTGATGGGAAAGTTGAGACCTACAAGGCTCATCTTGTGGCGAAAGGGTACACTTAGAAAGAGGGAATCGACTATGAGGAAACCTTTCTGCTAGTGGCCATGCTTAAATCCATTAGGATCCTGCTAGCTGTAGTAGCACACCATGATTACAAGACTTGGCAAATGGATGTCAAAACTATATTCCCGAACGGATATCTTACTGAAGATATCTACATGCAGCAACCGCAAGGATTCATTGCTGCAGGTGTGGAACATATGGTGTGTAAACTCAACCTATCCATTTATAGACTTAAGCAAGCTTCTAGGAGCTAGAACATCCAATTTAACTTTACCGTCAAACAGTTTAACTTTAAGCAGAACTCGGATGAGCCCTATGTTTATAGGAAGACAATGGGAGATAAGGTTACGTTCCTAGTTCTGTATGTAAATGACATTGTACTCATTGGGAATGATGTAGGAATGTTAACTACGGTGAAAGTATGGCTTTCGCAGCAATTCTCCATAAAAGATCTTAGAGAAGCATCCTACATTTTGGGACTTCAACTCTATAGAGATATATCGAAGAGGATAATAGGATTATCTCAGTCTACTTACATTAATAAGATTGTCAAAAGATATAGTATGGAGAACTCCAAGAAAAGAAATGTTCCTTTCAGGCATGGAGTCACTCTCTCCAAGGGTATGTCTCCCAAGGCTCCCGAGGAGATTGAAGGCATGAGAGGTTCCCTATGCCTCAACCGTAGGGAGCATTATATATGCCATGTTGTGCACTCGGCCTGACATTGTTCAGGCAATGAGTGTGGTAAGTAGATATCAATCAAACCCAGGACAGGAGCACTGGATAGCTGTAAAAAACATACTCAAATACCTTTGAAGGATAAAAGAGTTTTGTCTGGTATTTGATGGTAGTTCACTATAGATCGTCAGGTATACTAATACCAACTTTCATTCAGACCCAGATGATAGAAAGTCTACATCTGGTTACATCTTTACAATGGGGCCCTATGTAGTAAGAAAAATAGTCCACAACCCAAGACAAGCACACTGACATAAGTGAGGTTGCTTAATGAATGAAGTTGTTCATTCAAGAGTTAGGAATTAAGCACATCACCCATTCCACTGTTGTGTGACAACACTGGATCTACGAGAGATTGTTGTTAGAAAGTAGCATCACCGGAGAACGTGGCAGACCCATTGACTAAGCCACTGACACAGAAAGTGTTTGATAAACACGTGGATAGTTTGGGACCGAGGCTTGTACTCGATTGGACCTAAGTAAAAGTGGGAGTTGTTAGATAGTGTATGCCCTTATCTCCAATCAGATTGATGTACTAGTGAATTTATTGTAAATTACTAATAGTACATAAATGATTTGTGTTATATCTGGTATGTTTTGTGTAATACCCTTAAATTGGACACAGAGACTCGTGTTAGTTTAGAATCTTCACAGCCCAAGTTTATACTGCCAAGGCTGATACTAATGTACTGCCAAGTCGGTTGGGGTGACTTGTCTCAGCTGCCAAGGTGAAACCTAAAGCACATGTAGTGTGGGTTTATTTGAAACCTTAAACCAGACCATTTTCTAGTTATGCTCTAGACCTTGGAGACAGATGGGCAAAACTAGAAAGTTACACCTGACCCCTAAACTCAATTATAGTACTGCACTAGGTGTTGGATTAGATTATCTTTGATATGCCAATTAGTGAGATCCTTAGAGGGGAGTCAAAACCTAGGTATGTTGGGGAAGTATGAGAATTCACCTGAGTGGGTGATCATAGTAACAGGATCAGCCCATTTGTTAGACACCTAGGTTTCTATCACTCTTTCTGATGGAAACCTAAACTACTGGTAGTTGATTTCAAACTTGTTGAGATTTGTTTTGCAAAATATATTTATATAGAGATATACATATATATTATGGTTTCACAAAATGTTTGCAAACAGGTTTTAATTCCCGGTATCAATGTGAGTAGAGAGTGAAACACTGTACCTTACAGCCGAGGGAGAGGTTTGTTGTCAGGCAGTGTTTAATCATTATGGGCTGAGAAGTTTAGTGTAAGACCATTTAGGGCTTTTACCTAATGGGCTAATCTCACATCTACCCACAGTCCTTGGGCCTTCATAAGATGGCTGGACCCAATGACCATTTAGTGTAAATGTTGGGCCCATTAAGGGCCCATACTGATCGACTCAGGGGTTCACTGTATTCAACAGTGAATTCGGTCAAGCCTTATAACAGAGGCTAGACTGAACCCATGTGGTTTATGTGGAGATCAATGATAGGGTCCCACATTATACAAAGAGAGCCAAGCTAGCCAGCACTTAAAGGGAAGTGAGCCTGAAAGCTTAATGGGCCTAAACCCCAATTCGAACTAGGTTTAATTTGATTAATTAAATAGGGGGCAAATCTGGGTATGGATCAGCAAATAAGGATAAGAGAATAACTCTTATTCATTTAAAAAGTCTAGATCCAAATAAAGATTTGGATTAAGAAACTTTTAATTGGATTAGGAGAAGTTGATTCTAATATGCAAATAAGATAAGGGATAAGCCCTTATTACTTAAAGAGTGCAGATCCAAATAAAGATTTGGATTAAGAAACTCCTAATTAGATTATGATGTTAACTATTTAAGGATTATATAAAATGATGAGGGTGAACTGGAAAAATGTTACATAGTTTCACATTTTTCTACATTCAGTTCTCTCTCCTTTTACTCTTACTGCCCTACCCTATTCGATCTCTAGTTCTTGGAGTGACCAAGATTAGATCTTGATATTGATTCTTGTTGGAAGAGTCAATCTTGAAATTGTGCTCACATCCCAGCTTGATTCTTACTGAAGAATTGGGGTTCTTGCTAAAGAATTTCCTTCTTGATCCTACCTCATCCTAAGTTGTGCCATATTTAGTGGAGGAAGAATTTGGTAATCTCTTTGGACGTGAACACCTACATTGAGAGGAGCTTATTGCATGGATTCCGTATTAGGTATTCCTCTCCCTAATCTTGGTTTCATATTTGGTCCGATTTGTTTCAAGAACGAACCTTGAAAAATGCAATTTTTTTAAATCAGATAATAGGATTCCTAGAAGGGAGAAAGAAATTTTGAAATTTCGCCCAACCACCCTTTATGGTTCAATCATCCATATGATGGATCTCCCTTCTCTTCAATAATGACATAATGAAGCAAGCAAAGTAGGTGGAACAGGTGAGTCAAGCACTAAAGTAGGCAAAGGAGCTGAAAGAGGAAGTGGTGTGGGTTGCTCATTCTCACCCTCAAAACACTTCCCCTAAGAAACTCCCTTAAAAGAAATGTGTGGAATCAAAGAAAGTGACATCCATGGTGGCATACCAATTCCCTCGCACTGGATCATAACAACAATACCCCTTATAGTTGCCTACATACCCGAGGAATAGACACTTCTTTGCTTTAGGGTTTAGTTCTGAACGATGAGGACCAAGAATGTGGACAAAGCATGTTAGACAGTTTTGTATGCCCTTAGCTTCAATCAGAATGATGTACTTTATGAGTTTATTGTAAATGAATAAAGATACATATTTGATTCATGTTCCCTTGGTATGTTTCTGTGTAATACCCTTAAACTGGACACTTAATGAAACTCGTGTTAGTTTAGAATGTTCACAGCCAGTGGGTCGATCTGGGGAGACCTATCTTGACAAGGCTGACACTGTGGTGCCACCAAGTCGGTTGGGGTGGCCTGTATCAGCTCCCAGGGTGAGACCCTAGGCACATACAGTGTAGGATTAATTGAAACTTTGAACTGGACCAGATTTTCAGTATTGCCCTAGACCTTGGAGATTGATGGGCAAAACTGGAAAGTTACACCCGACCCCTAGACTCGACTATGATACTGCACTAGGTGTTGGATTGGGCTATCTTTGATGTACCAATCAGTGAGATCCTTAGCGGGGGTCAAAACCTGGGTATGTTGGGACAGTCCGAGAATTCATCTGAGTGGGTGATCATAGTGACAGGATAAGCCCCTTTGTCGGACAAAGCTAATGATCAGGGATGCACTCTCACTGATGGAAACCAAGACTGTCGGCAGCCGATTTCAACCGTTGATATTTGTTTTGCAAAATATATTTTATATAAGATATAAAAGTATATATTTTATGGTTTCTAAAATGTTTGCAAGAAGGTTTTAATTCCCGGGATCCATATGAGTGGAGAGTGCAACACTGTTCCTTGCAGCCGAGGGAGAGGTCCTCTCTTGTCGGGCAGTGTATGATCAGTATGGGCTGAGAGGTTAAGTGTAAGACCATTGAGGATAACACCTGATGGGCTAATCTTGCATCTGCCCACAGTCCCTAGGTGTTACAAGGTAGCTTGGCCTAGGGACCACTTAGTGTAAGTGTTGGGCCCATAGAGCCCATTTGATGGGTTTCAAGGGATAGACTGTCTTCAGCAGTGCATTCGGCCAGGCCTTGTAACAAAGGCTGGGCTGAACCCATGTGGCTGATGTGTAGATCAATGCTTGGGTCCCACGCCATACAAAGAAGCCCAACTGGGCAGCAGTTTGGAAGGCTTTTTGAGTATATAACCTTAAATGGGCCTTAAGCCCATTTCGAACTAGGCTGATTTGATCAGTCATTTAAAGGGGGTGAATTCTAAAGTGGGTCAGCTAAAAGGATTGGGCTTAGACCCTATCCACTCAGAGAGTCCAAGATCTAAATGAGATTTAGATCTGGAAACCTCCTAATTAGATTAGGAGATAGCTGATCTGATCTGCAGATAAGATAAGGATTATCACTTATCACTAAGGGACTTCTAATCCAAATATGATTTGGATTAGCAACTCCTAATCTGATTAGGAGCTGATCCCTTTGAGATTATAAAAGGGGAAGGGGGCGGCAGCCTTTTACATGATCAATAGCATTCTTCTCTTTGAAGAAAGAGAGATTGAGAGATTTCCTGCATACTGCGAATTCTCTCCTACCGCCACCTTCCTGCCATTGCCATTCCTTCAGTTCGATCTCCAGTTCTTGGGAGCAATCAAGATTTGATCTTGATCTCAATCTTTTGGGAAAAGATTGGTTGAGCTATACTCACAATCCGTCCAGTTGATTCTTGCGAAGGGTCAAGTTCTTTTGAAGAACATTGTTGATTCTGCTCCATCCTTCACTGCGCTATTTTCAGTGGGAGCAGATTTTGGATCCTTCCTTGGGCGTGAACACCTCCATTGGGAGATAGTATTTCTCCATATCAGGTATAATCCTCTCCCACTCCTTTTGATTCAGATCTGGTTCAGTTTATGGTTCAAGATTGATCATTGAAAATATGATTTTCTAAATGGGGAATACGATTCCTAGTTGAAGGGAGAGGTAAATTTTTGAAATTCGCCCCTTATTCCGCAATCTTTGGGCGTCCATAGGATGGATCTCTCATCCCCTTCAGTGGTATCAAAGCCATGGTTCAAATCTTGAACCAGTTTGTTTCAGATCTGAACCTGCGTAATTGGGCAGAAGGTGTTCTACCCAATTTGCGCAGATATGGGTTTTGGGAAATTTGTTCCCAAAATTAATGGGCGAATAATCTGAAATTAATTTTATATAAATCTGATTATTATTTAGAATTGTTCTTTATGATTTTCTTGATTTATGGGCTGTTCGTACAAGAGGAGATCGAAATCTTGGTTTGCGCAGGGAACCTGCAAGATTTGCAGTTTCTTGATTTATTTATTACATTTGGTCTGTAAATAATTTTTTTTTATTTTCTAGACTCAATGTATAGGTATTCGATCTGATGTAATTATTAATAGAAATAGGATTTCTATTTATTTTAAATATGGATCGAAGATGGTGGCGCAGAAAGGGAGATTTCACAGAGAAGAAGATTTCGTAGATGGGAGAATCGCTATCCGCAATTTGCACTTTGTGAAACTGCATTCTGTGATCTAACCTCTGTTTTACAGGATGGATTGTGCGAACAGCCCTGATTTATTGATTGTTGCTTTTCTTTTATCAGTAATTAATTTCAGATTATTTTCTTGAATTAAAGATTTAATTAAAGATCAAACCCTAGACCCATTCGAACCAAGATTGGTTCAAACTGTTTGGACCGAATCTAGGGTTTAATCAAGGCTGAAAGTCAGCCCTAATTTTCCCACTAATGGGCCTAAGGATTGATATTTAATTAAATGGTTAATTCGGCCCAACCTGTAAAGGCCCAGTTTTAAACAGTTAAAACTGCTAAAAGCCCACTTAACCCTTAAAGCTATATGGGTTGAACCATTCGGCCCATATACCTAGATAATATTAATGGTTAATATTATGGATTTAAAATTGGCTTCAAATGGGCTTTACAGATAATTAATTGATTTGATCAATTTATCCCTGCATGTGATGTATGGATGTGTGATGTGCTACGTACATGGGCCATAAGTACTTGGCCCATGCTCAATCGACAGTGGCTCTTTCGCACACCATGGCTGAATGCACATCATTGGCATGGTGTCCCTTTTGGTCATTGGATGACCTCCCTCAGTGGTGGGCCCCACACCTCATCATGAGGACTCATGCGGAACCCTAGCCGATTTAGGCCCACCAAAAATCTGGCTTTATGAAAGTCAGTGGGAGCCACTTTGGTTTGACCTAAAGTTAGAACTAGGGCGTATTTATCTGTTCCCTCCAGACAATATGAGTGCATGTGATAGGGAGATTCATATGATGAACTCTCTAAAGGCCTTCCATCATTAGCACGAGGATGGGTCCTTCAGTAATGAGAAAACGCACCAGAAAATGGGCTATCCATTTGCTGTTGGGCTTGTCTAAGTGTTTCATAAGATGATAGGGGCGTCATAGACCGATGTGGGAGGGGCTTCACCAGAAAATGGGAACTCTCTCACGGTACCTTGGCGTTCACGAATATGATGGTAAGTACTCACTGGACAGAAAGGTTTACCTGAAAACGGCTCTGAACCTTATCTGACAGAGGCCAAAGGGAAAACTCATATGATGAGTGGATATGATCCTTCACAGAAAGGTGGTGGGGTTATGCAGCTGAAACAGTTGGCCTCATGCACCCTATGTGATTTCCCACATCTCCAGAGACAACCCGTAGTCTCCGTCACTGAGAAAGGAGGGAAATCTCAGAGACGAATAAATGGAAATGGATCGTAGATTAAAATCCATATCTATGAAATGAACATGAATCAAATTAGGTCGTGGACTGATGTTTGCTCTTTTATCAGAAAATGGCAAACGGATCATTTGCAAAGCTACTTGATGACAACAAGTTGAAGGGCCCAAACTATGCTGACTGGTATAGGAACCTTATGCTGGTCCTTGCTTCTGAAAAACTTGACAAAGTGGCAAAGAATCCTGCCCCAGAACGTCCGGGAGATAGGGCTTCTGAGGCCCGAATGAGAGGCTATCAAGAATGGGAGGAGAAAAACTCCCTTGCCCGGTGTTACATCATTGCCTCCTTGGACAATCCGATACAGAGGCAGTTCGAGCAGATCGAATTTGCCAAAGACATATTGGACAGTCTCAGGACAATGTATGAAGAGCAGAATCGTTCTACTCGACAAAAGGTCTTGAAACAGTTCATGACCACACAAATGTCCAAGGGTCAACAAGTTCACGACCATTGTCTTCGGATGATGGGATACATCAACGAACTGGAGGCTCTTGGATCCGGGCTGGACCTTGCAACCCAGATAGATGCTATCCTTAACTCTTTGCCTCCTTCCTTTAATCCGTTCATCATGAACTATAACATGAACAAGCTGAATGTCAGCTTACAAGAGCTCAGCAATATGTTGCAAAGAGCTGAAGAACTGATTAAAAAGGATGAGCCTGTAGCCATGCTTGTTGAAACTAGCAAGACAGGCAAGAGAAAGAGGAAGGCAAAGAAGCCTCAGAAGAAAGCCACTAAAAGCAAGAAGCAGAAGAAAGACAAAGCATCGGATGCCTGTCACTTCTGCAAGAAGACCGGCCACTGGAAAAGGTAACTTCGAAACTTGTGTTATAGAAACCAATTTGTTGGTAGCTTCTGCGTCCTGGTGTATTGACTCCGGGGCTTCAACTCATGCGTGTAACTCACTGCAGGGGTTCAAGGTAAGCAGAAGGCTGAGTGAAGGAGAAGTCACACTCTACTTGGGGACTACTGCAACTGTTGCAGTCGCGGCCATAGGAACCGTGGAATTATATTTTAGAGAAGGAATAATTGTACTAAAAGATTGTCTTTATGTACAAAATTTAAGAAGAAATTTGATTTCTGTCTCAAAACTGTGTGCAGATGGTTATTCTGTCTAGTAATACGATTACTATTAAAAGAAACAACAGATTCATCGCATACGGGGAACTGGAGAACGGTCTCTATGTTCTACATCCTTCTCTAGAAACTAACATAACCGAAACTACGTCGGCTGAAATCCCCAAGAAGAGAGCCCGTGATACAGTTAATCCCACGTGTCTGTGGCATTACCGACTTGGCCACATCGGTGTTGACCGAATCACAAGGTTGGTAAAGGATGGTCCTTTGGATTTTCTAGCTGTAGAAGATCTTCCCACCTGTGAACCTTGCCTACAAGGCAAGATGACGAAATGACCATTTAACGGTAAGCCTGAAAGATGTACGGGCACACTTGACCTAATACATACTGATGTATGTGGTCCCCTGAGTGTTAGGACACGAAATCAACACGTGTATTTCATCACCTTCACAGATGATTTTTCACGATATGGTTACGTGTACCTAATGAGACACAAGTCTGAATCCTTTGAAAAGTTCAAAGAGTTTAGACAAGAGGTCGAGAAACAGTTAGGAAGAGAAATTAAAGCCCTTCGATCAGATCGAGGTGGCGAATATCTCTCTGACGAATTCAGGGACTACTTAAAGGACAATGGGATAGTATCACAATTAGCTCTCCTGCTACACCACAACTTAACGGTGTTTCAGAGAGGAGGAATAGGACCTTATTAGATATGGTCCGGTCGCTTCTCATACACTTAGAGTTACCCACATCCTTTTGGGGTTACGCATTAGAGACTGCGATTTACGTGCTGAATCGGGTTCCAACCAAATCGGTTCCGAATACTCCATATGAACTTTGGACCGGAAAGAAACCAAGTGTCAGACACTTGAAGATTTGGGGTTGTCCAACTCACGTTAAAAGAACGAGTGCAGACAAGTTGGAATCTAAGACCAGCCGTTGCCTATTTGTAGGCTACCCAAAAGGCTCTGTAGGTTACCTTTTCTATGACCCAAGTGAGCAGAAAGTGTTCTGCAGTCGAAATGCACAATTCTTGAAAACCGACTATATCTTGGACACCCATCGTCAGGAAGTTCTTCTTGATGAGAACTCAGGAGCAGTGGGAGATGTCCCACAAGTTCCAGGTAATGACCAACTTAGAAGATCCACTCGGGCATCCGGGCCACCAGTCCGTTATGGTTATGATCAGGATAGTTACCTGGTGGAAACCTTGACTAGTGAGGAGGATCCCGTGACTTACGCGGAAGCTATGTTGGACATAGATTCCCAGAAGTAGGTGGAGGCCATGAGAGCAGAGATGGACTCAATGGAGGCCAATGGAGTCTAGACTCTAGTAGATCCACCCTCTGGGGTAAAAGCAATCGGTTGCAAATGGATTTACAAGAGGAAGAAGGGCCCCGATGGCAGGATTGAGACCTTCAAGGCTCGTCTAGTGGCGAAAGGGTACACTCAAAAAGAAGGCATCGATTATGAGGAAACCTTTTCGCCTGTGGCCATGCTTAAATCCATTAGGATCCTGCTAGTTGTAGCAGCATACCATGATTATGAGATTTGGCAGATGGATGTCAAAACTGCATTCCTGAATGGAGATCTTACTGAAGATATCTATATGCAGCAACCGCAAGGCTTCATTGCTACAGATTAGGAAAACATGGTATGTAAACTTAATAGATCCATTTATGGACTTAAGCAAGATTCTAGAAGTTGGAACATCCGTTTTGACTCTGCTGTCAAATCGTTTGATTTCGAGCAGAATCCGGATGAACCCTGTGTCTACAAGAAGTTCAGTGGAGATAAGGTTACCTTCTTGGTTCTATATGTAGATGACATTCTACTCATTGGGAATGATGTAGGAATGTTAACTACGGTGAAAGTATGGCTTTCACAGCAATTCTCCATGAAAGATCTTGGAGAAGCCTCCTATATACTAGGTCTTCGACTCTATAGAGATAGATCGAAGCAGATAATAGTATTATCCCAATCTGCTTACATTGATAAAATAATCAAGAGACAGCATGGAAAACTCCAAGAAAGGAAATGTTCCTTTCAGGCACGGAGTCACTCTCTCTAAGAAGATGTCTCCCAAGACTTCTGAGGAGATTGATGGCATGAAAGACGTTCCCTATGCCTCTGCCATAGGGAGCATCATGTATGCCATGCTGTGCACTCGTCCTGGCATTGCTCAGGCAGTGAGTGTAGTAAACAGATTTCAGGCCAACCCAGGGCAGGAGCATTGGACTGCTGTGAAAAACATACTTAAGTACCTTCGAAGGACAAAAGAGTTTTGTCTGGTGTTCGACGGTAGCTCACTACAAATCCAGGGGTTTACAGATGTCGATTTCCAGTCAGACCCAGATGATAGAAAGTCTACATCTGGATATGTTTTCACGTTAGGATCGTGTGCTGTTTGCTGGAAAAGCAGCAAACAGGGGTCGTAAGTAGCAAATTAATAGTCCACAACCCAAGCCGAACACATTGCCGTAAGTAAGGTTGCCTTAAGAAAGAAGGTATTCATTCCTGAATTTGGAATTCAGCACATCACTCATTCCACTGTTGTATGACAACGCTGGACCTATGGGAGGATAGTGTAAAAATGTAGCATCAGCGGAGAATGTGGTAGACCCATTGACAAAGCCACTATCACAGAAAGTGTTTGAGAAACACGTGGAAAGCATGGAACTCCAGCTAATACCTGATTGGACCTAAGTGCAAGTGGGAGCTGTTAGACAGTTTTGTATGCCCTTAGCTTCAATCAGAATGATGTACTTTATGAGTTTATTGTAAATGAATAAAGATACATATTTGATTCATGTTCCCTTGGTATGTTTCTGTGTAATACCCTTAAACTGGACACTTAATGAAACTCGTGTTAGTTTAGAATGTTCACAGCCAGTGGGTCGATCTGGGGAGACCTATCTTGACAAGGCTGACACTGTGGTGCCACCAAGTCGGTTGGGGTGGCCTATATCAGCTCCCAGGGTGAGACCCTAGGCACATACAGTGTAGGATTAATTGAAACTTTGAACTGGACCAGATTTTCAGTATTGCCCTAGACCTTGGAGATTGATGGGCAAAACTGGAAAGTTACACCCGACCCCTAGACTCGACTATGATACTGCACTAGGTGTTGGATTGGGCTATCTTTGATGTACCAATCAGTGAGATCCTTAGCGGGGGTCAAAACCTGGGTATGTTGGGACAGTCCGAGAATTCATCTGAGTGGGTGATCATAGTGACAGGATAAGCCCCTTTGTCGGACAAAGCTAATGATCAGGGATGCACTCTCACTGATGGAAACCAAGACTGCCGGCAGCCGATTTCAACCGTTGATATTTGTTTTGCAAAATATATTTTATATAAGATATAAAAGTATATATATTATGGTTTCTAAAATGTTTGCAAGAAGGTTTTAATTCCCGGGATCCATATGAGTGGAGAGTGCAACACTGTTCCTTGCAGCTGAGGGAGAGGTCCTCTCTTGTCGGGCAGTGTATGATCATTATGGGCTGAGAGGTTAAGTGTAAGACCATTGAGGATAACACCTGATGGGCTAATCTTGCATCTGCCCACAGTCCCTGGGTGTTACAAGGTTGCTTGGCCCAGGGACCACTTAGTGTAAGTGTTGAGCCCATAGAGCCCATTTGATGGGTTTCAGGGGGTACACTGTCTTCAGCAGTGCATTCGGCCAGGCCTTATAACAAAGGCTGGGCTGAACCCATGTGGCTGATGTGTAGATCAATGCTTGGGTCCAACGCCATACAAAGAAGCCCAACTGGGCAGCAGTTTGGAAGGCTTTTTGAGTATATAACCTTAAATGGGCCTTAAGCCCATCTCGAACTAGGCTGATTTGATCAGTCATTTAAAGGGGGCGAATTCTGAAGTGGGTCAGCTAAAAGGATTGGGCTTAGACCCTATTCACTCAGAGAGTCCAAGATCTAAATGAGATTTAGATCTGAAAACCTCCTAATTAGATTAGGAGATAGCTGATCTGATCTGCAGAAAAGATAAGGATTATACCTTATCACTAAGGGACTTCTAACCCAAATATGATTTGGATTAGCAACTCCTAATCTGATTAGGAGCTGATCCCTTTGAGATTATAAAAGGGGAAGGGGGCGGCAACCTTTTACATGATCAATAGCATTCTTCTCTTTGAAGAAAGAGAGATTGAGAGATTTCCTGCATACTGTGAATTCTCTCCTGCCGCCACCTTCCTGCCATTGCCATTCCTTCAGTTCGATCTCCAGTTCTTTGGAGCAATCAAGATTTGATCTTGATCTCAATCCTTTGGGAAAAGATTGGTTGGAGCTGTACTCACAAGCCGTCCAGTTGATTCTTGCGAAGGGTCATGTTCTTTTGAAGAACATTGTTGATTCTGCTCCATCCTTCACTGCGCCATTTTCAGTGGGAGCAGATTTTGGATCATTCCTTGGGCGTGAACACCTCCATTGGGAGATAGTATTTCTCTGTATCAGGTATAATCCTCTCCCACTCCTTTTGATTCAGATCTGGTTCAGTTTATGATTCAAGATTGATCCTTGAAAATATGATTTTCTAAATGAGAAATACGATTCCCAGTTGAAGGGAGAGGTAAATTTTTGAAATTCGCCCCTTATTCCGCAATCTTTGGGTGTCCATAGGATGGATCGCTCATCCCCTTCAAAGCATACATGCCCAAACAACCTAAATGGAACATGAAACATCTCCCCCCTTAGGAAAAGGAAGGCTAAACGGAGTAATGCATGATGGATACCTAATTAATCAAGAGAACTGTTATGAGAATTACATCACCCCAAAACCGAATTGGAACGGTGGAGCTTACCATCATACTTCTTGCCACTTCCAAAATATGTTTGTTATTCCTTTTTGCTACACCATTCTATTGTGGGGTATTTGTGCACTTGATGGACTACTCCATGCTCTAATAAACATGATGTCTGATTTTTCTCAAAGTATTCTTTAGCATTATTTGATCCGAACACATTTACCTTATACTGCAAATTGCATCAATACCATCTAATAAAATTGTTGTACCAAAGAAAATACATCATCACAAGATCTTATCAAGTATACCTAAGAATATTATAAATAGTCATCCATAAACAAAAGAAAATAATGATAGTCACCCATAGAAATAACATGATATGGTCCCTAAACATTAACATGAATAATGTCAAAAACTAAAGAACATCTTTTATTACTTGTCTTAGATGAATGCCTACAATTTTTCCAAATTGACAACCCTCACACTCCAAACTGGACTATTTAACAGGCTCAAACAATTTTGGAAACAAATAATTCAAAGACCTATAAGACAAATTCCCTAACCAATTATGCCAAAGAATAATCTGACCTACTGACTCTGATTCATTACTCTTGTTGCTGACATGATGGCTTTGATGACTGAGAAGAACATTGAAAAGGTAAACTCCATTCACCTCTCGATCACTCCCAATCTTCCTCTTTGACTCCAGATACTAAAAAACACAATGATCAAGAGAAAAAATTACAAACGATTCAAATTTTTTGTCATACTGCTCATAGACAAAAGGTCAATATACTCAATCTAGGAACGCGGAGTACGGAAGACAAGATAATGGTATTAGTTATTTTGACAAACCCCTTCCGAGCAATGGGAACATTGGAACTGTTAGTTGTAGACTCTCTACCAAAGTAGAGGTGGTATGAAGATAAGATGGTGGAAATATTAGTCATATGTTTTGAGGTTCCTAAGTTTATAATCTAGGGAGGTCCTCCCTAACTCGTAGAGGAGGCATAATTTACAGTGGCATATGAACTACATGTATGTGAAAATGAAGTAGAATGACTAGCTCCTGAGCCACTTGCATCTTGTTGTTCATCATGTGGAGAGTTGGAACTAACTATATCTCTCTAACTCAAAAATTGCCCATATCTTTCCAATTCGGATCTAACTGTAGCTACTACAACTAACTCTAAAGAAGTTATAGTAGATGGTCCAGATAAATCACCAATCACTACCATATTAGCATTTCATTTCTTGTATCTGAGCCAACTAGGTATAAGGTGTGGGTGAAACTTCCAACATATATCTCTAGTATGCTTAGGCTTCTTATAGTAGTCATAAATTAAGTCCTTCTTGTCCTCTTTCCTGGCATCACTACCTTGCTTAAGGTTTAAATTTCTCATCATCACATCTCTTCTACTCTCTTCTCCAAACACAAAGGCATATGCCTGAGAGAGTTATACTATAATGAGAAAAAACATGTTGTCATACTTTGGGTTGAATCTTGCTAGAAACTCAAATACTCTATTATTCTCTATTAACTTCTAATAAGTTGTTGCATCTTTACTACTCTACCAAACCACTATCTCCAAATGATCTATATCCTGCCATAAAGTTTTAAGGACTGAAAAATAAACAGTATTAGATTTATCTCCTTGTCTAGTAACAATCACCAGATTCCTCAACTAGGGATGGCAATTTTCCCCATCCCCGACAGGGACCCGACTTCCCCAACCCGATGGGGTCAGGGATGAGAATTGTTTTGGTGAGGCGGGGACGGGGACGGGGACAAGGATTAATAGGAATCCCCGATTGGGGTCGGGGTCGGGGATGGGGATTGAGGTCCCCGCCCCGCCCCGACCCCGATTATGTGTATATATATATATTATTATATTATTTATATTATATATATTAAATATATATTATTACATTATTTATATTATAATATATATATATATATATATCAAAACATATTTAAAAAATTATTTATAATTTAAAATTTTTGTTTATTTTAAGTAAATTTATTTTTCAAATAAATATTGTTATCGAAAAAAATTCAGGGATTCGGGTCTCCGTAGGGAACTCATCCCCATCGGGGATCGGGGATGGAGGACAAATTTTATCCCCGGCGGGGATCGGGGACGGGGACGGGGGTTACTTTTATAATCGGGGTCGGGGATGGGGAATATGATCCCCGCCCCGTTGCCATTCCTATCCTCAACTAGTAGGCCCTAGCAACATTCTCACTTTATAAGTCTCTACAAGTCCAAACCAAATCTCCTTAGCTGTGTTAGCCCATAAAAAGTTCTTGCTTATATAGGGTAATATAAAATTGCATAGCCAGGTTATCACTATGTTATTCTCATATACCCACCGGAAAGAGTTAATCTCAAACTTCTTCTCTTTACCAATGACATACCCCAATTTTCCATGAGTACCAATAGCCATTTTTGTTGATTGAAACCACTCCAAGTAGTTTAAGCCATCTAACTTGACTGCAATTATGGTTCCTATCCCAAAAGGGTCACTAACACCTCCTCCACCTAGTCCCATTTTAGCTATGGACTTCTATTCAACTCCACTGCCCTCCATAATTTCCAAAATAGCTTAAGAAATCAACTGCATATGAGGAAAAATAGATTTACCCCCTTTAAAGGCCTCAATCACCCGTTTGGTAGTGTTTTCAAACTACCGTTGACCCAAATGATTAGACTGTTCGGCCCAGGAGCCATCTAGGCAACCGGTTCCATTTCACCCTTAACCCATTCTTTGGCCAAAAACCATTTACTTGGTCAATGGCCCACTGGTCGGGCAATTGAACCGTCAACCCATTTGACCCGAACAATATTTTTTGCCATTTTTATTTTCATTATTTTTTATTTTTTAATTTAGAACGAGACATATGTTTGAACCAGACGGTCGAACCACTGACCGAAAAACCAGTGGCCAAAGCAGTTCTGGTTAGGGGTAAGCAAGAAAAACCAAAAAACCAAACTAAACCCAAAAACCAACCAAAGCCGAACCAAAAATTTTGGTTAATTAAACCGACCTATATATATATATATTACATATATTTATGTATATTATATATACTTTATATTTTCTATGCATTATAAATTAATAAATATGTATTATATATAAATATATATTATAATATATAATATATTATTTATTATTTGAAATATAATATTTTATAATATATAATATTATTTTTCTATAATATATATTGTAAATAATAAAAAACTGAAAAATAGATGAATCGAACCGATGGTTAACCGATCAACTTCAGTTCGGTTTTGGTAACACCGGTTTTTGGTTTCAAAAGTAAGCCCACGGTTCAATTAACCAAAACGTGAGAACCCCTAATTCTGGTTTTAGGTCGGTTTTTAAAACATTGCCTTCTAGTACCCAAAAACCTTCACCCATAAAGATTATTTTCTCTATGGGAGTAGGTAGAAACAGGAGAAAAGACTATCACTCCCTCCAGAGACCTCAAAAAACTCCCGAATTTGAATTGCCCTCTTCAAAAATCACTACGAAATCCAAAAAAATATACAATGCCCCTTCCTAGGTCAAAATTGAAGAGTCCTACAATCAAAACTCTTCCTCCTCCAGTTCTTCCTGATTTCAATGATCAACCCAAGGTCTGACACAAAGGGTTCTAGATCCACCAAAAAATCCAAGAACTAGGCACTTGGCTGATATAGGGGCTACATGATGGAAGACTCAAAAAATCCAAAAAAAAAAAAACTGCTATGATACTAAGTTGAAAAAAAAAACAATAATCTAATTTGATAATAGTGAGAAAAAAGAAAGAAAAAGAGAGTTCTTAGTGAGAAGAGAAGAAGAGATGGGGAGACTCAAATCAAATTTGTATCTAGGCATATATCATGATTTTATCTAACCCATTTGCAGCTCTAAGAATTTCAAAAGGAACAAGAAGCATTCACATAGGCTGTCTCCTAGGCTCAGACTGGTTTTGTTCGTGTTTGGCATGAATAAGTTTTTCTTCTTTCCCTGTTCAATCGGAGACAAACTGCAAAACTAAAGAACACATTCTCGTATCTGCAATGAGCTCCTGTGTTTGGCATGGATCTTAAGGTAACTAAATATGCATACACACCAGGGAAAAGGGGGTCCCTGCTGCTTTCACCATTTTAAGTTAGGCATCCACCACTTATAATTAATTATTATACATGGCTACGCTTAGAAAATGTTCCAATAATCATAAATCCATACCACAAATAGAAAAAAGGGTACAATATTTATCTGTTACTAGTCTCTTTCTACTAGTTTGAATCAAGAACAGGCAAGCACTTCAACAGAATCTCAGCTGCATGTTCTAGTTCTTGTTCAGATATGACTAGTGGTGGCACGAGTCTTACTACGTTACCTTTTCCAGCAGTCAGTACAAGAAGGCCAGAATTCCGGCATTCATCTACAAGTGGCAATGCTGGCAAGTCGAGTTCAATCCCAATAATGAGACCAAGCCCACGTACTTCTTTCACATGGGGGTTCCTCCCTAGCTTCTGAGCTAACAATTCTTTGAAGTACTGGCCTTTTTTAGACACACTGGACAAGAAACTAGGATTCCTGATCTTATCCAATACTGTTAGAGCAGCTTTGCAGACAAGAGGCCCACCTGCAAAAGTGCTTCCATGGTCACCAGAGTTTATGGCGGCAGCTACTCTTTCTGTCACCAATACAGCACCAATTGGTAGACCTCCAGCAAGAGGCTTTGCAAGAGTCATTATGTCAGGGGTTACTCCATATGCCTCGTAGGCCCACAGGTACCCAGATAAATTTTACAGGAGGCATGAATGCAAGAGAAACATATTACAGATACTGTCCCTAATGGTTTCATGATAATGGTAATACCAAAAGTAGTTAGAAATAAATTTTATCTTCATAAAGATCTCATTGATTATAAACAACAAAAGTTCCCCGAAAGATTTTATAATAAAAATATCTGTAGTCATCCCCTGTCAGGTCTTAATAAAAAAAACACTAACTGTTATTTGCACATCATGCTTACAACAAAATATGCACAATACACTAGATACAACCATATTGTGTATTAACCCAGAAACAGATATGTCATTGTAATAAAGATCTTCAGTTGAAAGGATAGTGAAGTTCAATAATGAATGAAAATGTTATAGAACTAATAGTGTAATTAAATGTCGGTTTTAAATCCTATGAACAAAAGCAACATGCACTTTGATCATGGCACTTTGGAAGAAGAATGCAACGAGGACCAATATTCACATGTAACTCATTCGCAGTCAGAAGACTACATGCTTTGTTTGTGTGAATGTGTTGGGTTGGAGATTTACATGACAAAGAACCATGTATGTAGTAGCTTTGATGGAAGCCCCAAAAGAATCATAAGTTCAGTCTCTCTTCATTTGACAAGTTTAATTTCACTAACAACACACATGTATGTACTTGTGTATGCATGTACTGTGTAAATGCTCTTGAGGTGTTTTTAGACTTGAGAATTTTATGCTTGGCATTCCTGCTGCCATTCTACTCCACAGTTTTGGTCACATAAGCATTTAACACTGAAAGAAATGGCCCATCAATTCGACATCTACATCTATAAAATATCCATGCACCAATTAGTATAACCACCCTATTGGTATGCCAACTCTCAGATGTGCCATGAACAACAAAAGTCTACATACTTATCAAAAAAAAAACAACAAAAATCTACATACTTATCAAAAAAACAACAAAAATCAACATACTTATCAAAAAAAACAACAAGAATCTACTTAAGTCCACATTTTTACCCATTTGTCCCATAACATAAAAAACAGAAGGCTTAGCTTTCAATGGCCAATGACTATTGGTCACTAACCTCCCAAAAGGATATACAGATATGGAGACCTATACCCATGTCATATCATTCAATTGTGTTACAAAACTGTAAAACACAGTATTCTCTGAAAAAAAAATTGAATTCCTTGTAATCTTCAAAACTGTCCATGATGCATGTCCACATAAGTTGAGAAAAGAGTGATAGTTTATTCCACAAGTTAGTTCTTCATAATGGAGTAAGGATAACTAGCATATCAAATATCATGTCAGAATTACAACTAATTCTGCACAGGAAACAACACTCCTACTTATATATGCATTATACAACAGAAAGTTATATAGTGTGAAAATAGAATATGCCAAGTGCGAACTCACAGGGAGGACTGTTACCATCTATTCATTTCATGTCCACTGTCTATGGAATTGTGGGTTTGGCTTCTCTCTTTGTTTGGGTGTAATTGGAGCTCACCAGCAGAAATACGGTTGTCTTGACCAATCTACCTTCAGTTGACCTACAAAAAGGGGAAGATCAATGTGGAGATGTGCAAGAACAGACTTGGTTTGGACAATATGGGAAGAAAGGAATGATAGAATATTTCAAGAGAAGGAAAGATATAACCAGAAACTAAAAGACTGTATTGAATAGGGCAATACAATGGTTGAAGACTTTGGACTTATTCTATTAGTTCTCCTTTAATGACTTTCGGAGAAACTGGTTGGCAATAGCGAGGTGTTCTTCCATCAAGAACAAGGTAGTCCCAAGGTGGTGTCCTCCAGCTGAAGGCTCACTAAAACTGAATTTCAATGGCAGAAGCTTAGAAGGTTGTTCTGTTGTACTCGGGTCCTTTGGGACTTGGTGATGCTGTTAGGGCAGAAATGCTAGCTACAGTACAAGGGGTGCAGCTTGCAAACCAAATGGAGGTACAACAACTAATTATTGAGGGGGACTCAGGTGGTGGTGGGCTGGTTAGGGAAACCTGATGAGACTGTTTGGTTCTATAAGAATGAAGTTAAGAAAATTAAATGGTTAACAAGGAACATGTCAGTCTCTATTCAGTGGGTGGGGAGATCAGCAAACGCTTTGGCCAACGTGTTAGCCAAGCAAGGGGCAATTAGGGAAGAATTTTTTTTGGGCTCAGTTCTGATTCCAGTAATTGTTTCCTTAACTTCTTTGTATTTGCCAGGAGGGGCTGCAGCTCGTGCCTCTCTAAGGGATCTTGCATGAGATTGTAATCCTGAATCAGTTTCTGTTTTAATAAAATTGCACTATTACTCATCAAAAGAAAATGCCAAGTGGCAGGAAAAAAAATGCAAATGAAATAAAGAGATCATGAATAAGCAAGGACTCTACCATTCAGTTCAATAGGAGAAGATGACTCTTCTACAGCAGAGTTGAAGGCCTCCCTTCAAGGATTACAGCTATGTAAGAGACTGGGCTTGAAAAGGATTGTGGCTGAAGGAAATTCTAAGACTGCATCACTGTAATAGGATGGCTTAATCAGCTTGTATGAGAGTTGGCTGTGGACTGGAGATGGACTAATAGGACAGAACAATGTAGCTGATACACTTCCAAGACAAGGAGTCAACAGGGTTGTATAGGGGAGCAATTACTCAGTGTGCTTGTAAATACACAAATGGGTATAGCTGGTGCTAGCCTAAATGCTTTAAATACTGTAAATCACGTTTGAACATATTTTTATCGTTAATGAAATATTTTACTGTTACAGAGAGAGAGAGAGAGAGACTATGAAAGCAGTACTTCTAATATAGTTGTACTGGAGCAATGGTTGATCAATTGATGACCTAGCTAACACAAAGCTGAAATATGAAGCTTGTTACCAAAATTTGAAGAAAGATGAAACACAAACATATTTTAGATTTTAGCCATATGGAGGGATGATGGAAGAACTCACTCCATCTATGTATAAGATAGAGGACCCACTGGATTGACCATCTATTCACTTCCTCGGTCCAAGTAAGTTCTACACCCACCATTTACTGGGCCTTTTTCTCAAGTGGTCCTAGATGTTGAAAGTTTAATATTTTTAAGAGCTTTGTTCACCGTGTGACAGAAGTTGCAAAACTAAAATTCAAAACATAAATGTAGGGTAGAGTGGGGTGGGGATATATGCAGCCTTAATTCAGGCACCTAAGCTGCCCCATTGAACATCTATGATATCTAAATCTCTATTGGCCCATTAAGAAAAATTCCAGATAAAAGATTGACAAACTCGAAACAACAAACCCTCACACCCCAGCTTTGTACTGTTTGTACTTTCTTCTTCTTATCCTTCTAGATACAGAGATTGTTCATTTTCATAACCAATGCAATTCACTGTTACTGATATAAAAAAAATGAAGTTCAAAAGCAAATAGTTGCCTACCTCATCAAAGACCAGGAGTGCCCCAGCATCATCACAAGCATTACGTAATGATTGCAGGAATTCCGTTGTAGAACTATATATACCTCCTTCGCCCTGGATAGGTTCCACAAAAACCGCTGCTGTTTTTCCACGTTGAATTACTTGTTTTGCAGTTTGTATATTCCCATACTCAAGGAAAGTGACACCAGGCATTACAGGTTCAAAAGGGGATCCGTAATGCTCTTTGCTTGTCAAAGCAAGAGCACCCATAGTTCTCCCATGGAAACTATTGGAGAAAGAAATATACTCAAGGAAAGTGACACCAGGCATTACAGGTGGCTCTTTCACATCAGGATGAGAAAACCTCTGAAACTTCCTACCAAATTTAATAGCTGCTTCATTTGCCTCTGTTCCTGAATTTGAGAAAAAGATACGATCGGCAAAAGAACACTCCAGACATTTTGCAAGCTCCACCTGCAGAAACATGGTATTTCCAATTTAACCATCACCAAAAATAAATCAAGAAATAAGAAGAGTAAAAACCACATGTATATCAAAGTGAGAATATCGAGATGGAGTTCAAGTTGTACTTTAAGTGTCCAGAAGCAGCAGGAGCATCCAAGTATCTTTGTGAATTTAAAATTCTGAAAATGAATAAATATAGAAGAGAGCTAAACAGCAAGGGTGCTGTGATTATTAAAAGAAAACCAGCAAAAAAGGGAGAGAAAACAGAGCAAGAAAAGAAAGAGAGAGATGGGAGAAGAGGAAGGAGAGTTGAATCAATCGTACGTCTCTCCAGCCCCATCAAAATCTTTTATTACTTGGAATTCTAACTGATAATACAATTACAAGAATGCCCCCAATAGGGCAGCTGACTAAATAAGTACAAAAGAAAAATGAACCATAACAAGGAAAGATAATATAAACATAAACTAATATCCAGCCCAATCTTTCTACACTCCCCCTCAAGCTGACCATAGATATCAATCATGCCCAGCTTGGTTAGATCATGCTGCAGCTTAGCCTTTAGAACCCCCTTAGTCAAGACATTTGTTAATTGTTCCTCAAAGGCAATAAAAGGCATGCATATTTCTCCTGAAGCAACTCTCCCATATAAGGTGGTGTCTATCTACCTCTCAATGTGCTTTGTCATATCATGTTGCATCGGATTATGAACAATGTTTGTAGCTTCTTGATTATCACAATACAAAATCATAAGCTTATCATAAACAATGGCCAACTCCTATAGGAGAGATCTAAACCACAACAACTGTAAAACTCCATGGGCCATAACCCTATATTCCACTTCAACTGAAGATCTATCCACTATAGACTGCTTCTTACTCCTACAAGAAACAATGGTCCCAACCACCATAACACAATAACCAAATATAGATCTCCTATCATCAATGTAACCAGCCCAATCTGCATTTGTGTAGGCTTCTTGTTTCATGTGACCATGTTTAGCAAAAAGGATTCCCTTTTCCGAGGTACCCTTCAAGTAGCATAGTACTCACTCTGCAGCAACTGTATCTATACCCGAGGAGCATGCATAAACTGGTTGATAACACTGACAACATAAGATATGTAAAGTCAAGCCATGCACAGGTACAATAACTTCCCAGGTAACCTCTAAAACACTTCCTTGTCAGCTAGTAACTTACCATCAGTGACAAAACTTATGATTTGAATTAAAAGAGGTGGACACAGGTTTGGCACCAAGTTTCCCTAATTCAATGAGAAAGTCAAGAACATACTTGTGTTGGGAAATGAAAATAGCCTCCTTAGACTAAGCAACGTCAATTCCCAAGAAATATCTCAATTTATCTTAGTCCTTAATTTCAAACTCTATATTGAGGAAGCCCTTAAGGTTGTTCCCTTCTTCAATATCACTACTAGTGACTACAATGTCATCTACATAAACAATAAAAAATGCCACCAAAGTGTCTCTCCTCTTAACAAAGAAGGTATGGTCTGACTAAGTTTGAGAATAACCAAAGTAAATCAATGCATTCCAGAATCTCTCAAACCATGCCCAAGACTGCTTAAGACCATATAGGGGCTTCTTCAGTTTGCATGCATACCTTTCCTTGCATCTCTTTCCAGTACATCCCAGGAAGGAGAGACATATATAGTTCTTCATGGAAATCCCCATTCAAAAAGGCATTCTTCACATCAAATTGATAAAGAGGTCAATCAAAATATGTTGATAAGGACAAGAGAACCTGCAATGATATCATCTTGGTCTAATTTTCAAGAAGACCCATTGTGCTCAAAAGTAGATAGATTTTTGTTTAATATAGGGTGGGAAAATCATTGGGAAGGTTTGGTTTCCAAAGCATTGCCTAGAGTCACATCAGATCACCACCCCATTAGATTAGGAACAGAATTTTTTTTTACATGGTCCTACTCCTTTCAGATTTGAAAATATGTAGATGACACATCCATATTTTATTCGGAAAGTGGAGGAATGCTGGAAGGACGATTTAAGGAGGATAAGGTGGGAGGGAATCAAATCCCATAAGAAACTACGAAGATTGAGATCTAGACTAAAGGACTGGAATAGGGATCATTTTGGAAGGTTAGAAGAAAGGAAGTTGACTCTTATTTCTCATATTGAAGAGTTGGACAATTTGGAAAATGGGAGAAACCTTCATGTGGAAGAGAGAGAATTGAGATGGAAATTAAAGAAAGAATTAGAGTAAGCCCTTAAGAGAGAGGAAATATCTTGGAGACAAAAGTCAAGACATAAATGGATAAAGGAAAAGGATGTGAACACAAAATTCTTTCAAGCGATGGCCAATGGAAAAAGGTGTTAGAACTTTGTGGCTAGGTTGGAAATAAATGGGGAGCTGATCCCAAATAAGGATGAAATAGCTAGAATCTTTGTAAACCACTTTAAATCCTTTTACAGGAGACCTCTAGAGGAAAGATTAAGTTTATAAGGATTCAAGTGGCCTTACTAGATGAGGAAGCAACAAGATGGCTAGAAAGAGATTTTGAGGAAGAGGAAATAAGAAGGCAATGTTCTCCATGAATATATCTAAAGCACCAGGTCCAGATGGATTGGCTTTCTATCAGGATTGCTAGGAAGTACTAAAAGATGACTTATTTGAAGTCTTTAAGGAATTTTTCAAATACACATATTATTAGCCCTAGAGTTAATGCAACTTTCTTGACCTTGATTCCGAAAAAACTTATTGCTAGCCATCCGAAGGGCTTCCAACCCATTAGTCTGGTGACCAATGTGTTTGCTAAGGTCCTATCGTTGAGGATCAAAGCAATACTCCCCTCTCTCATCAACTAGTTCCAAGGAGCATTTGTTCAAGGAAGACAAATAATTGATCAAATCCTGATAGCTAACAAATGTGTAGAGGAAATGAAGAGATTTAGGATGGAAGGATTTGTGTGCAAATTGGACTTAGAAAAGGGCTATGACATGGTGGACTGGAATTTTTTGTTAGAAGTATTGCAACAAAGGGGGGTTTAGGGAGAGATGGTGCAACTGGATGCTTGGTTGTGTACAGTCTTGTCATTTTTCTATCCTTATTTGTGGAGTGGTTAAAGACTTCTTCCCAGCTTGCAGATGGTTAAGGCAAGGTGATCCCCTCTCACCTTTCCTTTTTACCTTAGTGGTGGATGTCTTTAGTAGGCTTTTTTCTAAGGCAGATAGGGAAGATGAATTTAGGGGATGGAGAGTGGGTAGAGACAATGTTTCAATTACAACTCTAATTTGCAAACGATATCATAATAGTTTGTGAAGAGGGAGATATCAGGAGAGTGAGGAGATTGAAATATTTGATCAAGAAGTTTGAAAGTGTCAAATTTGAAAATCAACTTAGCCAAAAGTTGCATAATAGGGATTAATATGTAGGAGACTGTCCTAAATATGGTAGTTGATTGTTTAGAATTGTTATGCACACACCGCTAGGCAGCACACTGCGGCGCATAGACAGCGGCACGCACAGCAGCACGCACCGCCCAGGGATACCGCACAGCAGCACGCACCGCCCGGCAGCGCGCAGCACGCACCGCCCGGCAACGCGCAGCACGCGCCGCACGGCAGCAGCACAGTGAGACACGCGCACCGCCCGGCAGCAGCAGTAGGGCGGGACCCACATGACAGTTCATCAGGATGGGTCCACACTTATCTTACCACATCAGCTTTGCTCGCCAACTCGCCGCCAACTACTCCATTCCTCATCCCTTATCCTTATCCTATCTTATCTTATCTTATCTTAAGTAAGAGTTGTGTTACCATTGGGAGTAGGTAATTAGGAGTTTGAGTTAAGTTGGATTACCTAGCCTAGCCGAATCCAACAAGGAGTTTCCTTCTGTAATCTCCTATTTAAGGAGCTACGAATTGAAGTAAAAGCATTCAGTTTTCAATCAAGAAAGGTGTTAGAAGAGTTCGGGTGATCTCTTGGACAAATCACCCACGCGATTGCCACAATAGGGTCTGTATGCAAGGGCAAGGGCAAGGGAAGACAGGAGCCTCTCCCGGTGGACCGACCCATGACGAGATCCTACGCGCGGGCCCATAACATTTTGGTATCAGAGCCTACCGTCATGGGGAACAAGAGCCGCTGTCTTCCAAGGTCCACGAACTGGAACACAAACTTGCAGAGACAAGCATGGAGGTACGTGAGGTCAAGGATGATGTCCGAGAGCTTCGACGCTTGCTGGAGACATTCTTAGCCAATAAGGAAAGAAACTCAGAAGGAACCGCCACCAACAACAGTCGCAGACCGGACTGGGTAGAAACGCCTGACGAACATCAGACGGCCACCCCCGACTGCCGCTGTTATCCCCAAATACAGTCGACTAGAATTTCCGTCCTACAACAGCGCTGGAGACCCACTGGGATGGTTGCACCGCTGCGAACAGTTCTTCCGCAACTAGCGCACCGATGACAGAGACAAGGTCAGTCTGGCTGCTTTCCACCTCACAGAAGAGGCACAGCTCTAGTTCTACCGTCTAGAGCAGGAAGAACCCGGGCTTAGTTGGGAACAATTTAAATCCTATTGCCTCCTCCGGTTTGGACCCCCGCTGACAAGCAACCCGCTGGGCGAACTGATCAACCTCAAGCAGACCGGGATTGTGGCGGATTATCAGCGCCAATTCCAAACTCTTCTCGCCAGAGCAGCCTCGGTACGCCCAAACCAGCAAGTCGACATGTTCACAGCAGGGCTAGTGGAACCCCTAAGGGTGGACGTCGAGATGCAGCACCCCTCTAACCTAATCACTGCTATGAACCTTGCACGTGCCTTCGAAAGAAAGATGCAGATCTCCCACGGGAGCTTCAGTATAGGACGGCCGACACCAACATGGACGCCTCCGAAGATAGCAGGAGTGACTCCCTCTTCGATCACCAGCAGAGAACCAAGGCTGCCTGCGGGAAACCCCTCCAAATCAGCATCAAGCATAGGAAGTAGCAGGTCTGCACCCCCCATTGGGCAGCTGACCCGAGCCGAGATGGCGGAACGACGCGCAAGGGGGCAGTGCTTCAACTGCGATGACTTGTACTCCTCCGGCCACAAGTGCAAGAAGTTGTTCTGTCTCCTAGTAGAAGAACCCGAAGAGGAAGAGGACGAGCCTGCAACATCAGAACCAGAAATCTCCCTCCATACCATTACGGGGGTCAAGACCTCCCAAACCATGCAACTGAGAGCATTGATAGCTGAACGGCCAGTCCGTATTCTGGTAGACTCGGGTAGCACCCACAATTTCATCAGTGAACAGGCGGCTCGCAAGTTGGAACTGCCCATGGAAAGAAGACCACAATTGTAGGTGACCGTGGCAAATGGGGAAAGAGTTCACAGCCCCGGAATTTGCAAAGACACCAGAATTCAGGTCGGAACAGAGTCCTTCCAAGCGGATTTATTCGTACTATCCTTGGACGAATTTGACATCGTCCTAGGTGTTAAATGGCTGATCACGCTTGGACCAATTCTATGGGACTTCGCCGCCCTGACCATGACCTTCCACTTGGATGGCAAACCAGTCACATGGCGGGGAACCAGGATAAGAACAAGGGCGCAGCTACATACACTCCAAGGTGGGGACTCACGCGCAACAGATATGGAAAGGCTCCTTACGGACTTCTCTGCAGTATTCAAGGAGCCCAAGGGGCTTCCCCCTCCCAAAGCTTGCGACCACCGAATCCCTCTGATAACCGGATCAGATCCCGTTGTTGTCAGGCCCTACCGCTACCCTCATCAGCAGAAAGATGAAATAGAAAGGCAGTGCGCAGACATGTTACAGCAAGGGATCATCCGTCCCAGCCGCTCCCCCTTCTCCTCCCCAGTTCTCTTGGTGCCCAAGCAAGACGGGACTTGGAGATTCTGTGTGGATTACAGAGAGCTTAACAGCCGGACGGTCAAGGATAAGTTTCCCATCCCAGTCGTAGATGAGCTGTTAGACGAACTCCATGACATGTAGTACTTCTCCCAGCTAGACCTCCGATCAGGATACTTCCAGGTCCGAATGACCCCAGAAGATGTAGAGAAAACGGCCTTCAGAACACACCATGGCCACTTCGAGTTTCTGGTCATGCCCTTCGGTCTTAGCAACGCGCCATCCACATTCCAGGCCCTGATGAACAAGGTGTTTCACTCCCATCTCTGCAGATTTATCTTGGTATTTTTCGATGACATCCTAGTCTATAGCAAGTCTTGGGTAGAGCATGTGCAGCATCTACGAATTGTTCTTGAACTCCTGCAGCAACATCAGCTCTTCCTCAAACGGTCAAAATGCTCCTTTGGGGAATGCAGGGTCCTTTACTTAGGACATGTGATTAGTGGTCAAGGGGTCACTGTGGATGACTCCAAGATTCAGACCATCAAAGAATGGCCCAGACCGCAATCTGCCAAGGCCCTCCGTGGTTTCCTAGGGCTAACTGGCTACTACCGCAAGTTCGTTCACAATTACGGACTGCTGGCAGCCCCGCTAACAAGTCTGCTCAAGAAAAACGCCTTCCTCTGGGACGGTACAGCTGAAGCAGCCTTTGTAAAATTAAGAGAAGCCCTCTCCTCCACACCAGTTCTACAGTTGCCAAACTTTGATCTTGAGTTCACAGTGGAGTGTGACGCCTCCGGCACCGGCATAGGCGCGATACTACAGCAGCAAGGGCACCCAATCGCCTTTTTCAGCTGCAAGCTTGCCGACCGCCACCTTAAGTTGCCCGCCTACGAATGAGAACTTATTGGCCTAGCTAAGGCAGTGCAGCACTGGAGGTCGTACCTGTGGGGCAGATCTTTCATAGTCAAGACGGACCATTACAGCCTCAAATATTTGTTGGAACAACGGCTCCCACCTCGCCACAGCAGCATTGGGTCAACAAACTCCTGGGATTCGACTTTCGGGTAGACTACAAGGCTGGGGCCTTGAACCGCGCCGCAGATGCCTTGTCCCGTCGCGAAGACGACATGCTACTCCATGCAATCTCCCAGCCCCGAGCCTCCCTGCTGGAAGACATTCGGAATGAACTGCCACAGTCACCCGAATGGAGCGATCTGCTCAAGACACTACAAGCGAGAATGGCCAACCCCAATTGGGGCATGCAGGACGGGTTGGTACTATACAAGGGCCGAATTTATCTTCCAACCGACTGCCCCTTAATTCCCTCCGTTATCTCCAGCATACACAACGCCACGCATGAGAGCATCCAGAAAACACTGCACCGCCTCCATGCAGATTTCCACTGGCAGGGCATGAAGGCTTCGGTACGGGACTTCATCCAGAACTGTTCAACGTGCCAGTAGCAGAAGTGGGAAAACTTGCACCCAGCAGGCCTTCTCCAACCCCTCGCCCTCCCCACTCAGATCTGGGCAGATATGCCCACTTCCTGCCCTTATCTCACCCCTACAGCGCGGTCTCAGTGGCCCACACCTTCTTCGGCCACATCTTCTGATTACATGGGCTACCCGAGTCCATTGTAAGTGATAGGGACCCGATCTTTACCAGCGCCTTCTGGAAGGAGCTCTTCCGACTGGAGGGAACAGACCTCGCCTTCTCCTCTGCCTACCATCCATAGACTGACGGCCAAACAGAGGTGGTGAATCGAACAATAGAGATGTACCTCCGCTGCCTTGTGGGAGACCGGCCCAAGCGCTGGGTGGAGTGCCATCCGTGGGCCGAATACTGTTATAACACGTCCTACCACTCCTCCCTTAGCATGACTCCCTTCCGAGTAGTATATGGCCGAGACCCTCCCCGTCTCCTATCGTACGAACCAGGCTCGACACGGCTGGAAGAAGTAGATCGCAGCCTCCAAGATCGCGACGCCCTCCTGGCCGAAGTCTCCTTGCGCCTTCAGCAGGCACAGACGCGCATGAAGCACGCCTACGATCAGCACCACCGCAAAGTCACCTTCGAGCCGAGACAGTTCGTTTGGCTGAGGCTCCAACCCTACCGGCAGCTCTCCCGCAAGCGTCGAGGACCCCCCAAGCTAGCCCCAAAGTTTTACGGGCCCTTCAAGGTTCTCAGGCAGATCGGGAAGGTTGCCTATCAACTCGAGCTACCAGAGCACAGCAGAATCCATGACATCTTCCATGTGTCCCTCCTGAAGCCTTTTACAGGGACTCCCCCGGACCAAGTGCCCCCTCTACCACATCTAAAGGACGGCAGACCCATCCTCCAACCTCGGGCGCTTGTACGGTCGCGCATCAATCAGGGTACCTTTGAGGTTCTAGTGGAATGGGACGGACTACCATCAACTGAGGCCACCTGGATCCCCTAGACCGATCTTCACAACGCCTACCCCGAACTCGAGCTTGAGGGCAAGCTCGTAGTCTAGGAGGGGTGTGATGTTATGGACACACCGCTAGGCAGCACACTGCGGTGCAGTCATAGACAGCGGCACGCACAGCAGCACGCACCGCCCAGCGATACCGCACAGCAGCATGCACCGCCTATCAGCGCGCAGCCCGCACCGCCTGGCAGCGCACAGCACGCACTGCCCGGCAGCGCGCAGCACGCGCCGCACGGCAACAGCACTGTGAAACGCACGCGCCGCCCGGCAGTAATAGTAGGGCGGGACCCACACGACAGCTCATCAGGGTGGGTCCACACTTATCTTACCACATTTGCTCGCTAACTCGCCGCCAGCTACTCCATTCCTCATCCCTTATCCTTATCCTATCTTATCTTATCTTATCTTAAGAGTTGTGTTACCATTGGGAGTAGGTAATTAGGAGTTTGAGTTAAGTTGGATTACCTAGCCTAGCCGAATCCAACAAGGAGTTTCCTTCTGTAATCTCCTATTTAAGGAGCTACGAATTGAAGTAAAAGCATTCAGTTTTCAATCAAGAAAGGTGTTAGGAGAGTTCGGGTGATCTCTTGGACAAATCACGCGATTGCCACAATAGGGTTTGTACGCAAGGGCAAGGGCAAGGGAAGACAGGAGTCTCTCCCGGTGGACCGACCCGTGACGAGATCCTACGCGCGGGCCCATAACAAGAATGCCACATCACCCCTTGGCCTTTAACCTATCTAGGGCTTCCTCTAGATGCCAACCCTAAGGAAAGAAGTTTTTGGAACCCAGTTGTAGAAAGATGTAAAAAGAGGTTGGCCACTTGGAAGAGAAGTTATATCTCTTTGGGAGGTAAGATTACTCTGATTTGATCAACATTGGCTAACCTACCCATTTACTTCCTCTCTATTTTTAGGATTCCACCAAGGGAAGAAAAGAAATTAGAAAAAAAAAATTATGAGGGATTTCCTTTGGGAGTCGGGAGAGACTAGAAAAGACCACTTAATAAGCTGGGAGATTGTGTGTAAAAGCAAGGAAGAAGGTGGTTTAGGTCTTGGGAATGTAAGAAAGAAGAATACAGCTCTCTTAAGAAAATGGTTATGAAGATGGACTTAAGAGAGGGAAAATTTGCGGGTTGAGGTAGTGCCTAGCATACATGGGAAATTGGAGAACAGCTGGGATGTTGGTATATCACGTAGGGCTACCTTGGCAGCACCTTGGAAAGCAATTCATAACCTCCTCGCTTAGTTCCTCAGGTATATTAGATATGATGTTTGCTCAAGGAATTTAATTCGTTTTTGGGAAGCCACTTCGTTTGGTGACTGCCTTTAAAGGAGTTATTCCCTTCTTTGTATTCTATTTCTTTGTATAAAAATGAGGTGATTCGAATTTTCTTGTCCTTCCTTCTTTGCCTATGAGTCACAATTGGGATCTTAGGTTTCAAAGGGGATTGAGGGATGAGGAAGCCATTTGTCTGCCAAAGCTTCACCTCCTTCTTGATAATGCCTGCTTAGAGCTTTCTAAACTAGATAGAAGAGTTGGTGCCCAAGTCCTAAAGGTTTCTTTTCTTCTGCCTCTTTTTTAAAGCTCTTTGTTAGTCCCCTTCCTCTTTGTCCTTTCCCTGGAAAGAAGTTTGGTTTCAGCCGATTCCCCCTAAAATTAATGATTTTTGCTAGGAAGTGGCTCTTGGGAAAATTAACACTCTGGAATACTTGCAAAAGAAGAGACCTTCTCTGTTTATTTCCCCGAATTGGTGCACTCCATGTAAATCTGATGGTTTATCTTGCTACCACTTACTAATCTCCTATTCATTTGCTACAAATATCTAGGATTGGTTTTTCTCTTTGTTTGGGCACAGGTGGAATATGCCAATGGAGGTTAAATATTGTTTAACCCATTTACCTTTGCTCTGCCACTTTGTTCAAAAATAAAAGGGAAAATAAAACATTAGGTTAGCCAGGACCAACATTTGATAATGGCCTTTAAAATTATGGACGATCTTTTGTTCAGCTCATTAACCATCTCATCCTACTTGTGATATGATTAATTATATTTTAACTAAATGTGTTTTTCCCATTTTCCTTCTTCTAAAGAGATACAAGTGCTTTACACCCATCCCCCATGCTGAAAAGAAATAACAACAACACCAATAAAAATAATAGACAGTTTTGGGTTATAAATGAATAATTCTATTTTCACCTTTGATCCTTTTTTCATTTTGTGCTGAATGAAGTGTTGTATGTTTGTCCTTTCATATAGTGCCTTTAGAATTTTCTGCCAAAAGTGTGAATACCAGATACCAATAGGTTGGGACTTAAAATTGCAATTGTAGAATTTGCTGTATCATATATGCCTATGATAAAATTATTCACTAAACCGAATTGCTCAATAAACAGAAATTTATACAGCATCCAACTGTAAGCTAATTATGTTCACAGTATAGAAAAAAGTGACAAAATCACCCATAAGTGCATATATGCATATAATTTCAATCTAAGGGTCTTGAGAAGGGAAATTCAGATAGAGGCCACAACCTGAGATGGGTCATTGTACTCTAAATTGCAGAATGCAAATCATATGTGTGGAACTGTGGACCTACACAGCATCAAGGCATCACTGTCCCCATGTAAGCACGTGGAAAGAGCTCAGATACATCTGGTTGGTAACTTAGCCAGATGGTTAGAGGCCTGAGAAAGATCCCAAAGCTGAATGAGAGTGGCAATGAGTGTCAAAACTTGATGATGCACGATCTGGCAGCTCCTTGCTGGAGGACAGCTCGGACGCCGAGCTGGCTAGTTCGTCGGGTCAACCTGCAAAGAGACAATATCAGAGTACCCAAGATGGGCACTCTGATGCTTAAGTCAGCAAACTGGAGATTTTGGAGAGAGCTAGAGAGCTGCGATGCGAGAGCTAAATTGTTCATACCTCTTGAAATTGGAAATGAGACATTTATATAGGTATTGTTTGGCGTGAGCTCCACACACCGTGTCCGAGATCTCCGGGAAGACATGGCTGACTGGTCCGAAGTCCTCAGAGGTAGCTTTGCATGCAGACTAGGTTTTTGTGTCTTCCCCTAGAACATTCGGTACAAGAGCTGACTTCCAAGAGACCCTGGAGTGACAGGATGCATGTAGAGGAGGTCGGAGAGCACGTCTCGCAGGTCGCCACCTAGACCTCTGTCAGGTTGGCAAGTTCTCAAGGGAGGTCACTCCCCATGCCGAGGTCACTTCGACCAGTACTGGCGAGGTACCACAGGTCGGCAAGTCCTCGTGGAGGCCGCTCCTCACGTCGAGGTCCCTTGGACCAATAACGACGATGTACCACAAGTCGGCCCTGAACAAGGTGCTGCTAGCCGCCCTGCCGAGTTGCCCGAGTTGTGTATGAGGTCGCCAACTGGGTCTCCATCAGGTCGGTGGAGGTAAGTCATCGCGTACGTGGTGCCAGGGTGTCATGCAACGATTTTGGGATCGACATATGGTGTGCTATCACTAAAGGGCCAAATCTGCCCTCATCAATTGCCCCCCACTCTCAAGTTGTGGTCAGCTCGGTGAAGGGAGTAGTTTGTTGCACGTCTCTAGCTCGAAGTGACAGTTCAACTATTTTTTCTCTTTTTTCTTTATTCTTCTTTGCACCGACCCAATTTGCTCACCTAAGCTATAAGAGTTTAAGGGCTAAATGCGGCATTAGGCAGAACATCGCCATCTTGACCACCGAGTGCAGGAGCGAACTCATCAAACCGAGGAGAGGTGCAGTGGGCACTCCGAGGACATCTGCCAAGCTAGGGATGTAGCCATTGAGGAGTTCCATCATTCGCCCAAGTACCTCAAGAACGGAGTTCGTCGTGCCTGCCCTCAAGAAGGGCTTCAAACTGTGCCATGCTTCCTTAGGTCGCTCCACTCACAGACTTCTACGCGGTGTCCCCCAAGTCGGTCCTCAAGTGGGTGACCAACAAGGTCGATGAGGAGTCCAAAACCGAAGTGGAAGATTGCGGAGAGGGCAACAATGGTGTTGTCGATAAGGACAAGGACGATGTCGCATGTTTGAGCGAGCTAAGGTGCACAAAGCGCGGGTTAGTCATCTGTTGTCATCGTGTTTTGAATAGGACAGCTTGAGGGAGCCTTAATGCTAAATGCGGTTTTGCTTCCCATTCGTAGATTTTCATCAAAATGTGTGTATCACGAGTCAGTTCATCCAGGTCGCCAAAGCAAGTCTCAGTCAGGTCACCAAAGCAGATGGTCATGCTGTGGTGCGGGTGCACCTGAATTACGCTCGATGCAACTTTTATCATTCAAATAGATGTGTATAGGTCGGAATTACGCTCACCCTGCGAGCTTATTAGTCATGCTGTGGTGCGGGTGCACCTGAAGCATCTGGGAGCCAGGCACAAAGCGCTGTTGCATCTATGCTATCGCAAGGGAGTGACTCTCCCGGGCCTGTGTTCGCAGGTCAATGCCACACGTGTTGCACCTACTCCTGGAACTGCCAGCCAGCTACTCCTACTAGAGCCATGTGGGGCACACCTTGAGGGGGTGGCTTTACTATCTGCAGGTCGCCTACTCTCAAGGGAACCATGAAGGGATCGATCAACCGTGAAGCTTTGCAATTAGGGTTGGGAGACTATCTGCGCCAAATCACTGAAGCTTGCCCGGGCTGGCCATTCAGATTTTGCCCCCTTGTGATAGCATCATTGATACGTGTGTTGCTATCGGCATTGGACGGTAGGTCGGTGCCATGGCTACACTACGTTAACCCTCAGAAACGCTGGTCGTCTACTCCTACGATAGCCACAAGGAGCTCAACCTACGGGGGCGGCTCTACTAACTATAGGTCGCCAACTCACATGGTAGCCTTGAAAGGCTCGACCCGCAAGGGCAACAGCACAATCCATTGGCCGCCAACTCCCATAGGAGCCACAAAGGGCTCAACCAGAGAAGCGACCTCACAAACAGAGCTAACGAGGCTCGTCCGAGCTTATTACTGTTGAGTGCGGATTTAAAATGAGAGTTGAGAACCTAGATTTTAATTAGCGGTTCCCACAAACGGCGCTAATTGATGATGCGCGATGTCACTTCGACAGGTATTGACAAGGTAAAACAGGTCGGCAAGTCCTCGTGGAGGTCGCTCCTCACGTTGAGGTCCCTTGGACTGATAACGATGAGATACCATAGGTCGGCCCTAGACGAAGTGCTACTAGCCGCCCTATCGAGTTGCCCGAGTTGTGTATGAGGTCACCAGCTAGGTCTCCATCAGGTCGGCACGGATGTAGGTCGCCAACTGAGTCTCCATCAGGTCTCCAACTAGGTCTCCATCATTTTGGCTAAAGCAAGTCATCGCCTACATGGTGTCGGGGTGTCTTGCAACGATTCTGGGGTCAAGATATGGCGCGTTATCACGAGAGGGCCAAAACTGCCCTCATCAAAACTAATGTTATTCATGAGTTTCACTTTGTAGGCTTTGAAAGGACCTCCAATCCATTGCCTAAGGCAATACTCTTTCATTTATGCATTGACTCCAAATATATTAGAGCGGGATACAGTTATTAGTCTATTAGACAGTTATGCCCTTAACTCCAATCAGATTTATGTATCTTTTAACATTTATTGTAAATGAATAAAGTACATAATTGATTCATGTCATTATGGTGTGTTTCTGTGTAATACCCTTAAACTGGACACTTATGAGACTCATGTTAGTTTAGAATCTTCACAACCGTTGGATAGATCTGGGGAGATTTATCCTACCAAGGTTGACACTGATGTACCACCAAGTTGGTTGGGGTGGTTTGTCTCAGCTGCCAGGGTGAGACCAGGTACATGCAGCGTAGGTTTTCTTGAAACCCTAAACCGGACCAAAATTCCAGTATTGCCCTGGACCTTGGAGATAATAGGCAAAACTGGAATGTTACACCCGACCCCTAGACACGATTATGGTACTGCACTAGGTGTCGAATCGGGCTATCTTTGATATGCCAATCAGTGAGATCCTTAGAGGGGGTCAAAACTTGGGTATGTTGAGACAGTCCGAGAATTCATCTGAGTGGGTGATCATAGTGACAGGATCGGCCCCTTTGTCGGACAAAGTGAATGATCGGGGATGCACTCTCTCTGATGGAAACCTAAACTTCCGGTAGTTGATTTCAACCGTTGAATTTTGTTTTTGCAAAATATATTTATATAGAAATATACATATATTATGGTTTCAAAATGTTTACAAAAGGTTTTAATTCCCGGGATCCATGTAAGTAGAGAGTGCAGCACTATTCCTTGTAGCCGAGGGAGAGATCCTCTTTTATTTTATCAATAACACCAGCTTCATTAAATTAAAAGAAAAGAGGGAATATGGATACAAAAGGGGAGATAAAATATCTTAGCTCCCCAAAAACAGAAAACAAAAGGAGTGCAAAGAGAAAAGATTAAAAACTAGCCCAAAAAACAGACTCCCTATTCACTCCTTGCTTGGCCAACCCATCCACAAATGAGTTGGCACTCCTCTTCACCCAACTGTACTGAATCTCAATGTCCCTACCCAGCCATAAGAACTGTTTTTTTTTCATTGTTAAAGTTCCACAAACCACTGTCCTCTGTCTTCAACCAACTAACCACCACCTTCGAATTACCTTCCAGGATCAAACGACTGATATTTAATTACTTTGCTCTTCGAATTCCTTCAAGCGTTGCAAGGATCTCAGCCCTAAGAGAGTCGCCTTCTCCTATAGGGCCAGAGAATAAAGCAATAACAATCCCTTCCTCATTCTTGAAGACTCCTCCAATCCCAGAGGGCCTTGGATTCCTTACACTGCTGCCATCAAAATTCAGCTTTATAAAGCCCAAGGGGAGAGGGGACCAAAACGGACAAAGAGTCCTCTTGCATCTAGCATTGGAAGCAATTTCTTTCCAATTTCTTAGCAAGTCATCCACAGGAAAATCTGAAAACAACTCCAAAGATTTTAGCCAGTGGATAGCCCATAAAAGGATTCGATTTAACAAATCTTCCAATGTTCTTTCCTTGTCAGAAAAAATGCGTGAGTTTCTTTCTTCCCACAAGGACCAGCATACCGCTGCCCTAATACACCTCCACATAGTCTTCCCTCGCTTCCTAGGCCAACTGAAAAAAGGAGAAAACAAACCTTAGACAGTCTCCGGAGGATACCAAGAACACCCAAAATGGGAGAAAACCCACTCCCAAACAGTTTTAGTAGCCTTACAAGAGACCATGAGGTAGTAGCCAGATTCCCCATCAGCTTTACAAAGAGCACATCTATTAAGAAGTAGACAATAGTTGGGTCTCTTTCTCTGAAGTAAGGCTAAAGTGTTGATTCTTTCCAGGAAAATTTTCCAGCAAAAAAAAACAACCCGATGAGGAATAGGTCTGCTCCAAATTTCCTTAACCAAAAAGAACAACCCAAAGGAGATAGGAAGTTGAGTTAAGGTTTCAAAGAATGAAACCCAAAAAAAGGTACCAGAGCTAGAAGGGGTCCAAAATCTAGTGTCTTCCTTTGCAGGGTTTAGGAAGACAATCTCAAGGGAGGCTAACAAAGTTACCAAGCTATCCATGTCTGTACCCCTAATTGCCCTACGCAGGCCTAGGTTCCATCCAAAGCCAGAAGTGGAGGTTGAAGGGACCAAGAAAGAAGATATGGGTTCATTTTTCAAGTTTGATAGAGCATACGAGGAAGGAAACTGGTCCTTCAGAGGAGAATCCCCAACACAAATTTGTTCCCAGAATTTTATTCGGTCACCAGAGTTTAGACCATACTTGATCCAATGGGAGAAAACTGGAAGCAAATTGTTAATGGATTTCCAAGGAAAAACAGCTGAAGCCCTTGCCAAGATTCCAGGATCCCAGCCATTGTCTTCCAGCCCATGAATGCTAACCACAATCTTAGTCCACAATTTATCCCTTTCCAATGAAAACCTCCACAACCACTTCCCCAGAAGAGCCATATTTCTTTTCTTCAAATTACCAATCCCAAGACCTCCTAGTTTTTTACACCTAGTGACCACCTCCCAACTCACCCTATGATCTCTCTTCTCCTCTCCAGGCTCCCACAGAAAGTTCCTTATTAATTTTTCCAAAAGATTGGAAATCTTTGAGGGGATCTTAAACACTGACAAATAGTAGACAGGTAGGTTAGCTAGGGTAGACCTAATGAGAGTGACTCTCCCACCGAAAGAAATATCATTTCTCTTCCAAGCCGCCAGCCTCTTCTCAAACCTCTCCACTACCGAAGCCCAAAAGCTAACACTCTTAGGATTATCTCCTAAAGGGAGGCCCAAGTATGTCAGGGGTCAGTCCGAAATTGCACAACCTATCTCACCTACAAATTTCCTTAGGTCCCTTTCATTCACATTCACTCCCGCCACACAACTCTTATCAAAGTTCACCTTGAGGTTAAATATCTACTCAAAGAGTTGTATTGTCAACTTTAGATTCCGGATCCAATTGAAGCTCCCTCCTTCACAGAATAGGATAGTATCATCTACAAACTGTAGAAGTGTTAAGGGAACCTCTTCCCTTCCTACTCTCCACCCTCTTATCAAATTCCTCAAGTCTGCTCTATGGATCAATCTCCCAAGCACATCAACAATCAGGGTGAAAAGAAAAGGGGAAAGAGGATCTCCTTGTCTTAGACCTCTCAACGCAGGAAAGAAGTCAACCACAGCCCCATTCACCAAGATAGAACAATGACAAGTCTTAACACAACCCCAAATCCACTTACACCACCTGTTTCCAAAACCAAAACTCCTCAACACCTCCATCAAGAAAGACCAATCAACCAAGTCATAAGCCTTCTCCAAATCCAATTTGCAAACCACTCCCTTCTTCTTTGACTTCCTAAAGCTCTCCAAGCTCTCATTTGCAATAAGAATCTTATCGGTGATTTGTCTTCCCTCCACAAAAGCACCTTGGCTGGGTGCAATAATAGAGGGAAGCACCTTCTTTATCCTAAGAGACAGCACCTTTGCAATGATTTTGTACAAGCTAGTCACCTGACTAATAGGTCTAAAATCCTTTGGTTGTGATGCATCTTTCTTCTTTGGGACTAAAGCAATGAAAGTTGAGTTCAAGCCCGGATTTATTACACCCCTCATGTAGAATTCCTCAAAAACTGATCTAAGATCATTCTCTAAAATATCCCAACAGTCCTGGTAAAAGGCCATTGTGAATCCATCTGGTCCCGAAGCTTTTGTCCTATCCATTGAGAATACTGCTTCCTTTACTTCCTCCATATCAAAACTTTTTTCTAACCACTCTCTTCTCTGCACTTAAAGTCGGCCAATCCAATCCCTCCAACCACACTCTCCCATTCATAGGCCTTCTAAAAATAGACTTGAAGTGGTTTACTAGAGCCTCTGCAATTTCTACCGAGTGGGACAACGCTGCTCCATCAACTTCCAAATTAGAGATGAAATTCTTCTTTCTCCTCCCATTTGCCACTAAATGGAAAAACCTTGTGTTTCTGTCTCCCTCCTTTAGCCACTTACACCTGGATTTTTGTCTCCAACTGATTTCCTCCTTAACCAAGATGTCCTCCATCTGCCTCCTCAAAACCCATCTCAACTTCCTTTCTTCCTCTCCAAAGGAACCTCTCTCTTCCTTCAGGTCCAAATCCTCGATTTGCTCCACCAGAACTTGTTTTCTCTCTTCTAATCTTCCAAACTCCAGCCTATTCCACTCCTTTAATTGTGGTTTTAAGTATTGAAGTTTCTTGTGGAACCTCATTCCCTCCCAATCAACTATCGGATTAGCTTGCTCCCACTACTCTCTGGTCTTCTCAATGAAACCCGGATGAGTCAACCACATGTTTTCAAACCTAAAAGGGGTAGGCCCAACTCCTCTTATTTCCTCCTTGACCAACACTATAGGCCAGTGGTCTGAAGTAAGTCTTGGGAGAGCCCTAGAAGTAATATTGCCCCAATGTTCCTCCCAATCTGTTGAGAACAAAAATCTGTCCAACTTATAGCAAATTGGCCTTGATTGAAGGTTGGACCAAGTGAAGTTATTATTTAGGAAAGGAAGTTCTTTAAGTTCAAAAGAGTCCACAAATTGGTTGAACTTCCTTATACTTGTTGTCACTCTCTGTCTGGGGTTGTTGGTTTCCTCTGTAAATCTCACTACATTAAAATCCCCTCCCACACACCAAGGTCCATCCCAGAGGCCTCTAATGTCACTCAATTCTTCCCATAATTTCTCCCTCTACCTATAGTCATTGGGGTCATACACATTTGTTAGTACCCATTCATACCCATCGTCCACCTGTCTGAACTTTAGGGAGACAGAATGATCTTCAATTAGCTCCTCCACACCTATGAGTAAATTTTCTTTCCACAGGGTCACAACTCCTCTTGAGGAACCCCACGAGGGAGCAGCCACCCACTTTATACCCCTAGAACTCCACACACTCCTTGCACATCTGCAATCAAAACCCATTCTTTTGGACTCCTGAAGCATTACCACATCCGGATTAAACTTCTTAATTACCTCTTTAATTGTCGCTCTCTTCCTAATGCTGCCCAACCCCCTCACATTCCAATTTCTTCTATCCCCTTTCACTTCAAACTTCTTGCCCCCCTCAATATCTCTTTTTAATCTCTCCACTTCACTCAACTTTCTATTCTTCATCTTGTTGTCTTCTTTTTTTTGCATGTAGGCTTTTAGATCATTTGGGTTCTTCAGCTTGCACCCCAACTTTTTCACACTCTGCAACTGACTCTTCCCCACTAGTTTCCTCTTTTTCTAAAGTTGCACTCTCCTCACTCCTAGGAAACTTCTCGTTCCTTCTCACATTACCTCCAACAACAGCCCCTTCTGTCCCCTCCATGCTCCCTCTCCGCATTTCCTTCCTCTCCACTTCACCCAAAAGGCTCTCTATGATTTCCCATATTTTTGTCTCTCTGCAAGTTTTCTCACCCACTTCCCCCCTCCTGAGGCAGAGATGTGTGGAGAGAGCATAGGCGAAGGAATGGTAGTAACTTTCTTTTTTGAGAAATTAGAGCACTCTGTCTCCCCGAGTTGGGGGAAGAAAATCATTGTCGTTGTATCAACACAAAGACCCCTTTCTGTACCCAAGTATGTACCTCTCTGTGAGGTACCCTTGTTCAGCTTTGAGAAGACCCGAGCTACCTCCTTTTCGGCCTCTTGCAAAGTGCTAGAACTAGGGAAGGGCTCAGCCAAATTTGGGTTAAGATCATTTACCCGCTTCTCCCCCTCCTCCTTTCCCTCCCCCACTGAATCCCCTATGAACAAACAATCCAGGCTGAAAGAATCCCTATTCTGTTCTTTAGATAGAGCTTCATCTACCACACTGCCTAAACTCCCACAGGCTTCCGATCTTTCATCATAGTCAGAATCTGAGCCACAACTTATCCAACCTTGGTCAGCCTCTTCCTTCTCTTCTGTTCTAACTCTCAAATAGTGCGGGTTCGGGCGATCAAGAACGTTGTGTTTTTGCGCGTCGCCCGCTGGCCGTTGGACCCAGCACAAAGGGCGGCGTCCTTCTGCCTTGCTCGCCATCTGAGCCCCTCCACAGTAGAGAGGGCGAGACCTAGACGATGATAGATGAATGTTGCCATCTATCATCGCCCCATGCCTGCCCCGCCCCACGTGATGGCTTAAGTTGTCATGTGGACTGTTAAAAAAACCACCCGATGCCTGCCCCGCCCCATGTGAAGGCTCACCCACTAACCCGTCTGGCCCAGCCTTCCTTAAAGCCGGTTCAGACAATGACTTTGAACACACCCGAACCTTACCCCTTTTAGCCACATCAGCATAGGACGGGCCACCTTCTTTAAACAACCCAACTTAAAAAACATTGAATTAGAAGCCTTAATAGGAAAGCTTCGAGACTTGGGGCACCCCTACAACTGTTCCCCTTCCTCTATAGTTCGCCCACACGCACCAGGCTTTCCCGCCAGCCCCTAATGGCCACGTGTACACCAACCTGCAGATTCGTCAGCTCCTTCAACCTTTGTTCGTCTTCCCCAGAGCGAGGCTTCATCTTCTGAAGCTAACCAGACCTTGTAACAGGCATCTTCTGAGAGAACTTCAAAGGTACACGGCAAGTACTTCGGCTTGACCCTAGCAACCTTAAGTTCCACAACTCTCAAGTTTCTTAAGTTAACCTCCAACAGAACTCCACCCAACGCTCTGACAATTTTCCTTAGTATTTGATCATTCCAAAGGTTGAAAGGAAGACCGAGAAGTTTGATCAAGAAGCTGCCGACTCTAGATTCAACTTCATTGCAAACTGGAGCCCAGTTCTGGACCTGAATCAAACTTCCCTCTACAAGGAATGTACTGAAATTCAGTTTCTTATCGTCAGAATCTAATAAAGCTTTCTTTTCAGCAAAAGGCAACAACACTACATCTTCATCTAAGCCCAACCTCTCTGCAACTACTTCTAAAACCTTCGTCCAATCTTCTATCACCCTATCTGCCACTAGGACCATCCTCTTCTCCCAGCTCCCACTCCCTTCTTCCAAAGTTACTCGTCAGAGGACAGTCGAGCAAGACACCAAAACTTCAGGGTATTGCTTAAAGCAGGGCACCTGATTACAAAGGACAGAAGGATTACAATCCTTTAAGCCAGGGACTTCTTCCATTCTCCCTTCGACCTCTTGAAGAAATGCCTGAAGATTAAAAGCAAAGGAAGCCCACCCTCTCCGCTTCTGGCCTGCCGGAATACACAACACTTGCCTTTGTTATTACCAAAGAGTTCGGTAACCATTATAAACCACCCATTTCCATTCCTCTTTAGCACAGTTTCGAACCTCTTACTCTCACAGGTCAACGAGTTTCTCCAACCTTCTTCCCGTATAGAATTAATAGTTCCATCTACAAAACCTTTCAACCACACACATGCCTCCTCCAGTAGGAGAATCATTGCCCTGCTCCTTTCTCTGATTTTCACGTGAACCTTCCCCTTTGTCCTTCCCAACTCGAACAAGAAAGATTTGGCTTCAATGATCAACTCCAGTCTCCATTTCCCCGCCAGCTTGAACTTCCTCTCCTCTCCTCTCCTCTCCTCTCCTCTCCTCTCCCATGGTCCTCTCTTATCAGGCAGTGTTTGATCATTATGGACTAAGAAGTTAAGTGTAAGACTATTGAGAGTAATACCTGATGGGTTAATCTTGCATCTGCCTACAGTCCTTGGGTTTTCATAAGGTGGCTGGACCCAAGAACCATTTAGTGTAAATGTTGGGCCCATTAAGAGACCATGGTAATGGAATCAGGGATTCACTGTGTCCTACAATGAATTCGGCCAGGCCTTATAACAAAGGCTGGGTTGAATTCATATGACTGATGTGTAGATCAATGTTTGGGTCCCACGCCATACAAAGAGAGCCAACTGGGCAGCAAGTTAAGAGGTTAAGTGAGCACATAAACTTGATGGGCCTAAAGCCCAATTTCAAACTAGGTTAATTAGATTAATTAAATAGGGGCGGATCTGGGTTTGGATCAACAGATAAGGATAAAAGGATTAGTCTTATCCACTTAAAGAGTCCAGATCCAAATAAAGATTTGGATCAGGAAACTCCTAATTTGATTAGTATTAAGCTGATCTTAAACTACAGATAAGATAAGGGATTATTCTTATCACTTAAAGAGTCCAGATCCAAATAAAGATTTGGATCAAGAAACTCTTAATCAGATTAGGAAGTTGTTTCTTTAAGGTTATAAATAAGAGAGCAGGGCGGACATGCAAAACATACCGGACAAGACATAGCAAATTACAGAGTTCTTCCCTGTTCTCGCCGCCCCTACCCAGTTCGATCTCCACTTGCGGGAGTGATCAAGAATTGTTCTTAATATTGCTTTTTGGTAGAATGAGCAATCTGAAGCTGTGCTCACCAGCCCTCTACTCTATTCTTGTTGAAGAATTCGGTTCTTGCTGAAGACCCGTCCTGCTGGTCCTGCTTCACCTCACACTGTGTCATCTTCGGTGGAAGCAGGTTTTGGTTTTTTCCTTGGGCGTGAACACCTTCATTGGGAGTTACTTCTACTCCGTATCAGGTATATCCCTCTCCTCCCTTTTGGTTTCAAATCTAGTCCAGTTTGGTTCAAGATTGATCATTGAAAATGCAATTTTCTAAAACATGGAATACGATTCACAGATGGAAGAGAGAGAAATTTTTGAAATTTCGCCCAACCTTCCTACAGGATTCAGCCATCCATATGATGGATCTCTCATCCCTTCATAGTGTTCAGTCCCCTTCCATTTCCCTGCTATACTCAAACTCAGTGACCCAAAAATAATAACTAAAAATAAATTATCTCCAAGTTTAAAAACTTTATAAATATTATAGCAATCTGAAATATGAATTAGAAGTTTAAATGTAGAATACGGTAATCCAGGTTAAAAATTTCCAAAATGAATCCTTATGATAAAGATGCAGACATAAGTAAGAACACCACAAAGAAATCCTCACCTGAGGGATCGAATAGTAAACATTACTGACGTGAGTGAGAATGTCTGCCTGCTCACTAACTGCTTCGACCCAATCCGGGTCTCCATGACCAAGCGCGTTCACTGCTATTCCAGAAGTCATATCCAAGTACTCCCGCCCTTCAACATCATACAATTTACACCCCTTGCCACTCGCTAAAACAATCGGAGCTCTAGCATACGTCCCAATAAGAACACTCCTCTCTACCTCCATAACCTCCTTACTCTCCCCAAATCCAAAACTCCACACTCCTCTCTACCTCCATACACCTCTTTCGAGGAAGCCGTCGTTTTCACGTCCACACGAAAACATGGCGAGATTCCCCGAGCATCAACCCCAGAAAAAGGTGTTCCCTTTTCTGGCTTGAACAAGCGCGGAAGATCAAGCGATGGAGAAACCGACTTGTTCAGACATGCAGGGAGCTCATCTTCAAGAAGTTTTGAACGGAACCAGACCAAGTTTCCTCGGACTCAAATCGAGATTTTGCAGAGTTTCAGAGTTTAAATAGAAGAAATAAACGACAAGGATCATTCGACTTACAAGAATAAATTCTGGACATTACGTTATTGCTGCATGTGATAAGATGGAGAAACGCAACGTTAGGGGAAAAAAGAAGATTCGATGCTGCAGAATAGGTGCAGGACATCAAATGCAATGTGCATCGAATGAGTTCGGAAAATCTGAACCTTTTTTGTAATACTGGTTAGAGAGAGAGAGAGAGGCCTCAGGAGTTTTCTGCTTCTCGCTTGGATACGAAACGCTTCCGATTTTCGAAAGGCAGAAATGCTGGCATCTCGGAAAGGAGAAACTTTTCTGTCCCACCTCCGGCGACAGTGACTAAGCCATATGGTTACACGTCGGTTAACCCGGACCCGTATATGGAAAATGTTCCGTTTTTTTCTTTTGGTTTTTACTGATGTAGCCAGTACAGAAATCGTTTTTACGCTGGGCTTGTACGTTCGCCGGAATACCCATTTATGCCGGTTTATAAACCCCTATTTATTTCCAACTCCACCCCCGATACGGACTATTTATATATAGACGAAAATGCCCCTTCAAACTCGACGACCGTTGATCCTTTCCTTTTCTCTTCGTGCTTTCTCTCAAAATAGCTTAGCGATCGTTGGTTCTTCCCCTCCATGCTCTTTCTATAATAGACAATGTATGCATTTAGCTCCATGATATATATTATAATATTTATCGTAAATGAATAAACTACATATTTGATTCATGTTATCATGGTGTATTTCTATGTAATATCCATAAACTGAACACATATAAGACTCGTGTTACTTTAGAACCTTCACAGCCGTTGGATAGATCTGGGGAGATCTATCCTGTCAAGGCTGATACTAGTGTACTGCCAAGTTGGTTGGGGTGGATTGTCCCAACTGCTAGAGTGAGACTTGAAGTACATGCAGTGTGGGTTTTCTTGAAACCCTGAACCGGACCAAAATTTCAGTATTGCCCTGGACTTTGGAGAAAGATGGGCAAAAATAGAATGTTACACCTGACCCCTAGACTCGATTATGATGCTGCACTCGATGTCGAATTTGGCTGTCTGTGATGTGCCAATCAGTGAGATCCTAGATGGGGTCAAAACCTGGGTATATTGAGACAGTCTGAGAATTCATTTAAATGGGTGATCATAGTGACAGGATCAGCCCATTTCTTAGACAAAGTGAATGATCGGTAAAATGCACTCTCTCTGATGAAAACCTAAACCATCAACAGTGGATTTCAAATATATTTGAAATTTGGTTTTGCAAAATATATTTATTATGGTTTCAAATTATTTGCAAAATATTTTAATTCCCGGGATCCATGTGAGGAAAGAGTGCAGCACTGTACCTTGCAGCCGAGAGAAATGTCATCTCTTGTCGAGCAGTGTTTGATCATTAAGGACAGAGAGGTTAAGTGTAAGACCATTGAGAGTTATACCTGATGGGCTAATCTTGCATTTGCCCACAGTCATTGGGCCTTCATAAGATGGCTGGACCCAAAGACGATTTAGTGTAAATGTTGGGCCCATTAAGAGCCCATGGTTATGGACTCAGGGGTTCACTCACTCACCAGTGAATTCAGGCAGGACTTGTAACAAAGGCTAGGTTGAACCCATGTAGCTGATGTGTAGATCAATGTTAGGGTCCCACGCCATACAAAGAGAACCAAGCTAGCCAACATTAAAAGGAAGTGAACTTGTAAACTTAATGGGCATAAAAGCCCATTTCGAATTGGGTTAATTGGATTAATTAAATAGGGGCGGTCTGGGTTTGGATCAGCAGATAAGGATAAGAAGATAAGTCTTATCACTTAAAGAGTCCAGATCCAAATAAAGATTTGGACAAGGAAACTCCTAATTTGATTAGGAATAAGTTGATCTTTAACTATAGATAAGATAAGGGATTATCCTTATCACTTAAAGAGTTCATATCCAAATAAAGATTTGGATAAGGAAACTCCTAATCAGATTAAGATATTGTCTCTTTAAGATTATAAATAGAGAGCAGGGTGGACCTGAAAAAGACACACCAAACACAACACAGAGAGAAGACAAGTTAGTTAGACTGATCTTGCCTTTAGTTCTTTTTCTTCCTGCTCTTGCCGCCCTACCCTGTTCGATCTCCAGTTCTTGGATCTGATCAAGATTTGATCTTGATATTGTTTATTGCTGGAAGAAACAATTTGAAACTGTGCTCACTACCCCATTCGATTCTTGCTAAAGAATCACAAGTTCTGGGTGAAGAACTATCTGCTGATCCTACTTCATCCTAAGTTGTATCATCTTCAGTGGAGTTAGGATTTGATACACTCTTGGGGCGTGAACACCTACATTGGGAGGAGCTTTTTGCGTGGATTCCAAATCAGGTATATCCCTCCCTAATCTTCATTTCAAATTTGGTTTGGTTTGGTTACAAGAACAAACCTTGAAAATGCAATTTTCTAAATTAGGAATAGGATTCCCAGATGGGAGTAAAGAAATTTTTGAAATTTCGCCCAACCTTCCTACAGGGCTCGGCCATCCATATGGTGGATCTCCCATCCCTTCACTAGTATCAGAGCCAGGTTCAAGTCATGAACCAAATTGGAACAGATTTGAATCTACGCAAATGGGCAAACACGTTCTACCCGATTTGCGCAGTTGGCATTTTTTTTCTGGAAATTGGTTTCCAGATTTTGGGCAGATGATCTGGAAAATAATTCTTTATTATTCTATCATATTTATAGAATTGTTCTGTGAATGTTTCTTGAATATTTGGGTTGCACATGTGATAGAGATCGAATCTTTTTGGTGCCAAGATTGGTGCACCCTACGATTTCTTTTCTATTCAATTTTGGTCTATAATTTTTTTTTTGTTTTAGACAAATTGTATAGGAATTCGATGTGATGTAATAATAGAAAAATTAGGTTTTTTCTATTTTATTTCCATCTGAAAATTACTGAAGTGTGCAACAGAGGAGAAGAATATCCAAGAAAATCACAATGCAGCCTTCTGATTTCAGTTTCTTGATAATTTAATTATCTTGAATTAATTTATTTTTCAGATCATTATTCTTGAATTAAATCTTGAATGGGACACCAAAACTTGGGCCGATTTACACCAGATTTGGTCCAAACTGGTTAGACCGAATTGTTGGTTCGATGGGGTTGGTTTTTCTGACCCTAATTCAATTTAGGCCAGACGGTCGATGGCCCACTTCAAATTTTAATTCGGCCCACCTCTGTGAAAACCTAGCTTTAATATGATAAAACTGAATCAGCCCAGATTTAGCTACATGGGCTTAATTGCTTTTGTAGTACAACCCATGTACCTAGATAAAGTTATATGATAACATTATGGGCTTTGTTCGGCTAATACTGAATTAATCTAATTAATTAAGGTTTTTACAGATATTTTAATTGATTGGATCAATTTGGATGTGTAATGTGCTACGTTCATGGGCCATAAGTACTTGGCCCATGATTATTTCGATAGTGGCTCTTTTGCACACCATGGTTGAATGCACATCATTGCCATGGTGTCCATAGGATCATTGGATGATCTCTCCATTTGATGGGACCCACATCAGCTTCCTCCCCAAGAGGAACCTTGCGAAACCCTAGCCGTTTAGGGCCCATTTAAATCTGGCTTAGAGAAAACCAGTGGGAGCCACTATGGTTTGATCTAAATAAAATTAGGATGTAATATTCCGTTCCCTCCACTAAAATATAAGTGCACATGATAGGGAGATTCATATGATGAACTCACTAAAGGCCTTCCATCATTAGCATGAAGATGGATCATTCAATAATGAGGAAAATGCACCATAAAATTGGGCTATCCATTTGCTGTTGGATCTATTGGATTGTTTCATAAGATGATAGGGGTGTCATAGACCGATGTGTGAGGGTGAAGGGGATGAGAGATCCATCCTATGGACGCCCAAAGATTGCGGAATAGGGGGCGAATTTCAAAAATTTACCTCTCCCTTCAACTGGGAATCGTATTCCCCATTTAGAAAATCATATTTTCAAGGATCAATCTTGAACCATAAACTGAAGCAGATCTGAATCAAAAGGAGTGGGAGAGGATTATACCTGATACGGAGAAATACTATCTCCCAATGGAGGTGTTCACGCCCAAGGAAGGATCCAAAATCTGCTCCCACTGAAGATGGCGCAGTGAAGGATGGAGCAGAATCAACAATGTTCTTCAAAAGAACTTGACCCTTCGCAAGAATCAACTGGACGGCTTGTGAGTACAGCTCCAACCAATCTTTTCCCAAAAGATTGAGATCAAGATCAAATCTTGATTGCTCCCAAGAACTGGAGATCAAACTGAAGGAATGGCAATGGTAGGAAGGTGGCGGCAGGAGAGAATTCGCAGTATGCAGGAAATCTCTCAATCTCTCTTTCTTCAAAGAGAAGAATGCTATTGATCATGTAAAAGGCTGCCGCCCCCTTCCCCTTTTATAATCTCAAAGGGATCAGCTCCTAATCAGATTAGGAGTTGCTAATCCAAATCATATTTGGGTTAGAAGTCCCTTAGTGATAAGGGATAATCCTTATCTTATCTGCAGATCAGATCAACTATCTCCTAATCTAATTAGGAGGTTTTCAGATCTAAATCTCATTTAGATCTAGGACTCTCTGAGTGGAAAGGGTCTAAACCCAATCCTTTTAGCTGACCCACTTCAGAATTCGCCCCCTTTAAATGACCGATCAAATCAGCCTATTTCGAAATGGGCTTAAGGCCCATTTAAGGTTATGTACTCAAAAAACTTCCAAACTGCTGCCCAGTTAGGCTTCCTTGTATGGCGTAGGACCCAAGCATTGATCTACACATCAGCCACATGGGTTCAGCCCAGCCTTTGTTACAAGGCCTGGCCGAATGCACTGCTGAAGACAGTGTACCCCCTGAAACCCATCAAATGGGCTCTATGGGCCCAACACTTACACTAAGTGGTCCCTGGGCCAAGCTACCTTGTAACACCTTGGGACTGTGGGCAGATGCAAGATTAGCCCATCAGGTGTTATCCTCAATGGTTTTACACTTAACCTCTCAGCCCATAATGATCATACACTGCCCGACAAGAGAGGACCTCTCCCTCGGCTGCAAGGAACAGTGTTGCACTCTCCACTCATATGGATCCCGGGAATTAAAACCTTCTTGCAAACATTTTAGAAACCATAATATATATACTTTTATATCTTATATAAAATATATTTTGCAAAACAAATCTCAACGGTTGAAATCGGCTGCCGGCAATCTTGGTTTCCATCAGTGAGAGTGCATCCCTGATCATTACCTTTGTCCGACAAAGGGGCTGATCCTGTCACTATGATCACCCACTCAGATGAATTCTCGGACTGTCCCAACATACCCAGGTTTTGACCCCCGCTAAGGATCTCACTGATTGGTACATCAAAGATAGCCCAATCCGACACCTAGTGCAGTATCATAATCGAGTCTAGGAGTCGGGTGTAACTTTCCAGTTTTGCCCATCAATCTCCACGGTCCAGGGCAATACTGGAAATCTGGTCCAGTTCAAATATTCAATTAATCCTGCACTGTATGTGCCTAGGGTCTCACCCTAGCAGCTGAGACAGGCCACCCCAACCGACTTGGTGGCACCACAGTGTCAGCCTTGTCAGGATAGGTCTCCCCAGACCGACCCACTAGCTGTGAACATTCTAAACTAACACAAGTCTCATTAAGTGTCCAGTTTAAGGGTATTACACAGAAACATACCAAGGGAACATGAATCAAATATGTATCTTTATTCATTTACAATAAACTCATAAAGTACATCATTCTGATTGAAGCTAAGGGCATACAAAGATATCTTGGATTTGGGCTAAGGACAATGTATGAAGAGAATAATCGTTTTACTCGTCAGAAGGTCTTAAAACAGTTTATGACTGCACAAATGTCCAAGAACTAGCTAGTTCATGACCACTGTCTTAAGATGATGGGGTATATCAATGAACTGGAGGCTCTTGGATTTGGGCTAGATCATGTCACCAAAGTTAATGCCATCCTGAACTCTTTGCCTCATTCCTTCAATCAGTTCATAATGAATTACAATATGAACAAGCTAAATGTTAACCTTCAAGAACTCAGCAATATGTTGTAGAGGGACGAAGAACTGATAAAAAATGATGAATCCATTGCCATGCTTGTTGAAGGTGACAAATCAGGCAAGAAGAAGAGGAAGGCAAAGAAGAAACCTCAGAAGAAAAATAGCAAGCCTAAAAAGCAGAAGGAATGAGGCAAAGAGGCCAATATGTTGGCCACTTCTGCAAATAGGTCGGCCACTAGAAGATGAACAATCCTCAGTACTTGGAGACCAAGAAACAAGGTAATTTCGAATCCTTTGTCACAGAGGCCAATATGTTGGCCACTTCTGCTTCCTGGTGTATTAACTCCGGGGCTTCTATTCATGCATGTAAAACATTGCAAGGGATCAGGACAAGCAAAAGACTGAGTGACGGAGAAGTGATTCTTTACTTGGGAACTACTACAAGTGTTGCAGCTACAACCATAGGAATTATAGTATTGTACTTCAGAGAAGGAATAATTATATTAAAAAATTGTCTTTATGTACCCAATTTGAGAAGAAATTTGATTTCTGTTTCAAAATTATGTGCGAATGGTTGTTCTGTTCTTTTTAGTAATGTGATTACTATCGAAAGAAATAATAAATTCCTCGCATATGGAGAACTTGAGAGAATGGTCTCTATGTTCTCCATCCTTCTCTAGAAACAAATATAACCGAAACTATGCCGAATAATAACCCCAAGAAAAGAACATGTGATACAGTTAATCCCACGTGCCTGTGGCATTACCGACTTGGCCACATTAACATAGATCGTATCACAATGTTGGTAAATGGTGGTCCTTTAGATTTTCTAACTGTATAAGATCTCCCAACCTGTGAACCTTGCTTTCAGGGTAAGATGACAAAATGACCATTTAACGGTAAGCATGAAAGATCAACAGGCACGCTTGACCTTATACATACTGATGTATGTGGTCCTACGAATGTTAGGACACGTAACCAGCACATTTATTTCATAACATTTACCGATGATCACTTTCGATATGGTTATGTGTACCTAATGAAACACAAGTCTAAATCCTTTGAAAAGTTCAAAGAGTTCAGGTGAGAGGTCGAGAAACATTTAGAGAGACACATTCAGGCCCTTCGATCAGATTGATGAGGCGAATATCTTTCTGACGAATTCAGAGACTACTTAAAGAAAAATGGGATAGTATCACAAGTAGCCCCTCCAGCCACACCACAGTTAAATGGTGTGTTAAAGAGGAGGAACTAGACTTTATTGGATATGGTCCGCTCACTTCTCGTACACTCAGAATTACCCACATCCTTTTGGGGTTATGCATTAGAGACTGCAATATACGTGCTGAACCGGGTTCCAACCAAATGCGTTCCGAAGACTCCCTATGAGCTTTGGACCAGTAAGAAACCAAGTGTAAGACACTTGAAGATTTGGGGTTGTCCAACACATGTTAAAAGAATGAGTGCTAACAAATTAGATTTTAAGACCAGTCATTGCATGTTTGTAGGTTACCCAAAAGGCTCTGTAGGGTATTTATTCTATGACCCATGAAAGCTGAATGTTCTGTATTTGAAATGCCAATTTCTTGGAGGAAGATTACATCCTGAATAATCATCGTCAAGAAGTTGTTCTTGATGAGGAGAGCTCAGGGGAAGTGGGAGATGTCCCACAAGCTCTAGTTAATAACCAACCTAGGAGATCTACTCGAGCATCCGGGCCTCTAGTTCGTTACAGCTATGACCAAGAAAGTTACTTGGTGGAAGTCACGACCAGTAAGGAGGATCCCGTGACTTATACGGAATATATGTTGGACATATATTCCTTGAAGTGGGTAGATGCAATGAGAGATGAGATGGACTCAATGGAGACCAATGAAGTCTGGACTCTAGTAGATCCGCTCCCTAGAGTAAAAGCAATTGGTTGCAAATGGATCTATAAGAGGAAGAAGGGCCCCGATGGTAAGGTTGAGACCTACAAGACTCGTCTTGTGGCGAAAGGGTATACTCAAAAAGAAGGAATCGATTATGAGGAGACCTTTTTGCCCGTGGCCATGCTTAAATCCATTAGGGTCCTGCTAGTTGTAGCAGCATACCATGACTACGAGATTTGGCAAATGGATGTCAAAACCACGTTCCTTAATGGAGATCTTACTGAAGATATCTATATGCTGCAACCGTAAGGTTTCATAGCTGCTCAAGAACACATGGTATGTAAACTCAACCGATCCATATATGGACTTAATCAAGCTTCTAGGAGCTGGAACATCCGGTTTGACTCTACTGTCAAACAGTTTGACTTTGAGCAGAATCCGAATGAGCGTTGTATATACAGGAAGACCAATGGAGATAAGGTTACATTCTTGATTTTGTATGTAGATGACATTTTACTCATTGGGAATGATGTAGGAATGTTGAGTACGGTGAAAATATGACTTTCACAACAATTCTCCATGAAAGATTTTGGAGAAGCCTCTTATATCTTGGGACTTCGACTCTATAAAGATAGATTGAAAAGGATAATAGGATTATCCCAATATTCTTACATTGAGAAAATAGTCAAGAGATACAGTATGTTGAACTCCAAGAAAGGAAATGTTCCTTTCAGGCATCGAGACACTCTCTCCAAGGGTATGTCTCCCAAGACACCTGAAGAGATTGAGGGCATGAAAGAAGTTCCCTATGCCTCTGCCGTAGGGAGCATCATGTATGCCATGCTCTGCACTCAGCCAGACATTGCTCAGGCCGTGAGTGTGGTAAGTAGATACCAGTCTAACACAAGACAATAGCATTGGACCACTATGAAAAACATACTGAAATACTTTCGAAGGACAAAAGAATTTTGTCTAGTATTCGATGGTAGTTCACTATAGATCCTATGGTATACTGATGTTGATTTCTAGTCGGACCCAAATGATAGAAAGTCTACGTCTGGGTACATCTTTACGATGAGGTCCTGTGCAGTTATCTGGAAAAGTAGCAAACAAGGGTCCACAACAGATTCCACAACCGATGCCGAGTACATTGCCACAAGTGAAACTGCCACGGAAGTCGTATGGATGAAGAAGTTCATTCAGGAGTTAGGAATAGTTCCATCTAGCACATCACCCATTCCACTGTTGTGTGACAACATTGGAGCCATTGCTTAGGCTAAGGAGCCACGAGAAGTCAAAGCACATCTAAAGGAAGTACCATGTACTACGGGAGATAGTTGGAAGACGGGACGTCCTGATTCAGAAAGTAGCATCAGCGGAAAATGTAGCAGACCCATTGACTAAGCCACTAACACAGAAAGTGTTTAAGAAACACGTGGAAGTATAAGACTCTGACTTGTACCCTATTGGACCTAAGTGCAAGTGGGAGCTGTTAGACAGTGTATGCCCTTAGCTCCAATCAGCATGATGTACATTATGACATTTATTGTAAATGAATAAAGTACATATTTGATTCATGTTATTGTGGTGTGTTTCTGTGTAATACCCTTAAACTGGACACATATGAGACTCGTGTTACTTTAGAACATTTACAGCCGTTGGATAGATCTGGGGAGATTTATCCTGCCAAGGTTGACACTGGTGTACTGCCAATTTGATTGGGGTGGCTTGTCCCAACAGCCAGGGTGAGACCTGAAGTACATGCAGTGTGGGTTTTCTTGAAACCCTGAACCGGACCAAAATTCCAGTATTGCCTGGACCTTGGAGATAGATGGGCAAAACTGGAATGTTACACCTGACCCCTAGACTTGATTATGATACTGCACTCGGTGTCAGATTGGGCTGTTTTTGATGTGCCAATCAGTGAGATCCTTAGAAGGGGTCAAAACCTAGGTATGTTGGGGCAGTCTGAGAATTCATCTGAGTGGGTGATCATAGTGACAGGATCAGCCCCTTTCTCAGACAAAGTGAATGATCGGGGATGGACTCTCTCTGATGGAAACCTAAACTGTCGACAGTGGATTTCAAATGTGTTTGAAATTTGGTTTTGCAAAATATATTTATATAGAGATATACTTGTTTTAATTATCGTGATCCATGTGAGGAGAGAGTGCAGCACTGTACCTTGCAGCTGAGGGAAAGGTCCTCTCTTGTCGGGCAGTGTTTGATCATTAAGGGCTGAGAGGTTAAGTGTAAGACCATTGAGGGTTATGCTTGATAGGCTAATCTTGCATCTGCCCTTAGTCCTTGGGCCTTCATAAGACGGCTGGACCCAAGGACCATTTAGTGTAAATGTTGGGCCCATTAAGAGCCCATGGCGATGGACTCAGGGGCTCACTGTACTCAGTAGTGAATTCGGCTAGGCCTTGTAACAGAGGCTAGGCTGAACCCATGTGGTTGATGTGTATATCAATGTTAGGGTCCCATGCCATACAAAGAGAACCAAGCTATCCAGCATTAAAAGGAAGTGAGATTGTAAACTTAATGGGCCTAAAAGCCCATTTTGAACTAGGTTAATTGGATTAATAAATAGGGGCGGTCTGGGTTTGGATCAGTAGATAAGGATAAGAAGATAAGTCTTATCATTTAAAGAGTCCATATCCAAATAAAGATTTGGATCAAGAAACTCCTAATTTGATTAGGAATAAGTTGATCTTTAAGTACAGATAAGATAAGGGATTATCCTTATCACTTAAAGAGTTCAGATCCAAATAAAGATTTGGATAAGGAAACTCCTAATCAGATTAGGAGGTTGTCTCTTTAAGGTTATAAATAGAGAGCAGGGCGGACCTGAAAAAGACACACCAGACGCAACACAGAGAGAAGACAAGTCAGTTGGACTGATCTTGCCTTTAGTTCTTTTTCTTCCTGCTCTTGTCGCCCTATCCTGTTCGATCTCCAGCTTTTGGATCTGATCAAGATTTGATCTTGATATTGTTTATTGCTGGAAGAAACAATTTGAAGCTGTGCTCTCTACCCCATTCGATTCTTGCTGAAGAATCACAAGGTTTTGGTGAAGAATTACCTACTGATCCTACCTCATCCTAAGTTGTGTCATCTTCAGTTGAGGGAAGATTTGGTACACTTTTTGGGCATGAACACCTATGTTAGGATGAGCTTTTTCTGTGTATTCCTTATTAAGTATATCCCTCCCTAATCTTGATTTCAGATTTGGTTCGGTTTGGTTAGAAGAAAGAACCTTAAAAATGCAGTTTTCTAAATTGGGAATAGGATTCTCGGATGGGAGTAAAGAAATTTTTGAAATTTTGCCCAACCTTCCTGCAAGGTTTGGCCATCCATATGATAGATCTTGCATCCCTTGACCCCCTTCTCTTTATGCTCCCTATGTCAAATAGATTCGTTGTTTCCAAAGAACACCTACGATTGGTTCGTTCCCCTTCTCTCCGCACTCCCTCTATCTAATAGATTTGGGTTTTGAAAGAATGTTGGCGATTGTTTTGTTATACGACTGCGGGGTGAACAGAAAACGTTCACTAGCGAGCTTCTTCCCCTTCCTCTCCGTGCTCTCTCCTATCTAACAAATTCGTAGTTTCTAAAGAAGGCTCATTTCAACAGTGTTTATTCCACAATAGAGTGTTTATTCTACAGCAAAGGCTACGATAAAAATTGCCGGCGAGCCTGGGACTTCTTTCAATCTTGGTGAGTGTGTTCTACCATAGAGGCAGCGATAAAATTCATCGACGAGTATTGTGTCCCCTCCTCTCGGCTCAAGGATTTCCTTGTTGAAATCCTAGGAGCTCTATCATATTATCCCTCCTGGTTGTTGTCGTTGTTCCCTCAAATCTCCCAACGCCAATGGTTGTCTCCGATGCTTTCGACCTAATTTTGGGTTGGCAGAGTTACCCTCTTGGTAGCTACAGAGTTGTGCACTTGGGCGTCCGCTGTTTCTAGTAATCGTAGTTACACAACTCATTTAAAAATGTGTTGATTAATTATTTTTCACTATTGTCATTTTCTAACTAACTAGACCTTGATGATAAATGCATTGATGAGAGTTCAGATGTTCCTAAAATTTGATATCCCGTCACTGCCAATAAAACCAATATTATTTGAGAAAGGAAAGAAAGAACTGGTAGATGAAAAAAATGAAAGTTCCCTAGAATTATAAACTTCCTTTCCATATGTTATTGTATTATTTAACCATATCTCATATGTGAGCATTCTTATACTACAGGTAGAATTATCTATGCTTTTGGCATTTAAAATTGTTTATGATGGAATAGGGTGGGAATTGATAGAAGAAAAGAAACTTTGGATTCACCCATAAGTATAATACTTATATGGAGTAGTACAATTGCAAAAGTGCCCCTAGAGAAATTAAGTAAAATAGTAATTAACTCAATACAATTGGCATTTGTAGGTGTGTGTTGCTTTCATGCTTCATTTAGTAGCTACAAGTGGGATGTGACATAGTTTCCTATCAATTACGATAGGATATGTTGTAATTAGAAATTGTGGCGATAGGTTACTCATGTTATCTCCATTGTAGGAAATGTCAGGTCCCATCATTGGTTCACGATGCTCTACAAAATGCGTTCGTGAGTTATTGGATAGTTTGCCTTTGAAATCGGAGCACAAGGATAAGCTCCAACAAACCCCCTTTGGTTATTTCTTAAATGTCCCACATGTCAGGGTCGAAGCTAGCATACTCGGCGAGATTGTGCAATCATGGGACTCAACTCCCCATTGCTTTACTATAGCTAAAAAGCTCCTTGAATTTTCGGAACATGATGTAACCTTGATCACTGGGCTTAGCTTGAAGGGCAACATTGTTGACCTGTCTAATGGCTTTCCTAGTAAGGCATCGTTCATGGCATCCTTCAATTTGCTAGAAAGCCGCGTGTCCAATGTAGAGCTAGATGCAATGGTGTGTCGATTGAACAACATTGTTTGCTTGGATGGCGATGAGTACATTGAGGAGGTTGTGAAGCTGGTCATCATGTACATGTTTGGCTCTATATTGTTTCCGCAGGGTAATTCTCGTGTAAGTTCCATCTGGGCCGCTTATATTGATGACTTGGAGGATATTGGAGATTATGCATGGAGGAGATGCGTGCATAAGTACCTGGTAGGTGGCCTAGATAGGCTCACATCCAATATGGAAGCGGGTTCTAGCACAGGCGCATCCAGCATTAGTGGCAAGTTATTTAGATGAAGTGTCGCATTATTGGTTAGTTATCATGTTCATTTAAAGGTTAACATGTATCTTAAATTTACCTACTTGACACATGCTTATTAGTTGCTTCATGCTATAGGTTTGGGTGTATGAGCATGTGTTGATGTTCATTTCGTCAATTCCTGGTGCCAGTCCCCGACTATTTAAGTGGGTGAAGTTGGGGTACCGGTGGAAGGTGAATAGAGCAAAAGTTTTGAAGAATGCTAGAGTTGAATTGGTACTTGCTTTACATCCTTAAATCATGATATCAATTCTTTGATTTGTTGATGTTGAGATTTGGAGATGCCTAATCTGACTTATTGACACTTGAACCCCTTTTAGGTTGTTGAATCTCTAGCCACCAATGCTAATGAGCTGCCTTTACTAGATATGGGTGCAGAGGTCCCGGTTAGTATAATTAATGGGTTTATTCTTGTTAATTCCAATCCTACAACAGTAAAGATGTGTCGTACCCATTACATATTGGTTAAAGGATACATAATCACATGTTTGTGATATTAATTAGGTTGGTGAGACTGATGGCCCAAGTAACGAGGAGAGGCATGGTGCGAATGATCACCCTGATCCTTACTGTGAGCGTAATGGGAGGAAGGTATGTATGGCCCTAAGTCAATAGTTCAATTAATATTTCATGTGGTGGCATTTAAGGAATTGTACCAATAAATTTATATGTTTTTGTGTCTAGGGTTTCTGTAAAAGTTGCATGGAATCATTAGAATACCAAATTCTATAGATGGAGGCCAGCCAATATGCATTGGCGATGAAGCAGAATGTAGCGTGTCCCGCTGAGGTGAATAGGCTCTGTGCAATGCTGACATCCAATGGATTAGATCCTGATGAAGTCCCTGCAAGCGAGGGTGAGTTAAAATTAGCCTCCTACTGGCCTGAAGATGAGTATGATCACAGCGTCGTGCCACATGTTGATTTACCCGGGAACACTGCTGCAATAAACTCTTCGGAACGGGTTACTACAAAAGTGACAACCCAGTCTTGTGAGATCTTTGAGCCGTCCCCCTCTATTATGTCCATGTACCAACGTAGATCACAACGGGCTTGGAGAGAGCGGTTCCAAAGTAGCGCAGTGGTCTCCCCCTATCAAGTTCCAGGGCAGCGTGGGCATGTTGCGAAGGAGTTTGTCGTTGCGGCCGATTCAAAGAAAGGGCAACAAGTGAAGGTAAAATGAAATTACTAGTTGTTTGTAGGTTTGAATTTCTTATTTGCATAGTGATTACCGATGTCTTTGTCGCAGTTTCTCAATGGACCATCAATTTAGACTTCCTTTAAGAATAAGAAGACGCTACAAAAAGATGATTTGGCAGTCATTAAATCGTTCTTGCATAGTTCCATGGGAGAGTAAGAATAAACCCCCATTCCTTGCATGTGCCATATTGTTAACCCACTTTCTTGGTTGATTCTAATGAATGGAATCCCATTATTGCAGCCAACAACATGTATGGAGTAATGATGATTTTTGGTTGAGCACATGGTAGATATGTATGCATGCGTCGCGTATTTGACACAACCACTTGGGTATATCTTTGTTGCACATGCAATAAATAGGGCTTTTAATAGTTGGTGCGATTGTATCCCATGATGACCTTTTCCTCGATATTCTGCAGGTGATTGATGCATATGGATTCTTGTTAAGTGCAAGACCCACAAATGTAGTGAAAATCTGCTACGTGTCATCGATGGCCCCGGTAAGCCTTGTGGAGTAATAAGTTGTATTAAAAATGCATTCCGCATGGCATTGCATTGCTTTTCACTTATCTAAATTTCTTTACATATTATAGCTTTATTTCGCTAGATCTGTACAATTGGTTGCGGCCCGATCTGATATTGGCATCAGAGAAGGTCTTTATACCAATAACGGATGGACCACATTGGCAGTAATTGGTGGTTGATATCATCCATAGCAAAATCCTAGCTTACAGCTCCATGAATACCACTTGCAATTGAGTGCATGCTAGACCTGGTTGCCATCCATGGAGAGTATTATCATCCATACTAAGCATTTTGCGTTGTGAGAGTATTACTGTCGCAATATGGTTGCTGTCCATGGATTGCCTGCACGATGAAAAACAACCACTTAAGTTAGTTTGATGCCCTATATCCTTTAACCAGATGTGGAGGGAAATAAATTTGGATCCAAGGCTCCCGTTGGTGTGTGGCACCTCTGTCAAAGATGTTGCTCGTCCCTGCCTTAGCACGCCCCACCCTTGCAATTTGTAGTTGTGAAAGGGGGATTGTTTGACATTCGATATGAAGACGTCTAACATGCCTTGCGAATACACCCCACCCCTCAAGAGTAAGCTGTAGAACTGATATTCATAGGCTTTGTTTTATTATGAGTCGGGAATCGGAAGTGTACAAGCTTGTTGAAGATTGCTCATTGAAAGAATCAGTGGTCGCTCCTCATCAGTTGTCATAGTCCTTACGTCACTTGCGACTCCAATGGAGCAAAATGAAGGTTTTGCGCCGTTTCTCTCCGTTAGGCAAGATCGTTAGAAATTTAGTGGGCTGGAGGGCGTAATGATGTCCTTTAGACGGGAGACCCAATGTATGTATGCAAGGCTACTCTGGTCATGCCAACAGAAGGGGGGGGGGGGGGGGGGGGGGAGCCGTTTCAATCGCCAAATTCGCATCATCGGTCGCACAAGACTGAGTCGAAGAGGCCCATCCTACACGTATCATAGATGGTTGCTTGAGATACTGCTATCTGCTCTGGCCCTAAGTTCGTTGATTTCATGATTCAGGTCAACGATTTGGGTTTTCAATGCAAGATTCTCCATTTGTAAATCATTCACTTCCATCTGTAGGTTACGACATGTTCGCACGAGGTATTTGAATTCTAGGTAGTTGACGTCTACGATGTGTATGCGGCACACCTCCTTCAGATGTCAAATTGCCAGACTAGCAGCATATTGACAACTTGCATCAAGAACCGATCGAAGTTCACCCGTGAAGGAGATTTCAGTTCCATTAACCACCATATTCACAGTTGATTGATAAAGGCCGTTCCCAGCACTGATTATCCATTCAGGCTCTGATGCACTTAATTGGCAGAGAATCATGTTGAGCATTTCGCCCCATAAGAGTATTCCCGTTGCAATATGGTTGCCGTCGTTGGATCGCCAGCACGATGATAACAAACACTTATATTAGTTTGATACCCTATATCCTTTAACCGGATGTGGAGGAGAATAAAATTGGATCCAAGGCACCCGATGGTGTGTGGCACCTCCATCAAAAATGTTGCTCGTCCCTACCTCAGCACGCCCCACCCTTGCAATTTGTAGTTGTAAAAGGGGGATTCTCTAACAGTCGATGTAAATACATCTGACATGCCTTGCGAATATGCTCCACCCCTCAACAGTAAGCTGCAGAACTAATATTCATAGGCTTTGTTTTATTATGCACGGAAATCGGAAGTGTACAATCTCGTTGAAGATTTCTCATTGTACGAACCGGTGGTCGTTCCTCATCAGTTGTCATAGTCCTCACTTCACTTGTGACTCCGGCGGAGAAAAATGAAGGTTCTGCACCATTTCTCTCTGCTGGGGAAGACCGTTGGGAATTTAGTGGGCTGGAGGGCGTAATGATGTCCTTTAGACGGGAGAACCCTGTGTATGTATGTATGCCATATGAGCTGAGTTGCTTAAATTATAAGGTAATTGATTTCAAATCTAGATGATTTATACAGACTTTTGATACATAAAAATTACATAGCATAGTAGTGATAATATTTGTACCGTATGCATGGTTACTCTGGTTATGCCAATAGAAAAGGGGGGGGGGGGGGGTGGGGTTACACTATTATCATATTATAAGAGATAGACATAGGCCATGCCAACAAAAAAAGGAGGGGTGTTACACTATTATCATATTATAAGAGATACACATATCCATTCAATTGTGAAATTCATATCATCGGCTGCACAATACTGAGTTGAGGAGGCACATCCTACATGTATAATAGATGATTACTTGAGACACTGCTATTTGGTCTGGCCCTAAGTTGATTGATTTCAAGATTTAGGTCGACGATTTGGGTTTTCAATGCGAGTTTCTCCATCTATAAATCATCCACTTCCTTCTTTAGGTTACAACATGTTTGTGTGAGGTGTCTGGATTCTAGGTAGTTGACGTCTATGATGTGTACATGACACACCTCCTTTAGATGTCGAATTGCTAGACTGGTAGCGGACTGACAACTTGCATCTAGAACCGGTCGAAGTTCACCCGTGAAGGAGATTTCAGTTCCATTAACCACCATATTCAAAGTTGATTGATAAAGGTCATGCCGTGAGGCACTTTCATTAAAGATGTTGCTCGTCCTTGCCTTAGCACGCCCCACCTATGCAATTTGTAGTTGTGAAAGGGGGATTCTCTAATAGTCAATGTGAAGACGTCCGACATGCCTTGCGACTATGCCCCACCCCTCAAGAGTAAGCTGCAGAATTGATATTCATAGGCTTTGTTTTATTTATGAGTCAGGAATCAAAAGTGTACAAGCTCGTTGAAGATTTCTCATTGAATGAACCGGTGGCAATTCCTCATTAGCTGTAATAGTCATCACGTCACTCGCAACTCCAACGGAGCAAAACGAAGGTTCTACACCATTTCACTCCGTCCGGCAAGACCTTCAGGAGTTCAAATCTAGATGATGCATACAGACTTTTGATACATAAAATACTTACAATTTTAATGATAATATTTGTACCGTGTGCATAGCTACTCCGGTCATGCCATCAGAAAAGTCAACGAGGCCCATCCTACATGTATCACAAATGGTTGCTTGAGACATTGCTATCTAGTCTGGGCCTAAGTTCATTGTTTTCATGATTCAGGTTAATGATTTGGGTTTTTAACTCGAGATTCTCCATCTGTAAATCATCAACTTCCTTCTTTAGGTTACGAAATGTTCGAGCGAGGTGTCTGATTTCTGGGTAGTTGGCATCTACGATGTGTACGTGGCACACCTCCTTCAAATGTCGAATTGAAAGATAGGCAGCGAACTGACCACTTGCATCTAGAACCAGTCGATGTTCCCCATGAAGGAGATTTCGGTTCCATTAACCACCATATTCACAATTAATTTATAAAGGTCATTTCCCACACTGATTATCGATTCAAGCTCCGATAAACTTAATTTCCAGAGAATCATGCTGAGCATTTCGCGTTATGAGAGTATTACCATTGCAATATGGTTGCCGTCACTGGATCACCTACACAATGAAAACAACTACTTACATTAGTTTGATGCCCTATATCCTTTAACCGGATGTGGAGGGGAATAAATTTGGATCCAAGGCCCTCGTTGGTGTATGGCACCTCCGTCAAAGATGTTGCACGTCCCTGCCTCAGCACAACCCATCCTTGCAATTTGTAGTTGTGAAAGGGGGTATTCTAACAGTCGATGTGAAGACGTCTGACAAGCCTTGCAAATACACCCCACCCCTCAAAAGTAAGCTACATAATAGATACTCATAGGCTTTGTTTTATTATGAGCTGGGAATCGAAAGTGTAGAAGTTCATTGAATGAACCAGTGGCCATTCCTCATTAGTTATCACATTTCTCCTCGTCGTGCAAGACCGTCAGAAGTTTAGTGGGCCGAAGGGCGTAATGATGTCCTTTAGACGGGATCGAATTCGAACCGAATCAGGCAATATCTGAATTCGAATCCGATTAAAAAATTCGATATCCAAATTCGATTTAATATCCGATGGATATTGAAAATTGATATTCGAATTCGAATCCGATTAAATATTCAAATATTCTATTTGAATTCGACTAATTAAAAATAAATAATTTATTTATATAAAGTATATAAATATATTAATTATTTATATAATTTAATTATTGTATATATACATTTTATAAAATATTTAAAAAATTTATATATTATATATAAGAATTAAATAATCAGTCGAATTCGGATATTTATCAAATCGAATCAGGTCATATCGAAATTCAAATCCGATTAGCTATTCGATATAAATAGGATATCCGAATTCGACCAATTAAATATTCGAATTATCCAAATTCAATTTGATTATATCGAATTTCAAATTTAAAAATTGGATGTTCAAATACCAAGGTTTTTATTTATATGGAAAAACTTTGGTGGTTGGAGGCCAATGTCTATGCTGTTGAGAATATTTTTGGGAGCAGAAGAGACAGAGAAGAAATCTTCAATAAAGGGGTTCCCTGACCCAAACTGGGTAAGCATCAGTTCACAACTCTCAACCCCGAAGACCTCTTTGCGCTATTTGGTGAGCTACCTGATTAGCACTCCTTTTAACAAAACTAAACCTGACATCTATAGTACCTGCAAGGGCCAGACAATCGTGCATTAATTCAGGGGTATTTTCGACCTTAGAGTAGTCAAATTGTGTCATTTTCCCAGTTAATTTCAATGTTGTGACCTCTGAGGGTCCTGTGCAAATTCTGTGCAAAACTGGGAAGTTTTCATGGCTGAAATGCAAATTTTGGGAAATTGGTGTGAAGTCCAGCTGAGAGGGGGTGTTTTTGGAAAAAAACTGAAAGCAGGAGGGTGCCTCCTAGCTGTTAAACCCAGTTTGGCGCCCCACCTACTGTATTAGCATGCTCCCCACGCCTTAGAAAACCCTAGGGTGCCTTTTAACCCATTCTTTTCACTCTTAACAAAACCTAGTCACCCCTAACTGCTAAATCCTCACATTCCATCCCTTCTAATCTCCACCATCCATTTTAGGGCACTCTCTTTTTAACATTCTAACCCTAGGAGCCACCTAACTTCTAATCCTCATCATTCAACTCCCCACCATTAAATCTCAGCCATTCCCTCCATCTTATATCCTAACCATTCAATTTAGGGCACCACCTATTCTTTTAACCTTAACCCTTCAACCCTAGATGTTCTAATCTACACCCTCCATTTTTGGGCGCCCAAATCTCAATCCTACATAATATTGGGTGCCTTCTCTTTTTATTTTCATCCATAGGATCACCTTAGAACAATCCTAACCCTCCATTCTAAACCCTAGGGCACCCATATTTTTGCAAAAACCCAGCTGCCACCCCCCTCTTTCTCTCTAATTCCCAATTATATTTCCACCCTTCTCTATAAAAAGGACCCTAGAGGCCCTGGAGAAAGGGTTGGTTAATTCACCTAGTTAACAAGGCTAAGGTTTCTTGAGGAGTTCAAGGGTTGTAGAAGGGGAGGGCACCCAGATCTTGTCAGGAGGGGTTCCTGCAAGTTGTTCAACCATTTTGCAACTACCGCCACTGGATCTGATAAACCATTCTTTTCTTTCTTTATTTTCTTTTTTGTTATTTTTATTTATGCAATCTTTTAGATTTAATTCTTGTTCGTTTCTCTGTTTTGCAGATCTAAATTCGTTCAGTTCAAGGCTAAGGTGTCTCGAAGGGTTCGAGGGTTGTAGAAAGGACGGACGCTCGGTTCTTGTTAGGAGGGGTTTCTGCAAGCTGTCTGGCCAATCTGCAACTACCGCTACCATATCCGGATTTTGGATCATTTTTTTTTATTTATTTGTTTTATTTCCTTTGTTGATTCCCATACTTTATTAAATTCTGATTTTTATTTATTGTCTTGTTTAAATTCAAAACATTTAATTTCAGTAATAATAGATTTTATTTTCATATTTTCTACCATTCCCGATTGCATTTTCTTGTTCGGATCTAAGTATATATTAATTTTTCACTTGCTTCCCTGTGGATACGACCCGTTCTCACCCATTTACTATGTTAGTAGTTGATTGAGAAACGGTAAAAGTTATAAATGTTTAAACTGGTGTTTCAGAGTGTTTAACGACGTGCTTCTGGACACACCAACCACTACCCACCAGTCCATGCGAATTGTTGATGCTCGGATTGGTCGAAGACAACAAAGTAATTTCGCTCCCGAGCTTCGACGGAAATGGCCGAGGACTTCAAAGGTCCAAAGAGGGGAGGCCAAGGCCAAGGACTACGTTCGAGGTGGAAGGTCTCTTTGGATGCTATAGGAGCCGAAGGCTGGTACAAAGTGTGATGTGCAAGGGGTCCAAAGGAGACCTCGGTAAGGAGGTGTGATAGCAAATTCTAATTTACGATGAGATTGAACTGACTTGCGGTTTGGGCTTCTGGGTTGTGATGAGGTTGAACTAGATGAGCTTCTGGGTTGCGATGGACTTCTAGGTTGTGATGAGATTCTGGGTTGTGATGAGGTTGAAGGTTGTGATGAGATTTTGGGTTGTGATGAAATTCTGGGTTGCGATGAGGTTGAAGGTTGCAATGAGCTTCTCGGTTGCGATGAAGTTCTAGGTTCAGTGAGGTTGAAGGTTGCGATGAGGTTTTAGGTTGCAATGAGGTTTTGGGTTGCGATGAGTTCTAGGTTGCGAGGAGGTTGAAAGAAAGGTGGGATTTGGATTTCTGGGCTATGAAGGGACTGAACCATATCATGATAAAGGTATGGTTTTGGGTGAATTTTCAAGCGCAATTTGGTCCAATGATGGTTTTGAGCACACAAGGAGGAGGTTACCTACACCAGAGAAACTTAAAACATGGTTTTGAATTATGTTGGGAAGGTCTATCACGCCTAGCCTTCTTGAGGTGGGATTTTGAATCGCAAACCAACAACTTTTAAGCTTTAAGCCTTAAAGTGTACAACAACTGAGCGCGAACTTGAGCCTAAATGTCTCCCCACAAAAGTCCTTAAAAGTCCCTAGTAGAGTCGCGAGCTGTGAGCTCCGGGAAGCTCATGGTCAGCTCAAAGAGATGGAGATGCCACCCACTTTTTAGAGGAAATGGGCCCTCATTTTTGGGTTTAGGAATATTTGAATTAAGTCCTTGATAGTGACTCCATTTTCCATTGAAAAGGCACTTAACTGAGAGATTTTTGGGTTCAAAGGATTGGGAAAGGGAAGGAGTTAGGAACCCCTCTCTCCAAGGTGCTGTAGCAGCCTAAAACGGGAGAAGTTCAGGTTCAAATTCCGGAAAAACACAAACTAACAAGATTGCTCAAAGATCCTGAAATCTGGTGAAAATGTTCCCAACTTCACCCGGAATTGATTTGAGGTGATGTTATCAGGTCTTAGGTACTAGTTTCCCTAAGACCCTCGCCTCTCTACCTCTTTTTCTCAATCTGGAGGAAGCTGGGAATGCAAGTTTCCTAGGATTTCAGGGCTCTAAGCAACCTGAGACTAAACTAAAAGCAAAGAGAGTGGAATGAGAGGCTTACCTCCCATGTACAACCTTGAAACCAACTTTCCAACAACTGAAAGGACTTCAAATGGAACTTGAGCAAGGCAAGAGCTGGTTTGAGTGCTTCTGGTAAGTCTGGAAAGCAGGGGATGAGATGTGAGCTTGGCTTTAGGGATTTCAAGTAGAATGGGGGGTTATAGAACTTGAAAAACTGCACTCTCCTCCTCAAGCTCGAGCTGGGCCTCAAGCTTGAGTTGGTTTAAAACTCGTCCAGCTATAGTGTCTGTGGTTTAGCAAAGTTTTTTCACTGAAATAGGCAAGGATTTTGAGAAAGAAGGGCCTACAATTGACCCTTCCTTCTTTGTGCAACAAATCTTCTCAATTTTGGGTGGTTTCTTATGGGTTTCGTACGTCCAATGAGGGATTTGGGCATGTCAGACATTGCAGCCTCGTATTTGAGGCTGACAATGGCAAAAAACATAAATTTGATGAACTTTTAAAAGAGGTTTTGTCATTTCTTAGTTTTAAGGGGGGGCTTGTTTGGTATTTTGAGCTCTTTAAGCCTATTAGGCTCAAATTCATTGGTCCAGGTGTTTTAACGGGGTTAAGTAAGGAGCTGACGTCAGTCCCCTCCCACTTAAGATGCTAGGTTGGACAGCTGATGTGGCAATTCAATCTGGTGCGTCAAAATGGTATCTTTCTAATTTAACGGTCAAATTGATGAATCTGGTCATGAAATTTGGTATGCTAGGTTGTTTTGGGTCTCTGAACACATCAGTGATATCTGATTGGACAAATGGGGTCGGGATGATTGAAATTAGTGGCTGACAAATTCGGATCAATAAGATTTGTTGAAATAGAATCTTTGTTTAATGAAGGGTCAAACAGAGGAATTTTGGGATGAAATTTGGTGTGTAGGCATTTTTGAACATCCTGAATCTGATGGAAGTGATGGATCTTTGGTCAGAGGTGTAGATTGACTAGTTCAGTTCAGATCATGATCTTATGGTTTTCTAATCAATGAGAGGGTATGAAATGGAATCTTACTTTTTCAACGGTCAAATGGAAGTGTTCAGTCGTGAAATTTGATGTGCTAGGGTTTTTTGGGTGTCCGAACATGGTGGTGGGGTCTGATTGGTCAAATAAGGTTTGGATTATGGAGATTTATGATAGGTGAGCTTTTAATCAATAAAATTCGCCAAAACAGAATCAAGGCTTAATGTTGGGCCAAATGAGGAAATTTTGGGATAAAACTTGGTGGGTAGGTATGGATTGGGATTATGAGGCTGTTGGAAGGGTTTGATCGTGTTAGGTATGTGCATATCACGGGGTTTAGGTTCGAGGAGCGTCGTAGTGTTAAACGCGTTGAAATGGAATCTCTGATGGATATTAGCTAAATCTAGGAATTTAGGGTTAAAATCTTGTGTGATTGTTTGTTTGAGGGTTTTGTTTCACATGATGGAGTTTGATCAGGGATTAAGTATGGTGATGTGGCATAATTAAGACCATCAAAAGGGAATCATGTAGATTTAACGGTGGATTATGGGCATTTGGGCTAAAATTTGGTTTCTTAGGGTTTTGGCATGTTTTAAAGTGACTGGTGTGGTCTGATTGGGCATCCGGAATGAAGGATATGGGTCAAAGAAGGAACCTAGCAAAAATTCGGTGCTAACACTCATCATCATAGCAACAACGGCGATAGCAATTGGCAAGCATCATCCACATCATCATTGGGGTTCGGCCTCGGGTGGTGCCTTAGCCTCGGCCCGGAAGGCCTACACCAAGCAATTGAACATCCAGGGGCTAGCTCCCAAAAATCCAAAGCAAGATGAAGCCCTCACCTTTATGGATGAGGTCCTGGTGGATAGCGGCTTCTCCGCCGACATCCACTTCTACGACGCTTATGAAAAGATGAAGCTAGCGCTCGAGCACCTCTAATCAGTCGACGTGTCACTTGTCGACTTCTCTGGAAATGTTGTCAAATCGAAGGGAAAAATCACCCTACTAGTCATGATAGGGACAGAGCCTCGGTAGGTGACGAGGATGAACGAGTTCCTGGTCGTGAAGATTGGCTCCCCCTACAACACCATCATCGGGCGACCGAACTTCCACACACTCAAGGCAGCCATCTCCTCTTACCACCTCGCCCTCAAGTTCCCCACTGAACACAGCGTCGGAGTCGTCCGAGGGGACCAACAAACTGCCCGCCAGTGCTATGTTGCGACACTGAAGGGCAAGAACAAGGAAGCCCTGCCATTGAGGGGCCTCGACCTCAGGGAAGAGAAAACGAGCCAAGGCCAACCGGCTGGGGAACTCATCTCGATTCCCTTATATGAGGTCATGCCTGAGAGAACAGTCCACGTCGGGTCTAACCTTCCTACAGAAAGCCTATCCGAACTAGTAAGTTTCCTCAAAACTAATGCCGACATCTTTTCTTGGTCTACCACTGACATGCCCGGAATTGACCCTTCAATCATCACTCACAGGATGAGCGTGGACCCGAGCTCTAGGCCAGTTTGGCAGAAAAAGAGGAACTTTGCACCGAAGCGATGAAAGGCCATAGTTGAGGAAGTTGACAAGCTACTCGATGTTAGCTTCATTCAAGAGGTACATTACCCTAACTGGTTGTCCAATGTGGTTATGGTGAAGAAAGATAACGGAAAGTGGTGTATCTATATTGATTTCATAGACCTCAACTGAGCCTGCCCCAAAGATAGTTTTCCTTTGCTGAGGATAGACCACCTCGTCGATGCCACCGCAGGGTACAAATTACTCATCTACTAAATCAAAATGCACCTTCAGCCGAGCCCATGACCGAGCCCCAAAAGAGGAGGAAAGGCCTCGACATACCTGGAAGTTGTTCGTTGATGGATCATCCAACTCTAAGGGAAGTAGGGCCAGCCTTATACTCCTCACCCTAGACAACATCGAAGCAGAGTATGAGGCCAACGAACCAAGTTAATGGTGAGTACGAGGCCAAAGAACCAAGTTAATGGTGAGTACGAGGCCAGAGAACAGAGCATGGCCAAATACCTAGAAAAAGTGCAAGAGCTTGTCCACCACTTCCAACACTTCTCCCTACGACAAGTCCAATGGTCTGAAAACATGAGGGTCAACGCCCTATCAAAGTTGGCAAGCACCTCGGGCACAGCCCACGGCTGTACATTCCGTGTGGAGAAGAAGTTGGCTCATCCTAGCATCGAAGAAGTCCAAGTGTTCCCAATATAGGCCGAGCCTTGTTAGATGGACCTCATCATTGCCTTCCTCCTGACTGGGCAGTTGCTTGCCGATAGAAACCAAGCCAGACGAGTCCGGCGGCAAACCACCCATTATACGTTGCTTGAAGGGAAGTTGTATAGAAGATCTTTTACCTTGCCCTACCTCTGATGCCTCCGCTAGGAGGAGGGCGAGTACGTTCTCCGAGAGATTCACGAAGGCATCTGCAGCAGCCACATTGGAGGTAGAGCCCTGGCCCATAAAGCACCAAGGCAAGGGTATTTCTAGCCAACGGTTCAGAACGACACAACCGAGCTTGTGAAGAAATGCAACCGATGCCAGAGACACTCCAACATCTCCCATCGGCCAGCCATGACCCTGTTGCCCCTCAGCAGCCCATGGTCCTTTGCCAAATGGGGCATGGATCTCCTCGGCCCCTTCCCTCAAGCCATAGGAAATAGAAAATACCTCGTCGTCGGCATTCACTACTTCACCAAGTGGGTTGAAAACGAGCCCTTGGCCACCATCACAGCCAAAATGATACAAAATTTCTTCTCTAAGAACATTATCTACTACTTCAGCCTTCCCCACATGCTAGTCACCAACAACAGAAAGCAGTTCGACGATGCAAGGTTTAGAGAATGGTGTGCCTCCCTCAACATCAAGCAAGAATACACCTTAGTGGGCTATCCACAAACCAACGGCCTAGCCGAAGTCACCAATAAAACTATCCTAGAAGGGCTGAAGACTAGGCTTGACAGAGCCAAAGGCCTCTGGGTCAACAAACACAACAATGTCCTATGGGCCTACTGGACGACACCTTGGACTGCCATGGGAGAAACCCCATTCAACCTAACTTATGGCATTGTGGCCATCATTTTGACAGAAATCGGCAAGCTGACGCTTCGAACCGAGGCATATAATGAAGCTAAAAATGATGAAGAACTTAGAACCAACCTAGACTTACTGAAAGAGGTCCAAGAACAAGCTCAAATCAGGGTGGTAGCCTACTAGTAGAGGGTAGCCCGCTACTACAATTCACGGGTGAAAGAAGACACTACAAGGAAGGAGACCTCATCCTAAAGAAAGTCATGGTGCCCGAGCCCAGTGCAGGCAAGCTCGACCCCAATTGGAAAGGTCCCTATAGAATCAAGCAAGTTGTCGACCCTAACACATTTTAGCTCGAGTATCTAAACAAAAGACTAGTCCCTCGGACATGGAATTCAGAAAACCTTCAGATGTATTATCAATGAATGTACTCCCTAGTGGATGAATAGTGAATAAAAGTGCAAAGTTCCTCCCCCCTCGGCACCAACTCTTAGTGTATAAGTTCTTATTTTGCTAACAACCAGGACCCCTCGACTACCCGACCAGCCGACACATACAACCTCCCCCGAGGTAACACGCTCAAATTGGACGACGGTTAAGGCACATGGTGTTAGACAGTGTATGCCCTTAGCTCCAATCAGAATGATGTACATTATGAAATTTATTGTAAATGAATAAAGTACATATTTGATTCATGTTATTATGGTGTGTTTCTGTGTAATACCCTTAAACTGGACACTTATGAGACTCGTGTTAGTTTAGAATTTTCACAGCCGTTGGATAGATCTGGGGAGATTTATCCTGCCAAGGCTGACACTGATGTACCGCCAAGTTGGTTGGGGTGGCTTGTCTCAACTGCCAGGGTGAGACCTGAGGTACATGAAGTGTGGGTTTTCTTGAAACCCTAAACCAGACCAGAATTCCAAAATTGCCCTGAACCTTGGAGATAGATGAGCAAAACTAGAATATTACACCTAACCCCTAGACTCGATTATGATACTACACTAGGTGTTGGATGTTAGATAGTGTATGCCCTTAGCTCCAATGAGATTGAAGTACATTATGACATTTATTGTAAATGAATAAAGTACATATTTGATTCATGTTATAATGGTGTGTTTCTGTGTAATACCCTTAAATTGGACACTTATGAGACTCGTGTTAGTTTAGAATGTTCATAACCGTTGGATAAGTCTGGGGAGATTTATCCTGGTAAGGTTGACACTGATGTGCCGCCAAGTTTTGGGGTGGCCTGTCTCAGCTGCCAGGGTGAGACCCAAGGTACATGTCGTGTAGGTTTACTTGAAACCCTGAACCGGACCAGATTTCTAGTATTACCCTAGACCATGGTGATTAGTGGGCAAAACTGGAAAGTTACACTGACCCCTAGTTTCGATTATGATACTACACTGGGTTTCGGGTTGGGCAATCTTTGATATGCCAATCAGTGAGATCCTTAGCGGGGGTCAAAACCTGGGTATGTTGGGACAGTCCGTGAATTCATCTGAGTGGGTGATCATAGTGACAGGATCAGCCCCTTTGTTAGACAAAGCTAATGATCGGGGATGCACTCTCTCTGATGGAAACCAAGACTGTCGGCAGCCGATTTCAATCGTTGAAATTTGTTTTGAAAAATATATTTTATATACGGATATAAATCTATATTATGGTTTCAAATTGTTTACAAAAGGTTTTAATTCCCGGGATCCATGTGAGTAGAGAGTGCAACACTGTTCCTTACAGCCGAGGGAGAGGTCCTCTCTTGTCGGGCAGTGTATGATCATTATGGGCTGAGAGGTTAAGTGTAAGACCATTGAGGGTAACACCTGATGGGCTAATCTTGCATCTGCCCACAGTCCCTGGGTTTTTATAAGGTGGCTTGGCCCAGGAACCACTTAGTGTAAGTGTTGGGCCCATTAGGAGTCCATGTGATGGGCTTCAAGGGGTTCACTGTCTTTTCAGTAAATTTGGCCAAGCCTTGTAACAAAGGCTGGGCTGAACCCATGTGGCTGATGTGTAGATCAATGTTTGGGTCCCACACCATACAAAGAAGCCCAACTGGGCAACAGGTTGGAAGCAGTTTGAGCACCTACGCTTATTAGGCCTAAAGCCCATTTCGAACTGGCCTAATTTGATTAGTTAAATAAAGGGGTGGATCTAGGATTAAATCAGCAGATAGGATAGGGTCTTACCCTATCCACTCAGAGAGTTCAGATCTGAATTCAGATCTAGAAACCTCCTAATGTGATTAGGAGAGCGCTAATATAATCTGCAGATAAGATAAGGGCTTATCCTTATCTCTTAAAGAGAACTCCTTATCCAAATATAGAATTGGATTAGGAAACTCCTAATGAGATTAAGAGCTCTCTTTAAGCCTATAAAAGGAGGAGGGGGCGAACCACTCAGTTCATTCTAGAAATTTCAGAGATCAGATCTCAGAGCACCCAGAGAGAAGACAGCAACAATGTGACTACGCCATCTTCTCCCTACGATTACCTCCAGTTGCCGCCACAGCCAGTTCGATCTTCATCCTTTGTAGGAGTGATCAAGAAGTGTCTTGATATTAGTCGTTGGACAAAGGCTTATCAGAAGTCATGCTCACTGCCTCCATCGAATTCTTGCTAAAGAATTCAGTTCGTTGGACGGACCCTGCTGATTCTGCTCCACCATTCACTGTGTCATTTACAGTGGGAGCAGTCTTTGGAGTCTTTCTTTTGGCATGAACACCTTTGTTGGGAGATATTGCATCTTCGTATCAGGTATATCCCTCTCCTACTATTTTGCTTCAGATCTAGTTCGGTTCTTGGTTCAAGATTGATCCTTGAAAAATGCATTTTTTCTAAAACAGGAAATGTGATTCCCAAGTGGGAGAGAGAGAAATTTTTGAAATTTCGCTATACCTTCCTATAGGGTTCGGCAATCCATATGATGGATCTCTCATCCCTTCATTGGATTGAGCTGTCTTTGATATGCCAATCAGTGAGATCCTTAAAGGGGGTCATAACCTGGGTATGTTGGGACAGTCCAAGAATTCATCTGAGTGGGCGATCATAGTGATAGGATCATCTCCTTTGTCGGACAAAGTGAATGATCGGGGATGCACTCTCTCTGATGGAAACCAAAACTGTTGGCAGTTGATTTCAACCGTTGAAATTTGTTTTGCAAAGTATATTTATATAGAGATATACATATATATTAAGGTTTCAAAATGTTTGCAAAAGGTTTTAATTCCTGGGATCCATGTGAGTGGAAAGTGCAGCACTGTACCTTGCAACCTTGGGAGAGGTCCTCTCTTGTCGGGCAGTGTTTGATCATTATGGGCTGAGAGGTTAAGTGTATGACCATTGAGGGTAATACCTGATGGGCTAATCTTGCATCCGCCCACAGTCCTTGGACTTTTATAAGGTGGCTTGACCCAGGGACTATTTAGTGTAAATGTTGGGCCCATTAAGAGCCCGTGGTGATGGACTCAGGGGTTCACTGTCTCTTACGGTGAATTCGGCCAGGCCTTGTAATAGAGGCTGGGCTGAACCCATGTGGCTGATGTATTGATCAATGTTTGGGTCCCACGCCATACAAGGATTGGTGCATCTTGGTGACACTAGCAAGTCCACTAGCCACTCAAGTAATAGAGTAGTGAGTAGAGTATCGTTCTCACGAGGACTTATGTAGCAACTATTAGTAATAAATCAGTCTACTGTTATCTGATCAGCTGAAATGTAAAACTAATGAAAATCTAAAATTCTAACTACAAAGCTATTTCTAACACATTGGACCAAACACCTTGTATGCAAGTGAGGAGACAAGCTAAAGATGCATAGAAAAATAAATTCAGCAACTAGTTTTCTAGGAAATTCGAGAAGAATAGGATTCAACCTTGGTTTGGTGAAATCCCAAAGCAATGAACAGCCTCTCTCGAGATCATGTTCAATCTATGCAAGAATGTTGCTCCTTATATCTCTATCAAGGATCTAATCACCATGCATGCATTCAGATCTAGCAATTCTAGGGCTTCATTTCAGCTGGACGATCATCAACTCAGCTGAATGAACACCAACCGAATTGCGCAAGTTATCTCTAACCTTGCACTCAATTCGACTCTTGATTGGCAGATCTGAAATCTTAGAGTCTTTCTCAAGCACTTTAGAAATTCCAAGAAAGATGAACAATTCGGCCAGACTGAATTAAAGCTACCTGAATTCTTTCTCAAGTAATTCAGGTATTACAAGTTCATGATCTGAAATCACAGATCTGATTTTATAGAATAGCAGTTCAGATCTCACTATTTCATGATCTGAATTTACAAATCTGAGATTGGAAAATAGCAATTCAGACCTTGTAAATTCATGATCTAAAATTTCAGATATGAGATTTCAGAATAACAGTTATGCCAACAATCCACAATTGATATTCCAAACAAGAAACTCAAGATTGAATCTACTTTACTCGAATGAACTTAGAAAACAAATTATAGAATTGAATTTACATAATACATGCTTTGATTACAGCAAAAAATGAAAATTTGATGGAGAATTTACATAAATCTTAGCTGAATTTGACTACCAATTTGTACAGAAATCAAGTGAGGATGAAACCTTGATCTCCAATTGCTTTCTCCCCCTTCGAATTCAACTTCTTCTTCTCATGAAGCTGCTTGTTCCTCCTCTCTTCTCCTCTCTTGCGCCTATCTCTCTCTTCTTCGCTCTTAGAATAAGAACTCAAGGAGAGTTTGAAATCAGGTGTTGAACCTCTTTTCCCTTGGCTCTCTTCTCCTTTTATAGCCTTCACCTCAGCCCCTTTCCTCCTCTAGAAAGTTCTCCCATCTAGAAAGTTCTCTCATCTAGAAAATTCTCTCCTCTACAAAAGTTCTCCCATCTAGAAAGTTCTACAATGTGGTTCCAGATAATTCAGGCTCGATTTTGACCCCGATTTAGTCCGTGTCTATCAAAACTCAAAACATGAAAGTTCTAGAACGTTTCCTTCTCTTTCCAACTCATCTTGAATCATCTCAATCAGTTCTGGGATTTAGATCAGCAGATAGGATAAGGGATTGTCCCTATCCACTCAGAGAGTCCAAATCCAAATAAAGATTTGGATTAGGAAACTCCTAATTAGATTAGGAGGGCTAAGCTTTATCTGCAGAAAAGATAAGGGATTATCCTTATCTCTTAAAGAGAGTCTAGATCCAAATACAAGATTTGGATTAGGAAACTCCTAATGGGATTATGAGAACCTATTTTTAAGGCTATAAATAGAGGAGGAGGGCGAACCCCAATTCATCAATCAGATTACTGATACAAGAGAGAAAGCAACATACAGTTAGACTGACGTCATATTTTGCTTTTTCCTTCTCCTGCTATTGTTGCCATTACCAGTTCGATCTCGACCTGTAGGAGCAATCAAGAAGGGTTCTTGATATCACCTTTTGGCAGAAAAGGTGATCTGAAGTCATGCTCACTCGCCCTCCATCAGATTCTTGGTGAAGAATCAAGTTCTTGCTGAAGAGCCATCCTGCTGATTCTGCTCCACCCTACGTTGTGTCATCTTCAGTGGGAGCAGTCTTTGGTATTCTCTTTGGGCGTGAACACCTTCGTTGGGGGTTACTACTACTCCATATCAGGTATATCCCTCTCCTACCATTTGGTTTCAGATCTAGTTCGGTGTGGGTTAAGACTGATCCTTGAAAATACAGTTTTCAAAAATAGGGAATGTGATTCCCACATGGGAAAGAGAGAAATTTTTGAAATTTTGCCCAACCTTCCCACAGGGTTCGGCCATCCATATGATGGATCTCTCATCCCTTTAGTGGTATCAGAGCCAGGTTCAAATCTTGAACCGAAATTGGTCAGATCTGAAACTGCGCAAATGGGTAGAAGGTGTTCTACCAGATTTGCGCAGATTATTGATTTTCTAGGAAATCGGTTCCCAGATTAAGGGCGATTGATCTGAAATTAAATCTTTTTAAATCTGATATATATTTAGAATTGTTCTTTACATTTATCTTGATTTATGGGTTGTTCGTACGGTGGAGATTGTAATCTTGATCGGCGCAAGAAATTTGCGTTTTGCAATTCTTTTAAATTCTTGTCTGTAATTAATTTTTTTTTTAATTTTTAGACTGAATGTATAGGAATTTGATTTGATGTAATATTAATAGAATTTAGGGTTTTCTAGTTTATTTCATTCAAATTCAAAGCTGATTGCGCTGAAGGAAGGAGTTTTGCAGATTAGGGTTCGGCTATCTGTGATTTGTAGTTTGAGAAACTACAAACGGCGAACTAACATCTGTTTTGCAGGGTAGCAGATCTACGAACAGCCCCTATACTGTTTCTTGAATGTCTTTTGTCAGTAATTTAATTTCAGATCATAATCTTGAATTAAATCTTGAGTTAAAGATCAAACCCTATACCCATTCGAACCAGATTGGACCAAATTGGTTGGACCGAATCTGTGGTTTGATGGGGGCTGTTCTCTGCCCTAATTTTTCATTCTTTGGTCCAAGGGTTGATGGTTAATTACAAGATGTAATTCGACCCACACCTGTAATACCCAGTTTTAATGTGTTAAAACTGCTTTATCCCATTTACAACAAGAAAGCTATATGGGTCGAACTGCTCTTTGCTATTCAGCCCATATACCTAGATAATATTAATCAGTAATATTATGGACAATTATGGGCTTTAATTGTGGGTTTTACAGATATTAATTGATTGGATCAATTCTGTTTTCATGCATGTGGTGTATGGATGTCCAACGTTCATGGGCCATAAGTACTTGGCCCATGCTGATACGATAGTGGCTCTTACGCACACCATGGTTGAATGCACATCATTGCCATGGTGTCCTTAAGATCATTGGATGATCTCTCTTCATGGTGGACCCCACACTAGCTTCCTCCCCAAGAGGAACCGTGTGGATCCCTAGCCGTTTAGGGCCCATCTAAATCTGGTTTTATGAAAACCAGTGGGAGCCACTTTGGTTTGACCTAAATTAAACTAGGGCGTAATATTTCGTTCCCTCCGCTGAAATATGAATGCATGTGATAGGGAGATTCATATGATGAACTCTCTAAAGGCCTTCCATCATTAGCATGAAGATGGGTCCTTCAGTAATGAGGAAACACACCATAAAATTAGGCTATCCAGTTGTTATTGGATCTGTTGGAATGTTTCATAAGATGATAGGGGCGTCATAGACCGATGTGGGAGGGGCCTATCCTAAAATGGAAAACTCTCTCACGGTACCTTGGTGTTCACGAATAGAATGGGTGAGCACTCACTGGACATAAAGGTTTAACCTAAAATGGCAATGAACCTTGTCTGACAGAGGCCAAAGGGAAAGCTCATAAGATGAGTGGATATGATCCTTCACAAAAAGGTGGTGGGGTAAAGCAGCTAAAACAGTTGGCTCCAAGCACCCTATGCGATTTCCCACATTTCCAAAGACATAATTCGCAGTCTCCGTCACTGAGATAGGAGGGAAATCTCGGAGATGAATAAATGGGAATGGAACATAGATTAAAAGCCATATCTATGTAGATAACATGAATCAAATAAGGTTGTGGACTAATATTTGCTTTTTATCAAAAATGACAAACGGACAATTCGCAAAATTGTTGAATGATAACAAACATAAGGGCCCAAACTATGCTGACTAGTACCGTAATCTTATGCTGGTCTTGACATCAGAAAAACTGGACAAAGTAGCTAAAAATCTTGCCCCGGAGCATCCGGGTGATAGGGCTTCTGAGGCCCGTAGAAGGGACTACCAGCAATGGGAAGAGAAAAATTCCCTAGCCCACTGCTACATCATAGCATCCTTATACAATCCAGTACAACAACAGTTCGATCAGATCGAATTGTCCAAGGATATCCTGGACAGTCTAAGGACGATGTACGAAGAGTAGAATCGTTCTACTCAGTAGAAGGTCTTGAAGCAATTCATGACCGTGCAGATGTCCAAGAACCAACAGGTTCATGACCATTGTCTTAAGATGATGGGTTATATCAATGAACTTGAGGCTCTTGGATCCGGGCTTGACCATCTCATGACGGTGGACGACATCCTAAATTCTTTGCCTCCTTCCTTCAATTAGTTCATCATGAACTATAATATGAATAAGCTAAATGTTAGCATCTAGGAACTCAGCAATATGTTGCAGAGGGCCGAAGAACTGATCAAGAAGGATGAGCCCATTGCCATGCTTGTTGAAGCTGGTAAATCGGGCAAGAAGAAGAGGAAGACAAAGAAAGAGCCTCAGAAAAAAGCTACAAAGTCCAAAAGGCAGAGGAAAGACAAAGCATCAAATGCTTGTCACTTCTGCAAGCAGCCTAGCCACTAGAATAGGAACTGTCCTCAATACCTGGAGTCCAAGAAACAAGGTAATTTCGAATCATTTTTCATACAAACCAATTTGTTGGTAACTTTTGTTTCCTGGTGTATTGACTCTGGGGCTTCAACTCATGCATGTAACACACTTTAGGGGTTCAGGACAAGCAGAAGACTGAATGACGGAGAGGTGACTCTTTACTTGGGGACTTCTGCAAGTGTTGCAGCTACAGCCATAGGAACTGTAGAGTTAATTTTTAGAGAATGAATCATTGTACTACAAGATTGCCTTTATGTACAGAATTTGATAAGAAATTTTATTTCTGTTTCAAAACTATGTACGGAGGATGGATACTCTGTTCTCTTTAGTAATATGAATACTATCAAAAGAAATAACAAATTCCTTGCATACAGAGAACTTGAGAATGGTCTCTATGTTCTCCATCATTCTCTGGAAACTAACATAACCGAAACTACATCAGATGATATCCCCAAGAAAATAACCCATGATACAGTCAATCCCACGTGCCTGTGGCATTACCGACTTAGCCATATTAACATAGATCGTATCACAAGGTTGGTAAATGATGGTCCTTTGGATTTTCTAACTGTAGAAGATCTTCCAACCAGTGAACCTTGCCTTTAGGGTAAGATGACGAAACGACCATTCAACGGTAAGCCTGAAAGATGTACAGGCATGCTTGACCTTATACATACTGATGTATGTGGTCTCATGAGTGTTAGGACACGTAATTGGCACGTTTATTTTATAAGATTCACCGATGATTACTCTCGGTATGGTTACGTGTACCTAATGAGACACAAGTCTGAATCCTTTGAAAAGTTCAGAGATTTCAAACAAGAGGTCGAGAAACAGTTAGGGAGAGAAATTAAGATCCTTCGATCGGATTGAGGTGGCGAGTATCTCTCTGACGAATTCAGGGACTACTTGAAGGTCAATAGGAGAGTATCACAGTTAGCTTCTTCTGTTACACCACAGCTAAACGGTGTGTCAGAGAGGAGGAACCAGACTTTATTGGATATGGTCCGATCACTTCTCGTACTCTCAGAGTTACCCACATCCTTTTGGGGTTACGCATTGGAAACTGTGATATACGTGTTGAACCGGGTTCCAACCAAATCAGTTCTGAAGACTCCCTATGAACTTTGGACCGGAAAGAAACCAAGTGTGAGACACTTGAAGATTCGGGGTTGTCCGACACATGTTAAAAGAACAAGTGCGGACAAATTGGAATCCAAGACCAATTGTTGCCTATTCGTAGGCTACCCCAAAGGCTCTATGGGTTACCGATTCTATGACCTAGGAGAATAGAAGGTGTTCTGTAGTCGAAATGCCCATTTATTGGAGGATGATTACATCCTGAACAATCATCTTCAAGAATTTGTTCTTGATGAGGAGAGCTTAGGGGTAGTGGGAGATGTCCCACAAGCTCCAGCTAATGACCAACCTAGAAGATCTACCCGGGTTTCCAGGCCTCCAGTTCGTTTCGGCTATGACTATGATAGTTACTTGGTGGAAGCCACGACTAGTGAGGAGGATCCCGCGACTTATACAGAAGCTATGTTGGACATAGATTCCTTGAAGTGGGTAGATGCCATGAGAGCTGAGATGGACTCAATGGAGACCAATGGAGTCTGGACTCTAATAGATCCACCCCCTAGGGTAAAAGCAATTGGTTGCAAATGAAAATATAACAAGAAGAAGGGCCCCAATGGTAAGGTTGAGACCTACAAGGCTCATCTTGTGGTGAAAGGGTACACTCAGAAAGAAGGAATCGATTATGAGGAAACCTTTTCACCGGTGGCCATGCTTAAATCCATTAGGATCCTAATAGTTGTAGAAAGCGTACCATGATTACGAGATTTGGCAAATGGATGTCAAAACTGCGTTCCTGAATGGAGATCTTAGTGAATATATCTATATGCAGCAATCGCAAGGTTTTATAGTTGCGGGTCAGGAACACATGGTATGTAAATTAAATCGATCCTTATATGGATTTAAGCAAGCTTCTAAGAGTTGGAACATTCGGTTTGACTCTACCATCAAAAAGTTTGACTTTGAGCAAAATCCGGATGAGCCCTGTGTTTACAGGAAATCTAGTAGGGATATGGTTACATTCTTGGTTCTGTATGTAGATGATATTCTACTCATTGAGAATGATGTAGGAATGTTGACTACGGTGAAATTATGGCTTTCACAGCAATTCTCCATGAAAGATCTTGGAGAAGCCTTCTATATACTAAGTCTTTGGCTCTATAGAGATAGATCGAAGAGGATAATAGGATTATCCCAATCTACTTACATTAACAAGATAGTCAAGAGATACAGCATGGAGAACTCCAAGAAAGGAAATGTTCCTTTCAGGCATGGAGTCACTCTCTCCAAGGGTATGTCTCCCAAGACTCCCGAGGAGATTGAGGGCATGAAGGACGTCCCCAATGCCCCAGCCATAGGGAGCATCATGTATGTCATGTTGTGCACTCGCCCTGACATCACTCAGGTAGTGAGTGTGGTAAGCAGATTTCAGTCAAACCCAGGGTAGTAGCATTGGACTGCTATGAAAAACAAACTAAAATACCTTTGAAGGATAAAAGAGTTTTGTCTAGTATTCGATGGTAGTTTACTATAGATCCAGGGGTATATTGATGCCGATTTCCAGTCAGATCCATATGATAGAAAGTCTACATAGGATTGTATGTTGTTTGTTGAAAAGGCAGCAAACAGGGGTCCTGAGTAACAAGAATAGCAATCTACAACCCAAATCGAACACATTGCCATAAGTGAGGCTGCCTAATGAATGAAGGTGTTCATTCTGGAACTTGGAATTCTGCATGTGAGTGGAGAGTGCAGCACTGTACCTTGCAGCCGAGGGAGAGGTCTTCTCTTGTCGGGAAGTGTTTGATCATTATGGGCTGAGAGGTTAAGTGTAAGACCATTAAGGGTAATACCTGATGGGATAATCTTGCATCTGCCCACAGTCCTTGGGTTTTTTATAAGGTGGCTTGACCTAGGGACCATTTAGTGTAAATGTTGGGCCCATTAAGAGCCCATGGTGATGGACTCAGGGTTCACTGTCTCCTACAGTGAATTCGGCCAGTCCTTGTAACAGAGGCTAGATTGAACCCATGTGGTTGATGTGTAGATCAATGTTTGGGTCCATGCCATACAAGGATATCCAACTGGGCAGCAATTTGGAGGATAAGTGAGCACACATACTTAATGGGCCTAAAGCCCAATTCGAACTGGCTTAATTAGATTAATCATAAAGGGGCGGTTCTGGGATTTAGATCAGCAGATACGATAAGGGATTGTCCCTATCCACTTAGAGAGTCCAGATCCAAATAAAGATTTGGATCAGGAAACTCCTAATTAGATTAGGAGGGCTGATCTTTATCTGCAAATAAGATAAGGGATTATCCTTATCTCTTAAAGAGAGTCCAGATCCAAATACAAGATTTGGATTAGGAAACTCCTAATGGGATTAGGAGAACCTCTCTTTATGGCTAGAAATAGAGGAGGAGGGCGAACCCCAATTCATCAATCAGATTGCTAATACAAGAGAGAAGACAACATACAGTTAGATTGATGCCATCTTCTGCTCTTGCCTTCTCATGCTATTGTCGTCATTACCAGTTCAGTCTCGACCTGTAGGAGCAATTAAGAAGGGTTCTTGATATGACCTTTTGGCAGAAAAGGTGATCTGAAGTCGTGCTCACTCGCCCTCCATCAGATTCTTGGTGAAGAATCAGGTTCTTGCTGAAGAGCCATCCTGCTGATGCTGCTCCACCCTACGCTGTGTCATCTTCAGTGGGAGCAGTCTTTGGTATTCTCCTTGGGCGTGAACACCTTTGTTGGGGGTTACTACTACTCCGTATCAAGTATATCTCTCTCCTACCATTTGATTTTAGATCTGGTTCAGTTTGGGTTCAAGATTGATCTTTGAAAATGCAGTTTTCTAAAATAGGGAATGCTTCCCATATGAAAAAGAGAGAAATTTTTGAAATTTTGCCCAACCTTCCTGTAGTGTTCGGCCATCCATATGATGGATCTCTCATCCCTTCACATGGTTCATTATGAACCATACGTCCACTTCGCCTTCGCGCTAAGGAAAGGAACAACGGGAACCTTGGCTGTAAGCACCGGCCAACGACCTCAACCTACAATGAACAACCACACTAAAAGCAATCTAAGTACTTCACCAAATAGGAAGAACATGGTGACCTTGGCAGCCTTGGCCATCTGAAGGATCACACCCCAAAGCACCCGTAAGATAGCCAAGCCAGGCCAACTAAGGCACACCCCTCACCCCAACACCTCGATGAGGTCAAGCAACCTTGGCTTTGCTTACTTAGCAGGAATAAAGGACAGGAAATGAAGGGCCCCGACATCTCAACAGCTCACCTCAGCCTTGTCCAATTGATTTCTAATGGGGGTGGAGAACAAGCCAGGAGAGCTAAGGACTTCGCTTCCCTTTCTTCCCATCTGAGGAAAGGGGCCCCGACCATCTCGGCAGCACAACTTGGCCTCAACCGAACTCCTTTAACTTAACTTCCTAAGAGAACGACTGTGACAAGCCACCTCCGATGGTAACTTCTTCACTACTTGTGACCTCTTAGAAGGGGGCACTGACCCCTCAAAAAAAAAAGAAAAAGAGTACAAGTGCAAGAAACAAGTAATAAAGGCACAAGTTACACAAAAAAAAAGTATATTTCATTAAATTTGATTGTTTTACTTTACAAAAAGTTGTCCTCAGATGGGGAGGCCGAGCCCTCTACAAAAAGTAACTTGAAAAAATTACAAACAAAGAGAAAGGAAGAAGAAGAAAAAGAGCAGCCTACCCAACGTCCTCGGCAGTGGGGGTAGTGACCTTGACAACTTCAACGGCTGGATCCTCGGCAGCAGGAGAAGCTAGGCCCTCGGTAGCAAGAGCAGCTGAATCCTCACTAGTAAGGACTTCCACTTCTACCAGGACCTCCAATCAATCCACTGGGAAGTTCGGCATCAGCCTCAACACCTCGAGATTGGTGTCCTCAATGCCCTCAAGATAGGAGTTAGCCCCATATTCGGTGAGGCAATGTTGATATTCCTTCATCGGCTTCTAGATGGCGATGACATCCCTAGCCCTCTCCTTGGCCTCCGCCACTTACACCTGAGCTGCCACCAAGTCCTCGTCAAGGCAGACACGCTCCAACTCGGACTTCTTCAAGGCCTATTTGAGCTCGGCCCTAAGGTCCTTCTCTACATTTAAGTCGTCTTCCAGCATCCTCTGTACCTCCTTCTCCTCATTCAAAGCCGAGACAATAGCATCTCAGCCGCTCTCGACCCCGACAACCCGCACCTTGAGCTACTTCTTCTTATCCTTGGCCTTCTTCCGGTGCTGGACAAGAAGCCCGACCCAGTCACCTAGGCTAACGAAGTATCGGAAAACCTACAATGAAAGCACCTTCATCAGTAAGTTAAAGCCAAAAAGAAGGCACCAACTAAAGAGGTGATAGAAGGAAAAGCTTACCTCGGCCAGGTGGTCCAAGACTTAGTCCCGGAGGTCAGACGGGCTCTCGTTCATCATTGCTAGACGATCCCCTTGAGGGATCATCTCCCTTATCAGAGCCCTCCCAACCCCCTAGGTGTTAAGGGAGTCCCCCTCTCGGACATCCCATTGGGGCGAAACATGCCCCACGCAACCAGCTACCCCTCTTCTCGCAGCTCTGGCGAAGGTTGGGGGCTAGAAGGATGAGGCCCCCTCGGCATATTGATGGTCTCCCCTCCTCGGACACCGCCCTTAGTTGGGTGATCCTTGTATGCCAACCTCTTCCCCCAGGGGTTGTGGTGCATCGACTAGCCTCTTCTGGCCAGTCTCTCATTGCCGATTCCCCTCGGTTGGCCTTTTGCCTCGGTGGGCCCCAACATTGGTAGGAACAGGAGGCTAAGGCATCCTCTCAATAGGCGTTGTCCCCCTTGGCATCTACCTCTCAAACAGGCCCTCGCTCGGTGTCCTCTTCTTGGCCTGGGCCTTTGCCAGCAGCATCCACTTCGCGTAAACCGACATTTCTGCAAGAAAACAAAACACACATCAGTACCTCCAAATAGAAAGGAGAGCTGATGTTTTAAGAGCCAATAGCAGGAACTCCCCTACCGAGGCGGGCGGGACTGAGCCCGATGAAAACCAAAGGGAGCTCTTCCTCTACTAGGGGCTTGACCCGAATCGTCCCCAACACACGAATGTAGGTAATCACCTCGGCTTCATTGTCCCAGAGAAAGGGTTTGGGCTTCTCAACGGGCAAGCACAACTCCCCCTAACCTGACCTAAACGACCAACCCTCAGGACAAGACATAAAGAATAATTTTCTCTTCTAGTTGTACGCAAACGAAGGGTTCTCGACGGCTCAAACCTCGCGAGCCTAGAAATAGTAAATGCCCCTCTCGATGGGATGTGGCCTTGGAACAAACATGGCACAGAAAATTTTTTGGGTCAGGTCCACATCTTGGAGCCAAACCACCACCAGCATAGCAATGATGGTCCTAAAGGCGTTGGGGGCTAGCTGACTGATTGAGAAGTCGTACCACCTCAACAACTCGGGGATGAGAGGATGGAAGGGAAACCTATGGCCAAACTCTAAAAGGTGTTGGTAAACACAGATTTCCCCCTCCTCCAGCATCCATGGCCGATCATCGGTGTCAAGAACCCTAAGCCTATAGGATCGAGGGATGTAGTACTTCTTAGCCAGGGTCTTCACCTACTCGAAATCGAGGATACTATCCTGCTCTGAGCGTGGAAGGTGTTCTATGGTCACCCGTTGGGCTGAGCTCGAGGACCTCCTCGCCTTCGACCACGTCAAGTGACCCCGAAAACCCGTCTGCCTCCCCAGGCCCCGTAGATCTGGCACTCTCATTGGGAAAGTTACCACCCCTTGGCTGCTTTTAGTGCCTACAGAGGCAATCCTCTCCCTCAGCACCTCGACCTCGGGCCTCGGAACTGGGACCTCGGGCTCACTTAACGCATTTCCACTACTACTAGCAGCTGATTGACTTCAGAAGGAGCTTGCTCCCAAAGGATCTGGGAGTGCATAGCACTCTGGGTCGGAGTCTAACAAAGACATAGCTGAAGAAGGGTTCTTTACCTAAGGGTACGAGGTATGCGGAAGTCTAAAGAAAACTAGAAGGAAAGCTGAGGACTCTGAAAAACTAGAGTGCTTGGAAGAAAATGGTGGGGATGAACACGATTAAGTCCCCTATTTAAAGAAAAACACACGGCCCAAATCGCCTCCAATCCAATGGCAATGGAGCGACTGCCTCCACGGCCTAGTCGAGCAACTAACATGCATCACTCACCTCAGGAAGATGAAATGATGTCGGGTGAGCCGACTAGTCCGCTCGCCGCGTCAGCTGGTCTGCCCAGTGACTCTGAATAGGAAAAAGCGCAACCCAGCCAGCCCGGTGCCCATCTCGCATACAGATACGATGTATCACCCCGTCTTGCACACGGTCCTCACCTGGAGCCCATCTCGGGTACGGATCCAACCCGACAATGTGAGAACTCATAGTGTGCATGGTCTGCACCTGCCACCGAAAGCCGTTCCCCACACGGACTACGACTTATCCGCAGCGAGACCCGTCCTACACACGGTGAAGCCACGACCGCCTGTCACCAAGTGTTACCCTCGGCGACCCCATCCAAGGTAGCAAGCACCCCTTACACCCATATCTAGTATAGACTTGAACTTGCGAACACCAAAGCCAAGGCCTCTAGGGAGCAAAAATCTCCACGGCATCCCACGAAGAAAAGAGCGAAGACCAAGTTGATGCCACCACAACAAGGAGAACCCTTCAACGCCTTCCAGTGAAGACAAGACATCCTCTTCGGTCGAGGCTGAGGCCTTTGTCGAAAAGACCCACCGGTGCCTCCCTGTAGAGATGACTCACTCTCTTCGGACGAAACCGAGGTCCTTAGCTTAGACTTCCACCACAGCCTTGAGAGTGGAGGGAAAATGATGCAAGCGCACATGGCTCGAACCAATAGCATGCACGCACGTAACAGACGATGATGCTCAGGGCGGGCCCAATGAAGGTGCATGTAGAATAGAGATCAACGTGTAGAACGGAGCCAATGGTGCGGCCGCATGCGGCAGCCTTGGATGGCCATGCTCCTTAAGGCCAGACTGCATCCTAGCCGTTCGAGCCCACCTACCTCCAGGCAGCCTCAAGTATAAATAGGGGGCAACCCTTTCCAGGTAAACATCTAGACTCTGGACTACTAAGAGCTTTACAACTTCTCGTGTGACCTCGTCTGACCACTCCTTACTCAGGCCTCATCCACCTCCTACTACCCCCGTACTAACTTGACCGTCGGAGTCTCCACCTCAGGTTAGCACCTGAGGCCTCTGACGTCCTCTCTCTCTCTCTCTCTCTCTCTCTCTCTTCATAGGTCCGACTTACCAACCCTTGGCCACAACAGACCTCGGACTCTTCATCCAGCCCTCTGCCAGAAGCGAAATTACCTTGTTTCCCTCAGCCCATCCTAGGCTGCAACAGGAGCATTGTTCTAGTAATTGGTAAAGATATAAGAAGCAAGAATAACAACTAGAAATAAAACAACGAATATTTGGATTGTAGTCATCCTTTCAATAGCTAACTTATGTGATTGTGACCGTTTTATAAACTCCCACTGTCTCTAACAATTAGCTACTTCTCTCTCCAAGTTTAAATACATTCCAAAATATTTTCCCTATTGTTCATTGGTGATGTAATCTCATTGGAATACCCTGAAGGAATTGCCCACTAGAAAACTTTCCATTTTCCATCAATATTAGCATGGTTTGCATTTGACAGGTTTGCCTACATGTGTGCCAATACATGTAGTAACCTCTGGTTGCCAAACAAGTTTGGTTGGTTACTAAAGACTTAGTTATGGTTCTTAGTAACCTAAATGGTTCTGTCAGAGATTAGTGGAACCTTGTTTCCAGTAATGAAGGTGGGGGATCAATTAGTTGCCCTTATAGAATGGAAAAGAAATGTGGCTCCTCCCATTATTATTGAGAGATCACGAAATTGCTGGGAGGAGATCCAAATTAGTGAGGAAAGGGATGTGATTGATTAGAGGAGAAGAGAAATTATTCCTATTAGTTGGTCAAGTCCTAGATTTGAGGTCATTAAAGTCAACTTTGATGCCTCTTGTATTAATTGGAACTGTTCGGTAGCTTGTATAGCTAGAGACCATATGGGCCGAATATTGGACTTCAAGGCTTATAAATTAGGCATTTCTACTGTCAATGTGGCAGAGGCATGGGCTGCGTGGGAAGCCCACAATGTTGCTCTTAACTTTCCTAACAGGTCCATTATCATTGAGGGGTGATTCTAAGCTCTTGATCGACTGTCTGAAGAGTGCTACAAACCCCCCGTAGAGAGTGAAGCCGATTATTGATGGCTGTAGGTTGCTGTTTGAGAGGCTTCAAGGAATGGTGGATTACCGGCATGTCTTCAGAGAGGGGAATATGGCTGCAGATTGGCTTGCTAATCATGCACATTCTAATGAAGTCTGCAATAGTTCCATTCCTAGGGATTTAATTGATATCTGCTGTTGTGACTTTTGGGGACGTGCTACCCCCCCGTTTTGTGTAGCCCCTTTTGGTTCTATAAAAATATACAAGTATTTACATTTACATATAGTTTTAATAATAGTAAATTTTTAAACAAGAATGTTTCATTAATACATACTTCAAGTTTATTAGGGCAGCTATAGAATATCTTCTCAAGTTGGGAGTTTCAGATATTTGAATGATGCGTTTCTTTCTACAATAACAATACTTTGTATCATTCTTCAAATTGCCATGGAAAGGAGTTCCACTAGTCAATTGGGTACTCATACTTGTTGAATAACATATCCAACAAAACATATGAAACAATTTCATGGATAAGTGATACTAGTGCAAATGTTTTACAACACTAGATAGAACCCACAGATCAAGAAGGACTAATGAACAACTATCACAAGACAAAAACAACCACCGTATCCAAGCAATGCAGTTATTGAGCTCAGCATTACAAAATGTACCCCAACATGGTGTGTGGTTATCCCGCCAAATAAAAGACAGTTTAGGGCAACATGGACTTGATGATACTAAAATGTATAACATTAACATAGACATTAAAACTTACATTATGTTTGGTTTGAAGGAAAAAGGTAGGGAAAGACAGAGAAACCTATACAAGATTTGTAAAGTTTTCCTTACCTTTTCTTGCATTTTCCTTCAAACCAAACATAGCCTTAAGAAAAGATATAGGATCATTCAATTGAATATGGGTTATTTTCCAACCACTATATACAATCCACATTTTCACTACCTACTACATGCCAACTATTTACCACATTTCTAATGAAAAGAATTGCCATCCATCAATCAAATTGGATATCCCCAACCTTCCATTCACTTCATGGCTTTTCCACTCATTATCTATTAATTGGATATTTCATTTATGTTGTTTAATGTTGTCTTCCTTTCCTATGTTAACAAATGAGAATTGGGATTACTAGGAAGTGTCATTAATTAGTTATCTTCTTTAGCCATTCCCTAGTCTCCATGACAAATCTTGTGACCGTTTTCCACCTTCCACTGTAAATTTAGATGTATTCTAGCCCATATACAATACAAATAATGTTTACTACCAAATACAATATTACATTAGATTTTAACGCTCATTTCATAATTGGCATGGGGAAAAAAGAAATTCTATTCACCGAAACCATAGTCAACCTAATCGCAATGAGGAAAATAGATGATTAGGTATTAGACATTACCAAAAATATGACCTCAATTGGGTCCATACTCCTATATCTTTCAATACATTCAACACAATAAGCAGTAAACTAGATGCACTTTCTATACTGAAGAAAATTTTACATGAAAGAAAAACCCTAACACAATACACAAAGAAAATAGACAACTAAGAAGAATTCACTTGATCAAATTCATCGTTGAGGGCTTTGATCTTATACAAATTCAACACAAAGCACTAACCACTCGTTAAACCCAAAGCTAGTATACAAACAAAATCAACACACTAAATAAAATTTATAAAAAGAACATTGATCAACTCACCTTACACTCTAGACATAACCCAAAATATATAAGGTGCAAGCGCTGGTGATATTAGGGGTGAGCAAAAAAATCGAAAAATCCGATTGAACCGAACCAAAAAATCAGTTAACCGAACCAACTGGTATACATATATTTCTATATATTTTATATATATTTATGTATATTATATATTTTTTATATATTATATTATAATAAATATGCATTATATAAAAATATATTATTTATTATTTAAAATATAATATTTTTTTATTTTTTTATTATATATATTTTTATAATATATATTGTAAAAACTAAAAAACCGAAAAACCGATGAATTGAACTGATGGTTAACCGACTGGTTTCAGTTCGGTTCCGGTTACCAATTTTCCAAAAGCCGGTACTACTAGTTTGGTTCAAAAAAATGCCCCACAGTTCATCGGACCGTGAACACCCCTAGGTGATGAGCAAAAAAACTGAAAAATCTGATTGAACCGAACCAAAAAATCAGTTAACCGAACCGACTAGTATACATTATTTCTATATTTTTATATATTTATGCATATTATATATTTTTTATATATTATATTATAATAAATATGCATTATATACAAATACATTATTTATTATTTAAAACATAATATTTTATATATATTAATAATTTTTTATTATATTTATAATATATATTATAAAAACTAAAAAACCAAAAAACCGATGAATCGAACCGATGGTTAACCGACTGATTTCGATTCGATTCCAGTTACCAATTTTTCAAAAGCTGGTTCGGTTCAAAAAAATGCCCCACGGTTCATCGGACCGTAAACACCCATAGGTGATATTTCCGAGACCAATGAATGGACTATGGTAGACGAACGACAATGAAGATAAACCGATGAATGGACTATGGTAGAATGTTGGCTTAGAATTTCAATAAAACAAGAACTCGGTTGATGATGCCCAAAATGATGGAAGTACATCAGAACTTGAACTTGAATGGAGTGAGTAGGGACTAGTTCTTTGGGATTGCACAAAACGAAGCCCAATCTAACATTAGGTTTGGATTTGGAGGGAAGAAGAGCTTGGGTTGGGGAGATATATTAAAAAGAGGGAAAATAAGGCTAATGTGTTGAGGGTCATCCACTTGGGTGGAGCTCAAACAAATTAAAATTCTATCTACGGGTCCGCAGTCCAATGAAATGATTAAGTACAGTCCTCCCAAGCATAATAGATTTTGCACAGGAGGTTTCTATAAATTCCCCTTTATTTTAGTTAGTTGGTTTTTCTTTAGTTGACGGTGTTAATTTGCTTCTTGATTTTCCGTGATTTAGTGACCTAACTCTCTAGCTTTTCTTATCCTTGGAAGACTGTCCTTGCTCTATTAGCCGGTTTGGTGTTGGATCAAGCCTAAAAGAGATATTGGTAATTAACCATGATTTTCGTGTTCGTTCGTGGGTATATTGGGTTCTAATAAGGGGTAATTTGGCCCTTCAATGATTTTGTGCCAAGTGGCATTTCTGAACCGTTGTATAACACCTTAATGCCATATAGGCAGTGATATGTCCTTATCAGGTCACTCGGAACCACTTCAGGCACACCTCGGACGCCTCGAGAGAATAGTGCAAGCGCCCAACATCACCTTTGCTAGGGCCGAGGAAGACATAGCCTTACACGCTGTACGAACCTCAGTGGAGCATGCTAGAGACCTCGATAGGAGGGCCGACCTCTTGTCGAGTACTCACCAACCTGACCAAGGTCCGAGGTGGCGACCTACGTGGCGTGGCGATCAACTTCCGCTATGTGCGAGTTATCATCTTTGATTCCTCTAGGACCACATCGCCTGACTAATAGAAACGAGTTTTGTGCCACTCGCTTCAAAGATAATTGATTAAGCCTTATCGCTATCCTCTAAATCTACCATCGAGGATGGTAAGCTGATAAAGCACGTTCCTCGGGAGATCTTAGATGCGCTACATGAGACCAATAACTATATAAAGGCACCTCCTTCTCCTATAGAAAGTGCTGTTAGACAATTGTATGCCCTTAGCTCCAATCAGAATGATATACATTATGAATTTATTGTAAATGAATAAAGTACATATTTGATTCATGTTCCTGTGGTGTGTTTCTGTGTAATACCCTTAAACTGGATATTTATGAGACTCATGTTAGTTTAGAATGTTCACAGCCGTTGGATAAGTCTGGAGAGATTTATCCTGCCAAAGCTGACACTGGTGTGCTGCCAATTGTTGGGGTGGCCTGTATCAGCCACCAGGGTGAGACCCAAGGCACATGCAGTGTAGGATTAATTGAATCTTTGAACATGACCAGATTTCTAGTATTGCCTTGGACCTTGGAGATTGATGGGAAAAACTGGAAAGTTACACCTGACCCCTAGACTCGATTATGATGCTGCACTAGGTGTTGGATTGGGCTGTCTTTGATATGCCAATCAATGAGATCCTTAGCGGGGGTCAAAACCTGGGTACGTTGGGACAGTCCGAGAATTCATCTGACTGGGTGATCATAGTGACAGATCAGCCCCTTTGTCGGACAAAGGTAATGATCGGGATGCACTCTCTCTGATGGGAACCAAGACTACCGGCAGCTGATTTCAATTGTTGAGATTTGTTTTGCAAAATATATTTTATATGAGATATAAAAGTATATATATGTTATGGTTTCCAAACGTTTGCAAAAGGTTTTAATTCCCGGGATCCATGTGAGTAGAGAGTGCAACACTGTTCCTTGCAGCCGAGGGAGATGTCATCTCTTGTCGGGCAGTGTTTGATCATTATGGGCTAAGAGGTTAAGTGTAAGACCATTAAGGGTAATACCTGATGGGCTAATCTTGCATCTGCCCACAGTCCCTAGGTGTTACAAGGTGGCTTGGCCCAATGACCACTTAGGGTAAGTGTTGGGCCCATAGAGCCCATGTGATGGGTTTCAGGGGGTGCACTGTCCATAACAGTGTATTCCGCCAGACCCATGTGGCTGATGTGTAGATCAATGTTTGGGTCCCATGCTATACAAGGAAGCCCAACTGGGCAGCAGTTTGGAATGCTAAGTGAGCACATAACCTTAATGGGCCTAAAGCCCATTTTGAACTGAGCTGATTTGATCAGTTAAATAAGGGGCGAATTCTGAGATTAGATTAGCAGATAGGATGGGGTCTTAACCCCATCCACTCAGAGAGTCTAGATCTGAATGTGATTCAGATCTGGAAACCTCCTAAAAAGATTATGAGAAGGCTGATCTAATCAGTAGATAAGATAAGGGTTTACCCTTTTCACTTAAAGGGAATTCTGATCCAAATATGATTTGGATCAGCAACTCCTAATGGGATTAGGAGCTGATCCTTTTAAGGTTATAAAAGGAGGAGGGGGCAGAATCCTTTTGACACACAACACATCCTGTCTTCAGAGCTCAAATCATAGAAGAGAGAATTCAGCATCACTGCGCTAAATCTCTCTTGTCGCCGCCATATCTGCCAGTTCGATCTCCTCTTGTCAGTAGGAGTGATCAAGATTGGATCTTGATATCAGTCCTTTGTGAAAGGGCTGATTGGAAGTAGTGCTCACGTGTCGTCCAGCTGATTCTTGCAAAGGATCTGGTTCTTTTAAAGAACGCTACTGATCCTGCTCCATCCTGCACTGTGCCATCTTCAGTGGGAGCAGTTTTTGGTTCCTTCCTTGGGCGTGAACACCTCCATTGGGAGATACTATTTCTCTATATCAGGTATATCCCTCTCCTATTGCTTTTTGCTCAGATCTGGTTCAATTCTTTGTTCAAGATTCATCATTGAAAAATATGATTTTTCTAAAATAGGGAATATGATTCCCAGTAGGATGGAGAGAAATTTTGGAAATTCGTGCATTCTATTCTGCAAGATTTGGGCATCCATACGATGGATATCTCATCCCTTCAGTGGTATCAGAGCCATGGTTCAAGTCTTGAACCGAATTGGATCAAATCTGAACCTACGCAAATGAGTAGAAGGCGTTCTACCCGATTTGCGCAGTTATAAGGTTTTGCTGGAAAATTTGTTTCCAATTGATGGGCGATTAATCTGAAATTAAATTTTATAAATCTGATCATTATTTAGAATTGTTCTTTATAATTTTCTTGATTTATGGGCTGTTCGTACACATGGAGATCGAAATCTTGATTGGGGCAAGGAACCTGTGATTTTGCAGTTTCTTGATTATTTTATTACATTTGGTCTGTAAAATAATTTTTTTTTTATTTTTTAGATTGAATGTATAGGCATTCGATCTGATGTAATATTAATAGAAATTAGGTTTTCTATTTATTTTATTTTGGATCGAAGATGGCGACGCAAGGAATGAGATTTCGCAGATGGGAAAATCGCTATCTACGATTCACAATTTATGAAACTACAAACTATGATCTAACATCCGTTTTGCAGGATGGATTGTGCGAACAGCCCTATCTGACTGATTCTTGTTTTTCTTTTATCAGTATTTAATTTCAGATTAATTTCTTGAATTAAATCTTTAATTAAAGATCAAACCCTAGACCCATTCGAACCTGATTGGTCCAAACTAGTTGAACCGAATCTAGGGCTCGATCAAGGCTGAATGTCAGCCCTAATTCTCCCACTAATGGGCCAGAGGATTGATAATTAATTGAATGTTTAATTTTGCCCAACCTGTAAAGGCCTAGTTTTAAATTGTTAAAACTGCTAAAATCCCACTTCGTAGATTAAGCTATATGGGCCGAATTGATCAACCCTATTTTCGGCCCATATACCTAGATAATATTAATGGTTAATATTATGGGCTTTAAAATGGGCTTTATAGATATTAATTGATTGGATCAATTCTTCCCTGCATGTGATGTATGGATGTGTGATGTGCTACGTTCATGGGCCATAAGTACTTGGCCCATGCTGATTCGATAGTGGCTCTTGCGCACACCATGGCTGAATGCACATCATTGCCATGGTGTCCTTGCTGGTCATTGGATGACCTCCCTCAGTGGTGGGCCCCACACCTCCAGAAGAGGAAACGTGGGAGCCACTTTGGTTGGAACTAAATCAAACTAGGGCATATTTTTCTGTCCCCTCCAGCAAATATGAGTGCATGTGATAGGGAGATTCATACGATGAACTCTCTAAAGGCCTTCCATCATTAGCATGAGGATGGGTCCTTCAGTAATGAGGAAACGCACTAGAAAATGGGTTATCCATTTGCTATTGGGCTTGTCTGAGTGTTTCATAAGATGATAGGGGCGTCATAAACCGATGTGGGAGGGGCTTCACCAGAAAATGGGAACTCTCTCACGATACCTTGGCATTCACAAATATGATGGGTGAGCACTCACTGGACAGAAAAGTTTACCTGAAAACGGCTCTGAACCTTGTTTGACAGAGGCCAAAGGGAAAACTCATATGATGAGTGGATATGATCCTTCACAGAAAGGTGGTGGGGTTTTGTAGCTGAAACAGTTGGCTCCATGCACCCTATATGGTTTCCCACATTTCCAGAGACAAGTCGTAGTCTCTGTCACTGAGATGGGAGGGAAATCTCAGAGATGAACAAATGGAAATGGAACATAGATTAAAAGCCATATCTATGTAATGAACATGAATCAAGTTAGGTTGTGGACTAATGTTTGTTGTTTTATCAGAAAATGGCAAACGGACAATTTGCAAAGCTTCTTGACGACAACAAGCTTAAGGGCCCGAATTATGCCGATTGGTACCATAACCTCATGTTGGTCTTAACATCTGAAAAATTGGATAAGGTAGTCAAAAATCCTGCCCTGGAGCGTCCAAGTGGCAGGGTTTTGAGGCCAGAAGGAGGGAATTCCAAGATTGGGAGGATAAAAACTCCCTAGCCCGCTGCTAGGTAATTGCCTCCCTAGACAATCCAATACAGAGGCAGTTCGATCAGATCGAACTAGCCAAGGACATATTGGATAGTTTAAAGACAATGTACGAAGAGCAGAATCGTTCTACTTGGCAGAAGGTCTTGAAACAGTTCAAGACCGCTCAGATGTCCAAGGGGCAATAGGTTCACAACCATTGTCTTCGGATGATGGGTTATATCAACGAGCTTGAAGCCCTTGGATCCAGGCTAGATCTTGGCACGCAAGTGGATGCAATCCTTAACTCTTTACCTTCTTCCTTCAATCCGTTCATAATGAATTACAATATGAACAAGCTGAAGTTCAGCGTCCAAGAACTCAACAACATGTTGTAGAGGGCTGAGGATTTAATTAAGAATGATGAGCCTGTGGCTATGCTTACTGAAGTTAGCAAATCGGGCAAGAAAAAGAGAAAGGCAAAGAAGCCTTAGAAGAAAGCTGCCAAACCCAAGAAGCAGAAGAAAGACAAGACATCGGATGCGTGTCACTTCTGCAAACAGACTAGCCACTGGAAGAAGAATTGTCCTCAGTACCTGGAATCCAAGAAAGGTAATTTCGAATCTTGTGTCATAGAAACCAATTTATTGGTGGCTTCTGTGTCCTGGTGTATTGACTCCGGGGCTTCAACTCATGCGTGTAACTCACTGCAGGGGTTCAAGGTAAGCAGAAGGCTGAATGAAGGTGAAGTGACGCTCTTCTTGGGGACTTCTGCAACTGTTGCAGCTACGTCGATAGGAACCGTAGAATTACTTTTTAGAGAAGGATCCATTGTACTTAAACATTGTCTTTTTGTGCAAAATTTAAGAAAAATCTTATTTATGTCTCAAAACTGTGTGCGGATGGATATTCTGTCTTTTTCAGTAATACAATTACTATTAAAAGAAACAATAAACTCATCGCACACGGGGAACTAGAGAACGGTCTCTATGTTCTACATCCTTCTCTAGAAACTAACATAGTCAAAACTACGTCGACTGATATCCCCAAGAAAAGAGTACGTGATATAGTTAATCCCACGTGCCTGTGGCATTACCGACTTGGCCATATCGGTATTGACTGAATCACAAGACTGGTAAAGGATGGTCCTTTGAATTTTCTAACTGTAAAAGATCTTTCCACTTGTGAGCCTTACCTTCAGGGTAAGATGACAAAGAGGCCATTTAACGGTAAGCCGGAAAGATGTACAGGCATGCTTGACCTTATACATACTGATGTATGTGGTGCCCTGAGTGTTAGGACTCGTAACCAACACGTGTACTTTATTACATTTACCGATGATTATTCTCGGTATGGTTACGTGTACTTAATGAGACACAAGTCTGAATCCTTTGAAAAGTTCAAAGAGTTCAGACAATTAGTCGAGAAACAGTTAGGGAGAGAAATTAAGACCCTTCGATCGGATCGAGGTGGCGAGTATCTCTCTGACGAATTCAGGGACTATTTGAAGGTCAACAGGATAGTATCCCAATTGGCTCCTCATGCTATACCACAACTTAACGGTGTTTCAAAGAGGAGGAATAGGACCTTATTGGATATGGTCCGGTCACTTCTCGTCCATTCAGAGTTACCCACATCCTTTTGGGGACACGCATTGGAGATTGCAATATACGTGTTGAACCGGGTTCCAACCAAATCAGTTCCGAAGACTCCCTATGAGCTTTGGACCGGAAAGAAACCAAGTGTATGACACTTGAAGATTTGGAGTTGTCCGGCACACGTTAAAAGAACGAGTCCGGACAAATTGGAATCCAAGACTAGCCGTTGCCAATTTGTAGGCTACCCAAAAGGCTCTGTGGGTTACCTATTTTATGACCCAAGTGAGCAGAAGGTGTTCTGCAGTCGAAATGCACAATTCTTGGAAAATGATTACATCTTGAACAATCATTGTCAGGAAATTGTTCTTGATGAGGAGAGCTCAAATGTAGTGGGAGGTATCCCACAAGTTCCAGGTAGGGACCAACCTAGAAGATCTACTCGGGTATCCAGGCCACCAGTCCGTTTTGGTTATGACCAAGATAGTTACCTGGTGGAAGCCTTGACTAGTGAGGAGGATTCCATGACTTATGCGAAAGCTATGTTGGGCATAGACTCCCTTAAGTGGGTAGATGCCATGAGAGCTGAGATGGACTCAATGGAGACCAATGGAGTCTGGACTCTAGTAGATCCGCCCCCCGGGGTAACAGAAATTGGTTGCAAATGGATCTATAAGAGGAAGAAGGGCCCCGATGGTAGGGTTGAGACCTACAAAGCTTGTTTGGTGGCGAAAGGGTACACTCAGAAAGAGGGCATCGATTATGAGGAAACCTTTTTCGCCTGTGGCCATGCTTAAATCCATTAGGATCTTGGTAGTTGTAGCAACATACCATAACTACGATATTTGGCAAATGGATGCCAAAACTGCGTTCCTGAATGGAGATCTTAATGAACATATCTATATGCAGCAGCCGCAAGGCTTCATAGCTACGGGCCAGGAACACATGGTATATAAACTAAATAGATCCATATATGGACTTAAGCAAGCTTCTAGGAGTTGGAACATCCGATTTGACTCTACTGTCAAAATGTTTGACTTTGAGCAAAATCCGGATGAGCCCTGCGTTTACAGGAAGACCAGTGGGGACAATGTTACGTTCTTGGTTCTGTATGTAGACGACATTCTACTCATTGGGATTGATGTAGGAATGTTGACTACGGTGAAAGTATGGCTTTCACAGCAATTCTTCATAAAAGATCTTGGAGAAACCTCCTATATACTAGGTCTTCGACTCTATAAGATAGATCGAAGCGGATAATAGGATTATCCCAATTTGCTTACATTGATAAAATTGTCAAGAGATACAGCATGGAGAACTCCAAGAAGGGAAATGTTCCTTTTAGGCACGGAGTCACTCTCTCCAAAAAGATGTCTCCCAAGACCTCTGAGAAGATTGAGAGCATGAAGGACGTTCCCTATGCCTCAGCCGTAGGGAGCATCACGTATGCCATGTTGTGCACTCGTCCTGACATTGCTCAGGCAGTGAGTGCGGTAAGTAGATTTCAGGCCAACCCAAGGCAGGAGCACTGGACTATTGTGAAAATCATACTTAAGTACCTTCGAAGGACAAAGGAGTTTTGTCTGGTATTCGATGGTAGCTCACAACAGATCCAGGGGTATACTGATGTCGATTTCCAATCTGATCCGAATGATAGAAAGACTACATCTAGATATGTTTTCATAATAGGATTGTGTGTTGTTTGTTGGAAAAGGAGCAAATAGGGGTCCATGGCAAACTCCACAATCGAAGCCGAATACATTGTCGCAAGTGAAGGTGCCAAGGAAGCCGCGTGAATGAAGAAGTTCGTTCACGAATTGGAAGTAGTTCCATCCAGCACATCACCCATCCCATTGTTGTGTGACAATAATGGAGCGATTGCTCAGGCTAAGGAGCCATGGGCCCACTCGAAGTCAAAGCACATTGAAAGGAAGTACCATGTACTGCGGGAGATTGTTGGTAGAGGGGACGTCCTGATTCAGAAGATAGCGTCAGCGGAGAATGTAGCAGACCCATTAACTAAGCCACTAACACAGAAAGTGTTTGAGAAACACGTGGAAAGTATGAGACTCCGGCTTGTACCAGATTGGACCTAAGTGCAAGTGGGAGCTGTTAGACAGTTGTATGCCCTTAGCTCCAATCAAAATGATGTACATTATGAATTTATTGTAAATGAATAAAGTACATATTTGATTCATGTTCTTGTGGTGTGTTTCTGTGTAATAACCTTAAACTGGACACTTATGAAACTCATGTTAGTTTAGAATGTTTACAGCCGTTGGATAAGTTTGGGGAGATTTATCCTGCCAAGGCTGACACTGGTGTGCTGCCAATTGTTGGGGTGGTCTGTCTCATCCGTCAAGGTGAGACCCAAGGCACATGCAGTGTAGAATTAATTGAATCTTTGAACCATACCAGATTTTCAGTATTGCCCTGGACCTTGGAGATTGATGGGCAAAACTGGAAAGTTACACCTGACCCTAAACTCGGTTATGATGCTGCACTAGGTGTCAGATTGGGTTGTCTTTGATATGCCAATCAGGGAGATCGTTAGCAGGGGTCAAAACCTAGGTATGTTGGGACAGTCCGAGAATTCATCTGAGTGGGTGATCATAGTGACAGGATCAGCCCCCTTTGTCAGACAATGGTAATGATCAGGATGCACTCTCTCTTATGGAAACCAAGACTGCCGGCAGCCGATTTCAATTGTTGAGATTTGTTTTGCAAAATATATTTTATATGAGATATAAAAGTATATATATGTTATGGTTTCCAAACGTTTGCAAAAGGTTTTAATTCCCGGGATCCATGTGAGTAGAGAGTGCAGCACTGTTCCTTACAGCTGAGGGAGAGGTCCTCTCTTGTCGGGTAGTGTTTGATCATTATGGGCTGAGAAGTTAAGTGTAAGACCATTAAGGGTAATACCTGATCGGCTAATCTTGCATCTTCCCACAGTCCCTGGGTGTTACAAGGTGCTTGGCCCAATGACCACTTAGGGTAAGTGTTGGGCCCATAGAGCCCATCTGAAGGGTTTCAGGGGGTGCACTGTCCATAACAGTGTATCCGGCCATGCCTTGTAACAAAGGCTAAGTTGAACCCATGTGGCTGATGTGTATATCAATGTTTGGGTCCCACGCCATACAAGGAAGCCCAACTGGGCAGCAGTTTGGAAGGCTAAGTGAGCACAAAACCTTAATGGGCCTAAAGCCCATTTCAAACTGAACTGATTTGATCAATTAAATAAGGGGCGAATTCTGAGAATAGATTAGCAGATAGGATGGGGTCTTAACCTCATCCACTCAAAGAGTAGATTTGAATGTGATTCAGATCTGAAACCTCCTAATAAGATTAGGAGAAGGTTGATCTAATCTGCAGATAAGATAAGGGTTTACCCTTATCACTTAAAGGGAATTCTGATCCAAATATGATTTGGATCAGCAACTCCTAATGGGATTAAGAGTTGATCCCTTTAAGGTTATAAAAGGAGGAGGGGGCGGCTGCCTTAATAGATTTTCATGTTCACATCCTCTTCAGAGCTGAAATCACAGAAGAAAGAATTCAGCACCTTTGTGAAAATTCTTTATTGCCGCCTCTTTCCTTTCGCCGCCATATCTGCCAATTTGATCTCTTATTCTTAGTGGGAGTGATCAAGATTGGATCTTGATATCAGTCCTTTGTGAAAGGGCTGATTGGAAGTAGTGCTCACGTAATTCTTGCGAAGAATCTGGTTCTTTTGAAGAACGCTGTTGATTATGCTCCATCCTGCACTGTGCCATCTTCCGTAGGAGCACTCTTTGGTTCCTTCATTGAGCGTGAACACCTCCATTGGGAGATATTGTTTCTCCGTATCAGGTATATCCCTCTCCTACTATTTTTGTTCAGATCTGGTTCGGTTCTTGGTTCAAGATTGATCCTTGAAAAATATGAGCTTTCTAAAATAGGGAATACAATTCCCAGTAGGATGGAGAGAAATGTTTGAAATTCGCCCATTCTATTTCGCAAGATTCGGACGTCCATACGATGGATATCTCCTCCTCTTTTCAGGTAAAGCATCCTAAGCATTTTGACACTATCTTTCTTATAACTTGGCCTACTAACCACATTAACCGACACCCAAGCTGCCCTCTAGCAAAGAGATTCCAGATTGCACACCATCATTTGGCATTGTTTGTGGGAACTGCTACAAAAAGTATAGTTCTCACCCTCTTTCTGCTTAAAACACATCCAATGGCTTCGACAAGAAACAATAATAACAACAACAACAGTGCTGATAATGTCCAAATCGATAACACTTCAATTGGGGGAAAGAATCCACCTGCCTAGGACACACTGAACCAGAACATCTAGATCGGGAAGATCTCGGTTCCCTTGACGGGATCAAGCATTCCATTGTTGCTAGGGCCGAGCATCCTAGTATTGCCGGCTTCGACTATGCCCCCTCTGCAGGTCGTGTGGTTCTTGTCAGGGTTGATAGCTAGCAGTAGGAGCTAATGTTGTACATCCACAACATTGACTTGCAGATGCAAAGGTGGGAAGGTCGCCTCGCCGTAATGACTTAGATGCAGCCTCAGTTCATGCTTGGCCTACAGATGCTGTAGGTGCCTCAGTAATATGCTCCAGGCTAGAATCCTACTGAAATGGTGGTGCTGAATTAGCAGCCCTATGACCAGAACTAGACCCGGGAGCCACTCCATCAGCAGAACATCCCCCGATGAACAACCGAACAAGTGTCTTGGAGCACTGACCTGGCAAGAACCTGCACGTTAGAAGCCTGGAACTCAACATACATCCCTAGTGAAGAAACTAGTTAAGCTACTTCCTCGATCGGGTCCATGAATATGACCTCCATTAAGGGGTCCCAAAGAAGACGTCAAAGATGTGTCTGACGCGAACCTACTAAGAGACATTTCGTGCCTAAGGATGAGGAAACCCTAAAGAAGGATCCATAAGCAAGCCGAACTGGGATGTTGCCCGTGCCACATATCTCTCATACATCTCTGCTATCGATCAAGATCCTTGTGGCCCCTCAACCCAAGGACTTAAAGGCCCCCAACCTCGAATCATATGACAACACTAGCAATCCAGTCGACCATGTGGGGAGCTTCCAAGCTCTCATGTAGTTATACGAAGCTACCAAGGCCATTTTTTGCATGGCCTTCCCATCCACCTTCCGAGGCACAACTCGGATGTGGTGCTCTGGGCTGGCTACAAGCTCCATTCAAACTTGGAGGAAGTTCGTAGACCTATTCGCTACCCACTTCACCACTAGCAGATGTTGCCCCAAGTCTATGACAAGTTTGATGAATGTTGTCCAATGCCTTGATGAGTTGCTCAGCGGCTATGTCAAGCGGTTCAACTAGGAGCATTGCAAATTTTGAACCTCAACCCTGTCGTTCAACTCACTACAGTGGTCAATGACGTTTGACACCCTGACCTGCGCATGGACGATTGAGTTGAATGCCCTTATTACCATGAAGGGATTCCTCAATTAGGCTAGCAAGTACATCAAGGTAAAAGAAGCACTCGGTTTCCAAAGCAGGTTGGGTAGAAAAAGAAGGAGGTCAAATGATGATCAAAGGGGGGAAGAAACAAACACTGGAAGAGAAGTAGATTGCTTAGATGCAGTAGGTCACCCAGAAGAAGCATGTCTCCTCACCATCAAATGAGGTCCTCCCACAAGAGATCTAGGTAGTCCACCCGACACTCTTGGACTCCCCCTATCAAGACCAAGAACTATACACCACTAAATGCCAGAAGGGGTGAGATCTTGATGGAGTACTTGAAGTGGTCGGCTCATTTGAAGGTAAACCCAATGAACAAGAACCAGGATAAGTATTGCCACTTCCACAGAGAAAGGGGGCATGGCACTAAAAATTGCCAGAACCTGAAGGACAAGATCGAGGAACTCATCAAGCAAGGCTATCTGAAAAAGTTCATCAAGATGGATGACCATTAGGTTGATTGGTGAAGGAGAGAAGAGGCTTTGCCGAGGAGAGAGCAGCCCCCAGCAACAACAAAATTATTCATCGATCCGTAGAGTGATCAACATTATCACGGGGCGGATCCATAGTAGTGGGTTGTGGCACCTCAGTTGGTGAAACCTTTGTTTGTGAGATGACTCACGAGGAGGAAAACCTGCCAAAGCGACCATTAGTTGAAGAAGTGATCTATTTCACTAAAGATGATACATGCAGGGTCCACTACCCCCACGATGACACCCTCGTAGTAAAGCTCATCATTCATGAGTATGAGGTGAAGTGTATTTTGGTCGACTTTGATAGCTCGTTTGATATACTTTTCTTAGAAGCATTTGAGTAGATGGGATTGTAGAGGAAGGACCTCACCCCAGCCGACATGCCTTCGGTTGACTTTAGTGGAGAGGTAGTACGACCTCTAAGAAGGATAAACTTGTCGATAACAGTAGGATCTGCATCGAACAAGACTAAATTCAACTATGACTTTTTAGTCGTCACAACATCATCACCATACAATGCCATATTAGGTTGACCAATTCTACATGCACTTCAGGTTGTAGTGTCCATATATTACTTAGCCATGAAGTTCCCCGTGGACTATGGAGTGAGAGTGGTGTGCAAGGACCAACTCAAGTTCCGAAAGTTCTATGTGGTGGCCTTGAAAGGAAAGGGGAAGCAAGCACTGGAGGTAGATCTAGAGCCACTCTTGGAGAACGAAAAAGACAAAGCTTGCCTGATGGAGGGCATCGTCCAGGTGCTGATCTCAGATACCGACTCCTAGAAGACAATGGAGATCAGATCTTGACTCGAGAAACCACTACGCTCTAAATTGGTAATTTTATTAAAATCAAATATTGATATATTTGCTTGGTCGATTATCGACATGCCCAACATAGACCCCTCTGTTATTACTCATAAACTAAATGTTGACTCCCTGGTTAGACAAATCAGAAAGAGGAAAAGGAACTTTGCCCCAGAGAGGTAGAGGGTAATTAATGAGGAGGTCAGGAAGCTCCTTATAGTAGACTTCATTAGGGAGGTCAAATACCTGAGTTGGATCGCGAATGCGGTGCTCATGAAAAAGGCTAATGAGAAATGGCACATGTGCATCGACTACACCGACCTGAATAAAGCCTGTCCAAAAGACAACTGCACACTCCAATGATTGATTGGTTGGTAGATGCGACCTTGGGGTTTGAATTACTAAGCTTCATGGATGTCTATTCCAATTATAACCAGATCCAGATGAATCCTGTCAATTAAGAGAATAAAGCTTTTGTAACTGAAAATGGTTTATATTGTTATAAGGTCATGCCCTTTGGCCTAAAAATGTCGGGGCGACCTACTAGTGTCTTGTAAACAGAATTTGACTAGTAGCAGACTTCATTAGGGAGATCAAATACCTGAGTTGGATCGTGAATGTGGTGCTCATGAAAAAGGCTAACAAGAAATGGCACATGTGCATCGGACTACACCGACCTAAATAGAGCCTGTCCGAAAGACAACTGCACACTCCAATGATTGATTGGCTGGTAGATGCAACCTTGGGGTTTGAATTACTAAGCTTCATGGATGTCTATTCCAGTTATAACCAGATCCAAATGGATCCTGTCGATCAAGAGAAGAAAGCTTTTGTGACCAAAAATGGTTTATATTGTTATAAAGTCATGCCCTTTGGCCTAAAAATGTCGGGGCGACCTACTAGTGTCTTGTAAACAGAATTTTTTTGATTTAATTGGCAATAAAATTGAAGTTTATGTTGATGATATGGTAGCAAAAAGCAAGTCTTCAAAATCTTTAATTGTTGATTTAATTGACGTGTTTGTCGTATTAAGGAAATTTAACTTGAAGATCAACCCAATAAGTGTGTATTCAGTGTCACATCGGGCAAATTCCTCGGTTACTATCTCCTCATCGCTTACCTCGATGGGTCCAAACTCCAATCTGGTTCTAGGTTGGTGACGAGAGGTCAATGCCTCTTTTTGGGATTGTCACCGCTCTTGAGCCGAGGAGTGGCCTGGTAGTACTCCACCTTCGACTCATCAAAAGACATAAATACTAGAAGGAAAAGAGAAAAGGACTCACTTACAAGACTGAGAAAAAACTGGACCGACTTTGTTGACCTCAACTATGTTTGCTAAGCTCTCCAACCTCTCTCATTTCTGCTCCAAAAAACTCTAGGAAATTGTGCAAATGGGACCCCCTAGGGGGCCCCTATATATAGATAGAGAGGACCTGAGCAACCGAAGCTGCAATGCGTTCAATTTGATGGTTCACAGGGACGTGTTGCGTGCCGCTTCAAGTTCCAAGAACAATTTTGAAGTTAAGGCTGCGTTTGGTTGCAATGCAAATGCAAATATGTACACGACATATTTACCCTCTTTTCGATTCATGAATACAAACATGGTTCAAATTTTAAACCGTTTTTGCACTCATCTTGTTTGTTTAAAATCGGTGCTAAGTGTGGGCTCCATCATTAAATGCTCCAACTACCTTATGCTCCAATGCCTTAACTTTGGTTAAAAAGTTGATTATCAAAAGAATACAAAATTGTATCCAAAAAATAGGTACAGTAATGCTCTCTTTTCAAAGTACAAAAATGTAGAAAATACATTTTGGATCTGATAATCATTACTTTTTTACATATCAAACAAATGCTTGCAAACACGTGAACCATAATACATAAATACCTTGATTCGATGTTTGTATTACAAACAAACGGAGCCTAAAAGCAAATTAGAACACCAGGCTGTTGAATCTACAAGACACGTCAACCTAGTCAGATCCCTTTTGTATTTTCGGTGGAAAGATTATTATTAAATGTAATTACTATTTTTCCTTAAACCCATGCATGGGTAGCAAGGGAAGATTTCATTTTTTTTTTGGGAAATTGTCTAAACTAACAAACTTTTCAAAATGTCTAAAAGTCACCATGTCACTAACTTGACGTTAAACAAACTAACAGGTGTTAATAAATATTTACCATTTTAACCTTCATATAAAAATATAAAATATATACATATATTTTAATAATTAGACATGAAAACAGGAAAATGCTCAAACAAATATTTTCAAATATAAAATACATAAAAACATAGAAATTTCAAAAAATATAAAAAATTATAGAAATTGCAAACAAAATAAAAATTAGTTTCTAACTATAGAAACTATAGAAATTGAAAAACAAAATCAGAAAATAAAAATTGTAGAAAAGCACCAAAAACTATAGAAAAACACAGAAATTGCAAATAAATAACAAAAAGTACAGGAAAATTTATAAATTGTAGAAAATATAAAAATGTAAAAAAAAAACATGAAAATTGAAAACTGAAAAATACCCTTTTCCTTTAACTCACCATCTAAGGGTAATTTGGTAATGAAAATGCTATTTATGCCGATGCAGACACCTCTATTAAGAAGCATTAACGGTGCACTAATGGAAGGTAAGTTTTGAAAAATAAAAACTTACTGACACGGTGAGTTTTAGACATTTTAAAAAATTGTAATAAATTTAAGAATGATAAATTTAAGAGAAATGCTGAAAATTCATGATAAGTTTTAGACAATTTCCTTTTTTTTTTTTTAATTCATTTCAACGAAGAAGCGTAAGATACTCGTTGATAGCAACCTCTCCCCCATTATTGGGTGGGCCCGAATTACAAATTTACAACCACCCGTTATTTATTTATTCCTTCGCATGTTGCTTGCTCGTAGGAAACGCAAATCTTGCTAATTGGCTGAATTGAGTGACTTAAAAGCTGAAGTGGATGAACTAAATAACTTATTGGGCATCTGATAAAACGGGTTGGCCCGAACCCAACACTGGCTCTGAACCCATATTAAAATGGGTCTGGGTTGGCAAGATTAAAAGGGAAGTGAGTATTGGAGAAGGGGACAACCTCCCGCTTCGACAAATGTATAAATTGAGTCGGAGTTTTCAATGGCAGCGTTCTTGCAGAGTGCTGCTGCTTCCATGTGAGGATTCCGAAGGTGAGATTTCCTTTTTGCTTTTTCCCTTCGATCTTTTTCTTTTTTAGGGTTTTCAGGGGCAAAGCATTAAGCATGAAAGCAGTGGGATTTTTTCCCATATTGACCCTATGGTCGTTTCCCTCTTGGGATTTGGGTTTTTGCTATGAGTCTTTTTTCTGTGTTTGTTTTTGCTGTTTTTTTTTTCTTTTTTTTTTTATGACTTACAAGGATTTATTGGATTTTGTTGAAAAGCTTTTCTGCAGGAATTGTTACATAGAAGAAGAAATTTGGGCGTTTTTATCTACCTTTGCTGGTTTATATTGTTCGTCTTTTGTTTTATCGCTTTAAGCGTTTCTTTCTTTCAAATTTCCCATCTGGTTGTTTGCAAATTCTGAAGTCCTCGGCTATTAATTATGCCTTCTTCTTCTTCTTCTTCTTCTTCTTCTTCTTCTTCTTCTTCTTCTCTCTCTCTCTCTCTCTGTGACATGCGTGGGCCTGTTTTAAGTCTAATTTTCAGTTTTATTTGAGCAAATTCTTTGTTCTTTAGGGGGCGTTTTATTACAGCTGAATTGGTTGAGTTGAATGACTTTGTTTTCTCATTACTAAAAGAAGACAGAATAAGTAATTCAGTCAGCCACTTCAGCCCTTATCTCTCACTTTTATATTCATTGGTAAATTCTATGACTTTTCTTGTTGTTAATTGTTGTAATTTCACGGCAGGAAGTCTGTTACGAGAGAAGGAGTGTGCCTGGTGGAGATTATCGGGCTGTCATCAAAGTATGACAGCTCGATAACAACTTTGAAGCAGAAGCCATCCTCTCTTTCTATCTTATTAACATCATTAGCATCACAGCCTTGTCAGCATAGCTAGTAAGATAAAGACAACAATTGCGTTTAATTTTCGTTTTTTCCCTTTCTTTTCTGTTGGTAAGGATGCGCATGCTTGCTTAATTCATGGCTTTCCGAAGTTTCTCGTTTTCTTCATTTTTTAATCTCCATCTTTTGCAATAAGAACGTGGTCGCTTCTTTTGTCTATTCAATCATGATCTGGATTAGCCGCGTGTTGAACTGGTCGGTTGCTTCTTATTGTTGATTAAGTAAAATGGTAAATTAGGGAAGGACCCTTTTGATGATCTTTGCATGGTTATCTCTATTCTTTTTCTTCCTTATTCTTGATTAGTTGAATTGAGAGAGAGACTTAGAAATCCTGCACTTTCAATTATTTGGTTCAAGCAGGTAACTCAGGTCGAAGTTCTTGTTGGGTTGCCGGATGCAACTGGCGTTGTCTACGTTGCAGTTGCAAATGTGTTTTTTGCTCGGGTGAACATTATTTGATGTTGGTATGAGAGAACTTGATTGTTTGCAAAATGGGTTCCTTGTCTGGAATCCTTCAGCGACCTCTAACTGCAGTGGCTGCTGCTGCCATAGCTTCTGTCTCTGCTGACATCTCTGATAAATTTCCACCACCCAGATCATCGGATTGCAGTTTCTTTACGGAATTATCAAATGCCACCACAGGGAACTCAGCCTCAAAAGCGAAGTCATGGGTGTCTACAATTTCGGTTTCTAAGCTTACAAACTTGTCATTTGCAACAAGGGTTCAGATTCCCATACCTAATATTAACTATGCAGTTCCTAATTCAGGCCTTCCTAGCACTCAGAATCTTCTGTCCAACTCACGTTCTTCCTTGGTTGCTTTTCCTCCTATCCTTCTTACCCTTTATCATTCTGCAAAACTGGCAAAAACCCCAAAACCAATAGAACTTACATGCTCTACCCCTTTATCGTCCCCTGAGGTAATGTACAGATGGCATTTACCAGAATCTTATAATTATGGTGATTTGCGGAACTCAGAATGTTCATGTGCCAAGTCCAGGACAGTGGTGGTTCTGCTTGGATGGTTGGGAGCAAAGCAAAAGCATCTGAAGAGGTATGCGGATTGGTATACTTCAAGGGGGTTCCATGCCATTACCTTCACTTTTCCTATGGATAAGATCCTCAGCTATCAGGTTGGGGGGAAAGCTGAGCAGGACATTGAATTGCTTGTGAACCATTTGGTTGGTTGGTTAGAAGAAGAGCATGGGAAGAACCTGATTTTTCACACTTTTAGCAATACTGGGTGGCTAACGTAAGTCTCTCTCTCTCTCTCTCTCTCTCTCTCTCTTTCTCTCTCTCGTATGTGTGAGGAAGATCACACTCACAAATACACAAATCCATAAAAGATTTTAAAATCTGGGTTTTTGATGGGTTGCAAACTGGCTCAGGACGGAAATCTTTTTCGGAAATTTGGTAGAATTTCAGGAAAGAAAATCAATATCTAAAAAAAGGTGATTCTTCAATTGCAGCTTTTCTCCTTTTCTGTTCTTTTCTTTTTCAGCAGCTGAAAGTATTTTGTTAATGTTATAAGAAGAACGAAATACCATCTTGTACTCTATTCAAGCACCTCTTTTGGTTCCTTTTTCTTCCTCTTTTAAATTTTTAGGCCCTCTCTTTCCGGGTCCTATCTTATCTAGTTATTTAATTTTTCATTTCTTTCTCAATTATGGACTGAAATTAGAAAACTTACTACTCTATGTAGTTTACTTTTTGGTCATAATCAAAACCGAGACTAAATGTTAGAATTTTAAAATTCATACAAATTTTTAATCACTGACACATGCTTACACAAATTCACACAAAACCAATACATTGCTTTCTTGTAATTAAAGCCATGTGTTTTTGTTATTTATGCTGTATGTAACATAGGTATGGAGTTATTCTTGAGAAGTTTCAGAAGCAGGATCCATCTCTGAAGGGAAAGATTAGAGGTTGCATTGTTGATTCAGCTCCAGTTGCAGCTCCCAATCCACAGGTAAAGGAAATTTGGGTTCCATAAGATTTGTTTTTTAACATCATTGTTAAAAGGTTTTGCTTTTAATATAGTACTAGATACCCCATATGTCTATATATATATATATATATATATATATATATATATATAGCTTTTTCTCCATTGCCATGTAAGATGCTCTCAAGTCATTCTGTTTCTGTATTGATAAAAGTAAGCTTTTTATACCAAGAAAAAAAATAGTTATGCTACTTATGCTCTGTGAACATGATTATCATGTTAGTAGTAATGCGTAAAATAAGATGCATGAGGTTTACACCGCATGGTTTGCGTCAAGACAAGGATAAAGAAAATGCTTTGATGCCTACACGTTTAAGGTACATGCATCTCATACATCAAGGTGTCTTATGTTAAGAATGCACATTTATACATTCATCAAAATGGGTTTCACATGACATGACAGCCAGAGATCAACCTTTTTACTTAAAAGAAAATTAAAATATTTATCTTGTAAACTAATATTTATATTTTATAATCAGTTTATATTAACACCTTGTACAGTTATATATTATGTTTAATTTATTTAGGGTATTTAAGCTGCATTTGGGAGGGCTTGTTTTTGTTTTTAATCTAAATAGGTTTGCAAAAATGCCACTTTCTCAAAAGAGCATTTTTTCTAGATGTCAGCTTTGAGCATTTGGTAAGATGCTTTTTGGCAACAGCTTTTTCTTAGAATGGCTTCCAGAAAATGTAAAAGGAAAAAGCCATTTTTTTTCCAAAATGGGCTTCTACTTTTTTGTCCAATAAAAGCCCATTTACATTTTTTTCCAAACGTTTTTTCTAGATGTCAGTTTTGAGCATTTGGTAAGATGCTTCTTGGCAACAGCTTTTTCTTAGAATGGCTTCTCGAAAAGATAAAAGGAAAAAGCCATTTTTTTCCAAAACGGGCTTCTGCTTTTTTGTCCAATAAAAGCTCACTTACGTTTTTTTTTTCCAAACATCTTTTTTGCACCCGATTTTGGCTTCCACAACTCAATAAGCCAGAAAAGCCTATTAAAGACCTCCTCCCTCCCCCCAATGGATGGTGTAGGGTTGTCTTCATAGCTTTTCGTTGTTTGTTGAAATGGAATTCTACAATGCCTATGCTGTCTGTTATAAAATAACGAGTAAACATTATTTGTTTTCAGTATGTAAGTAAAAACTGAGAAACCTTAATCCAGGCACTTTCTTTGTCTTTTATAATAATTATTTTTTGATGGTTCAGTCATTTATATATCTTATTTTCGTAAATTGTGGTCCTTATTTTTATGCATGTTTCTAAATTTTTCTAATTTTAATTCATGTTCCTAGCAAGAATAAATGTTTGAGCCTCCAGGCCTATATGCCTTTGTTTTCTAAACATTGGTAAGAGTTTTAGACACATGACAAAACACACATCCAGGATTTTTAGACACATTTACTTATTATTGTTGTTGTTGTTGTTTCCTAGGAAGAATACAGCATTATAGCATTTTAAATGTTTACCATGCTTTGTATAATGCCTATTATGGCCTACTATGGAACAGTTCTATCCTCCAAGAACATATTGGGTGATTTTCCTTTTTTCTTCTTTCAATCACTCTTTTGTCATTCTAAAAGATATCATTGTCTTTGTTTCCTTTATCTAGGTTTGGGCCTCAGGTTTCTCTGCTGCATTTTTGAAGAAACAGAGTATTGCAACAAAAGGATCAATTAGCTTAAAAGAATCTGGCAAAATTTTGATTGGGACAAGAAGTTCAATTGAAGCCAAACCTGCATTAACCGAGGCAGCTTTGCTAGCAATTTTGGAGAAGTTCTTTGAAGTGGTTCTTAATCTTCCAACATTTAACAGGTAAGGTGCCCATTCCTGATTATCACTTGCTTTTAGATGCAACCATAATTTTTCTACCCATTCACTGTTATATTATGTATTATTGGACTTGTAATATACACATCTTACTATTTTTACTTGAAATTTGTTCTTATTGATCTGCATGTAAAAATATGTTGAAATAGGAATGAAAAAAATTTTGATTTTACATGTTTATGTTTGTGCCTCTTCCTCCCATCACATCCCCTCTCTTGTCTTGTGTTATTCTTGATGTACTATTTACTATGGTCAAGTCCTAAGGGAGCTAGCTGGACTGTGAGCTTGGAGGTTGAGCCCGGAGGATATATTGCAGCTTTAGAGAAATTGTTGAACCTATCCAAGATATGTGACTTGGCCTACAAAGTTTTCTAGATCAGAGCAAACTATAGGTTTCTTTGCAGATTGACCAAGTTTGTGCAGTTCAAGAATATGAATCTAAAACTGATATTTTTCTATGGACTTTTATGTGTATATTTAGAATAAACAAATGTACAATGCTACTTAATTTGAAGGGGTTCTAAGTGGTTTGGACTTTGGAAACAAAAGGATGAAAATCCTCCTTTTGGGAGAAGACACACTTGGAAAATTGGAGCCCTTAATGGAGATTCTGGCTGAAACTTGGTAGGATGATTTATAATAGAGAATAATGATGGTGAATTGAATTTCAGAGGGATTTGAATTGGCCATGCACAAAAGACATGAATTTCCTAAGGAGAAAGTCACATGGAAAGGCTGAAACTAAGGAAGTTGAAAGGGAAGGAAAGAACTTGCTTGGATTGTTTGACTGGTTTTAATGGTTGATTTGAAGAAAGAAATGATACTGAACGACCTCTTGAACAGAAGATCTTCATCAAACCTGCCAGAGAACTAGGAAAGAAGAGAGAGGATATAGCATGAAGAAAGAAAAGAGAGAAAAGGTTTGACTCCCTTGTTTTCTTGTGAGGAAAAAGGAATACACAAGGAATAATTGCACTGCCCAAAGAAACACTTTCAGTGCATTCTGCTTCAGATTTGACTGCCTTGTTTGCTTGTGAGAAGTAAAGTAGGAAGTATAATGATGTGGTCCCCTCTTTATGTAAAAGAGAATGGAGGCAGGAAGAGGATTATTTGTTTGGGAGGAGTAAGGTAGGAAGATGTGGTCCCCACTTTATATGAGAGATAATTAAGGTAGGAGGAAGTTTTACAAAAAAAAAGAATTGAAGTAGGAGGAAGTTGCTGCAAATTTTCTGCGGCAGCCGCTCTGAAAAAATGCCAAAGGGAAGAAGATTAGTGAAAGGAATGATGAGGAAGATGGAATTGTGGAGGTTTTGCTCCCTTGCAGAGTTGGAGGTTGTGATTGCACAAGGGAATGAGACTAGTGAAAGGAACAATGAGGATGGAGTTGTGGAAAAGGATACTTGAGACAGAATTTTACAGAAGTTGTAGTAGGGAGAGTGGGAAGAGAATTGGGTAGAAAGAGGGTGGAAGCAGAAAAGGAGGGTCAGATAAAAGAAGATGGAAACAAACACAAAGTTCTATTGAAACCAGAAAAAAATTGAAGGCTTCAAGTAATGGTCAGTTGATTCATGTTACTAAGGTGTTTTCCAAATTGAAAGAAGGCCTCGTTAGAGTAGGTCCTTGCAGCAATACAAGAGGATTTACAGGAGAAAGAGTGTGAAAGTCAAGGATAGAACTAACGAGGTTGGAGGATTGTCATCAAATCAGAAGGGACGGAGCTTCAAAATTGTGAAAAGTTGATGGAAGGAAAAGAATGCTACGGGGCAAGAGGAGGATGATGAGGAAACTTTAGATTGGGTGAGAAAGATTGAAAAAGAGGTGGATTTGGAAAAAGATTGTAGAGATGGAAATCCAAGTAAAACATTTGAGACTATTATTTTTTTTCTGGGAGGGGAAGATTTTGCTAGAAAATATTTTTGGAGATGGAAAAGAAGAGTTGTCAGTAGATTATCTGTGATTGTAGAAGGTGTCTGGATATGAAGTGTTTGGGCCTATAATGGTGAAAGTTGGGTTTTGTGCACGTAAGGAGCTTTGGTTGTGGGATTTTTTTCTGTAGCTTGGGTTGGGGTCCTTGGGAAGTGGTCATGTCCAAAAGTTTTTTGTTCGGAGATTGCTTTAGGGTTTGTTGTTTTCTTTTCCTTGGATGATATCTTGCCAATTTTCCTGTATGCACTCTCTTCTTTTAATATATATATATATATATATATATTAATTTTTACTTAAAAAAAGGCCTCAGCTTGAAGCAAATGCTAACTTGGGCCAACCCAAATTGCACCCCTACTACTAACAAGATGCTGGACACCAGTTTTAGTAAACAAAATTATCAAAATAGCCCTGAAACCAGAAACTACTCAAAAAGTCAGAAAATGGAAAATATTCTATCATACTCCTATGCTGATTCTATGACCATTGTGATGCCAACATTAATATTTCTTAGGGTAAAAGACTTAAACCTCCCTTGAATTTTAACATAAATACTTATGCTGCCCCTCGTATTTATTGTAAGACTTAAACCTCCCCTATTAAAATAAGACACCGTTATGGATAACAGAATCATTGAAAATACATTTTTGCCCTTCATTATTCTTTAAATTTTTAAAGAAAACCACAGACTGTAACTCAAGGAAAAAAACCAGAACGGGATGGATCTACCAATGAATGTTCGAGATACTTACAACTGCAAACAAAGTGACAAATGAAAAACAGTTTTCATAGAAATGGAGAACCACAAAGAAACTGAAAAGTGGAGTCGAAAAAGGAGCTCCGAGGTTGCAAATTTGTGTCACCCAGACATGCTTGCTCAAATTAGCTGAGTTGGGTTCCCATCAAGAAGCAGCCCAATGTTGACCCACAAAGCTATTACTTCCCAACGATTCTTGTTTCATCTCCACTTATCAAATCCTTTCTCACAATCACATACTTGTAGAGGCTTGGCTTCATTAGATCATCGCTCAAGACTACCTGAGAATCAAAAAAGGCTCTTAATTTAGCCACCATTCTCCTCTTACCAATATGAAAATTGAAAGAAACATTCTTGTTATGAAATCCATCTTCCCCGGAAATTTTGTTTTCTGAAAATGTATAGAGAGATTAGAACTGGTGCAGGAGTTGAGGTCAGCAACTGCTTCTAATATGGAACAGATCTAACACAGCTAGGAGAGAAAAAGCAGTGGTGTTGTTCTGTTGGTTGAAGTTTTGAATATGTTCAAGCAAGGAGGCGTAAGAGTTGGGAGTGAGATGACTGTCTGGGTTGAAAGCCAAGGCAATTTGAGGAGTCTGAATCTCCTAGAGGACATAATTCTTTTTAATGTTTGAGGTTTCAAGCTTTCGTTTCCTGTGGCCACTACAGTCTCCGCAACCTCATTGGCCTTTGTTGGTATTTCTTTAGCCTCTGGTCCTCCCCAAACTTGTGCTGTCTCCTTTGCTCTGGAATTCTCATGTCTGTGACCATTAGCTCCTGTGGAGGATAATTACGATGGTGGGCATTCTAGTTGGAAACTCAATCTAATATTTGTAGGAGATTGAGAATAAGGCAATGTTGCTGTCCTAAGCACACCACCAACTTCAATGCTTTTCTTCACTGAAACCTTTTTGATCCCAGTAGAAGTACGGGGATGGCAGCAGCAGCAGCTGTGGAACTACCATTGCTATTATCACAGGTGTCATTTTTTTAACGTTATGGTGATTCTAATTCTCAAAAGAAGTCATTCTTTTAATATTATGGTGATTCTAATTCTCAGAAGTCATTCTTTTAACGTTATGGAGATTCTAATTCTCAAAGGAATAGTTGTTTTGTTTTTGTTGTCTGATTGAATTTTCTAGGCGGAAAAAACTGGGATTTTTAAAAAAATTAACAAGTACCAAGTCATGCAAACGGATTAGGATGGAAGGGAGTTTTTTGTCTGATGACGTCACCTAATAGGGGAAGTCTTGGTCCAATTTGAAAAGATGGGATATTTCAGTATTTACAAGAAATCTTAAGGGATGTTTAAGTCGTTTACCCTATTTCTTATCTATATTGTTCAGATATAAAGGCTGGTGCAAGTTAAAGTAATCTTGACTATGCTACCGTACAGATGAGCCTACTATACAGGACAGGTAAACTGAGAGATTGTTCAGGACTTCTAGGTCAAAAATTCACTTTAATCCTATCTTGCCTGCCGTCATCTTTTTCTCATCTTGGCTGGACAGAATAATGTACTAAAAAGGGTGTCTTCAAGCGTTTGATGACTTCCATATATGTTGCTGTCCAAGTACAACCATGTTGAAGAATGGCTCTTTGACTGACACATGGTACTTTTTTTTGCACCGATCCTGTAAAGTGCACTTGAAATATGGATTAAATAGTCCTGTGGTTTCTAGGGTATTTATCTGGGTATAATAAATCTCAGACCAGAGCTTTTGTTTGCATCTTTCAAATGGATAAGCAATACTTCATCTTAGCTATCTATGTATTGTATTCAGCACATAAAATTCCTGGGAATCAAAATGCACTTGATTACTTATCACGCAATATTATCTTCACCAGTATCTGATTTGTCTCTGATTTTATTAACAGGAGGCTCTCTGATGTGGTGGGTCTCTTGTCATCAGAACAACCACATTGTCCCCAGCTATATATCTACAGTTCTGCAGACAGAGTTATTCCAGTGGACTATGTTGAATCTTTTATAGACGAGCAGCGGAGGGCAGGGCATGAGGTCAGAGCATGCAACTTTATCTCCACGCCCCATGTTGACCATTTCAGAAATGACCCAGACCTTTATAATTCTCAGCTGACAAACTTTCTGAAGGATTGTGTGCTGACTTGTTGCGAAGATTCTACTTAAATGAGACTACCTAGCATGTCCCAAATTCTATCATTTCATACTTGTAACAGGCCATACACTTCAATATTAACTGTAGTTTCCTTTTTATTCAGTTCATTGTAGTAGAGGTTGTTGAATGCAAAGGAATCAATAATCTCTAGCTTTTCTTTTATCATAATTTATATCTAATGTACAAACTATAAAGCAATGCGTTGATATACATAGACGTGATTCCACTGATACAGAACTAAGTATTACTTTTTACTGTATTGACTTCATGCCATTGTCTTCTTTATCTACCACTGTAACATTTTAGAGCCTTGTAACAGTAGAGAATAAAGGAAGAAGCGTGTCCTACAGGGTAGATGAAGAAAAAACCCTCCTGCTTTGTTCGGTTTAGGATGAGATAGATAATCTCACCTAACAGGTGGTTGGGTATTTATATTAATCACTAATTGTGTTTAGTATAAAGTAAGGATTGGAGTGCCCTGAATAAAGAAGAGACCAAAGTATACTGCTGACGGACACTACATAAAACACTATATAAATAACCTATAAATAGTTGCTACAGACAATATATTCCGACATTAAACCAAGGCCAACAACTCAACGTTTCCCTCAAGTTGAAGAGTATATCATATAATCTCAGTTTGTTATTAATGATAAGGGATTTCCTTCCCACGAAAACTCTGAGCACTCTTAGCATTGGCATCCACCAGACCCATTCAAAGCCTCGACAAACAAGTTAGTAGAATTGATTTTCACTTCATATTAGTGGGGTAGTGAGATGCACTGAAAAACTCCATATCTAATATGATGACAAAAGGGATTAAAAGGAAATGCAAACCTTACATCATTTGCACCAAGAAAAATAATAAATTAATGTAATTAACAATTTTAAATTTGAAATTAATGTAATTCATAATATATTACTCTTGAAAAAAATAATGTTTTTCGAATTTATGTTATTTTTTGTTATTTATAATTTTTTGCTATTTACAAAGTTACTTTTAATAATTAAATATTTTTATTATTTGTAATTTTAAATATTTTTTTATCATTAAAAGTATATTTTATTTAATAAATCCAATCATTATGATTTTTAGTAAATAAATTCAGAAATTTACGCCAAAAAATATGAAAGACAAAACAATTGGAGATGATTGTTTTAGTTTAGAGGCTCAATGAAGTTATATAGCTAGGGGTGTAACTTGGGTAGGTTCGGGTTGGGCCTTTGTCAAAATTAGAATGGGTCTAGCCTAAAGGTCATAACCCGAAAGGCCAAAGCAGTGTAAAATGTAGGAATGGCAATGGGGCGGGTTTCGGGCGGGGATTATATTCCTCATCCCTAACCCCGACTCTGAAATAAATCCTTATTCGTGACCCAGACCCCTACTAAGGATAAAAGTTATCCTCCATCCCCAATCCTTGACAGAAGTGGGTTCCTCACGAGTGCTCGAATCCCTAAAAATTTTTAATTAACAATATTTTTTTGAAAATAGATTTACTTAAAATAAAGATTTTTTTAAATAAAATAATATGTTAAATCTATTTTGATGTATAATTAAAATAATATAAATATTATCATATATATAATAATATATTTAATATGAATAATATTTAGTATATATATAATTCGGGTCGGGGTGGGGTAAGACTTCACTCCAAATCCCTGACCCCATCCCTGATTGGGGATCCCTATTAATCCCCATCCCATCCCTGTCCTGCCAAGGCAATCTCCATCCTTGACTCCATTAGGTCAAGGAGGCCAGATACCCACCAGGGATGGAAAAATTGTCATCAGTAAAATGGTTGGGCCAACCCAAGTTGCACCCTTATGTATAGCTTGCATAGTACAAGCTTACCTCCTTTCCACTCAATGCTTTTCAAAATGAGATTCATAGGTTTAAAAGAAGTTGCAATAAAAACAAACTAAGAAAAAAGAAGAAAACTAACACATGTATGCTGTTCAAATTGCCTCTAACATTGTTTTCAACCCACTGTTCACCCGAATGGTTGAATCGTTCAAACCATCACCCGACTAAGATTTTAGGTCTGGTTTTAATAAAACCTGGAAAATGGCCAAAACTATGGACTTGGTTAAACTGGTGATGTGGCATCCTTTGACCCACTCGACCCGGATGGTCAAACCAATGACTTGCAACTTGGAGGCAAAAACGATTTGGCCTCTGGGCCTGTTTTTAGAACATTGCTTTATAGGATATCTTTTAGGTTATCTGGATCAATAAAGGTGAAAGAAAAAACAATTGCAAACTACTATTTTAAAGGGTCTACAATGAAGTTGTATAGCTTCTATAGCAAAAAAGTTCATTGAAAATAATCAATTCAAGAATATCTTTTGTAAACTCCAAAATCCAAGCAATGGAGAATTTTGTAAGAGTTTTAAACCAAACTAGTAGGGACCCATGCGATGCACGGGCTTTGTTAAGCGAAATCTAAACAATAAAAGCACATAAGAGAAGACAATTGTTTTATAATTTAACCTTTTAAATAATTAATAATTAGTTATATTTTTAATATAACTGTTAAACATTAATAATAGCAATTATTAATATATGTTAAAAAAAATTTTGAAAGTTATTACCTATTTTTGTTATTTGAAAGCTTCAATACCTCTAAATTATTTAATCTATTTTTCATTATATCAATAATATTTAAAAATTTGAATTATTTATATTTTATATTCTTATTATCATATATTATTAAATCTATTATAATTATTTGTGTTTTTGATAAAATTTTTAAGGTTATTATTTTTTGATAAAATATGATTTACTTATTTTTTTAATATTTACAATTTTTTATTTACAATATTATTTATCTATTTAAATAATATCATTATTTAGTTATTTCAATATTACTTATTTATTGAATTTCATAATCCATAAAATTATAAGTTATACTATTATTTTTTTTTATAATTGAAATGATTTTATAAAACAGCAATAGACAATAGTACAAAGTCCTCAAGGAAAGGTACGAGTTGCAACCTCTCCGGGCTAGTTAAGTACAGATTTCCAAATTAATAACAACTTACATAGAAGCACAAAAGAGATCTTCCCTAGAAATCCCCTATTTGGCTAAAGCATCAACCAAAGAATTAGCAGACCTACTAACCCATTTTACTTTAACTCTCATATTACTGGTTAACTACTTTACTTTTTTTATGAGATCTTTGTAGCCCCAAATGGTGGTATCCAAGTTTAGGAGCCACCTGATTACCACCTGAGAGTCCCCTTCAACTAAGAGATGCTCCACCCCAAGCTGGTTGGCGATCTGAATTCTTTGTATTGCAGCAAGGATTTCTGCCCTTGTGGAATCCCCCACTCCCACCGGTCCTGAGAATAGGGAAATTATGTTGTTGTCCTTATTTATCAGGATACCCCCTATACCTGAAGGCTAGGGGTTGCCTTGGCTACTTCCATCAAAGTTCAGTTTGATAACACCTTCCAAAGGCGGAATCCATTCTGATAGAATTTTATCATTCTTTGTTGAAGTGTTAGCTATTACTAGCCAATTTCTCCACAAATCATCAAAGGAGAAGTCATCAAAGATATCCACAGTTTTTAGCCAAATGATTGCTCTTGTTAGGATACAATCCTTCATTTCATCTAACCCTCTTTCCTTCTCTAAGAAAATTCTTGCATTCCTTTCCTCCCAAAGAGTCCACAGAGTGGCTGCCCTAACACATTTCCACATGACCTTACCTCTTCTAGCGTGCCAAACAAAGACAGATGGGTTGAATAACAAGCTTAAATCAGAAGGCAAAGACCACCTACCTCCAAATAAACAAAAGCTCCACCTCCATATAGCTATAGCAAAGGAACAGGAGATCAGCAAATGGATACAGTCCTCATTCTCAACCTTACACAAGGAACACCAATTTGGGGAAAGACAAAGCGAGGGTCTCTTTTTCTGTAACTTTTCCAAAGTATTGATCTTCCCATAGAAGACTTCCTAACAGAATACAACAATTTTGGGGGGAATAGGTCGCGCCCATACTTCTTTGACAGGGAATCCTTGGGAAAATGGGTTAGAACTGAGGGATTTTAGAAAATAAGAGCAAGTAAAAGTACCTTTTGGAAGAGGAGTCCAAACCCTTTGATCAGAAGAAGTGGGGTCCAAGAAAATGGATTCAAGTAAATGAATTAGCTCAATAACACAATTTGACTCACCATCCCTTAACCTTCTACGAAATTTAAAGTCCCAGTTTAAAGATAAGGGGTTTAACAGGCTCGGGAGAAAAGTTGCAATTGGCTCATGTTTGTGAAGGGAAATGGAATAGAACGAGGGGAAACAATCTTTGAGAGGTTGAGTACCCACCCAAATATCCTCCCAGAACAGAATAGCATTACCAGAAAAAGCATCATACCTAATGAATTTAAGGAAGCGAGGGAGAATACCATGTATAGCCTTCCAAGGGGTAGTAAGGGTAGCTCGGCAAGATATTCCGGAATCCCAACCATTTCCTGCACAACCATGAATGCTTGCCACCACCTCATGCCATAATCTCTCTCTCTCTCTCTCTCTCTCTCTCTCTCTCTTGGGGTCATCTCCAAAGCCACTTCCCTAGAAGAGCTACATTCTTCAACACTATGTTCCCTATCCCTAAACCCCCTTCTTCCTTTGGTTCGTTAACTATCTCCCATCTGATCAAGTGATCGTTTTTCACCTCTCCTATTTCCCATAGAAAGTCCCTCATTCTCTTCTCCAGTTTCTTAGCCTCCCTTGGAGGAATCCTGAACATAGAAAGGAAGTAGGTTGGAAGGTTGGCAAGTGTAACCTTAATTAAAGTCAACCTGCCCCCTATTGAAATGTAATTCTTTCTTCAAGCCGCTAAGCACTTGTCAAATTTCTCCATAATAGGGGCCCAGAAACTACTTTCTTTAGGGTTAGCTCCTAAGGGTAGCCCTAAGTATGTCAAAGGCCAAGAAGAAATATTGCAACCTAAGCATTCTGCAATGGATTCAATCTCCCTATTCTCCAAGTTTACTCCAGCCACACAACTTTTATCAAAATTTACCTTCAAGTTGGAGACCCTCTCAAAAGTACTTATTAAAATCTTAAGGTTCTCCACTTTGCTCAACTCAATCCCTTCACAGAAAATAACAATATCATCAGCAAACTGAAGGTGAGTTACTGGAATGCCTCTGCTCCCTATTCTCCATCCCTTTATTTGGCCATCCTCATCTACTTTGGAAATCATCCTACTAAAGACATCAGCAACAAGTGTAAAGAGGAAATGGGAGAGTGGATCCCCTTGTCTTAAGCCTCTATTGTCTAGAAAAAAGTCCTTAACCACCCCATTCACCAACATTGAATAACGACAAGAGTTTAAGCATCCTCTTATCCAATTACACCATTTATCCCAAAATCCATGTCTTCTCGACATCTCTAGCAGGAAATTCCAATCCACTAAGTCATAGGCTTTCTCCAAGTCCAGTTTGCAAACAAATCATTTCCTGCCCAATCTCCTTATCTCTTCCACACTCTCGTTTGCAATAAGGATCTGATCTGTAATTTGTCTATCCTGTATAAAGGCTCCTTGTGCTTGGCTAACGAGAGATGGGAGAATCTTATAGATGCTTGTCACCAGGCTAATTGGCCGAAAATCTTTGGGGTGTCTAGCATCATTCTTTTTGGGAATTAAGGCTATAAAGGTGGCATTGATTCCAGGACAAAATTTTTATCCTCAAATTCTCTAAATACTCCAATTAAGTCTTCTTTGACTATGTCCTACTAGTCTTGATAAAATGTCATTGTAAATCCGTCAGGACCCGGTGCCTTAGCCCTATCCATAGAAAAAATAGCTTGTTTAATTTCCTGTTCCCCAATCATTCTTTCCAACCATCCCTTATTTCTTTGGTTCAAAGTTGGCCAATTCTCTTCCCCTACTATTAACTGATTCTCTAAGGGTCTTTGAAAGATGGATTTGAAATGATCCACAATCCTACTAGCAATCTCCTCTTGAGAGGTTATCTCCACACCATCAAGCTCAAGCTTTAGTATCAAATTTTTCCTCCTTCTCCCATTAGCCAAAAAATTTGGTATTCCCATCCCCTTCCTTGATCCACTTATGTCTGGATTTTTGTCACCAAGAGATCTCCCTCAACAAAGTCTCCTCTAACTCCTTTTTCAGTTTCCTCATTTCTCTATCTTGCTCATCCATCATCCCTTGGGATTCTTTTGCATCTAACTCCTCAATCTGAACCAATAATCTAGCTTTTACCTCCTCCACTCTTCCAAATTGAACCTTATTCCATTCTTTTATTTTGCCTCTCAACCTTTTTAATTTTTTGTGGAATCTAGCCCCAATCCCATTTCACTTCTCTCAACTCTTCACTCCACCATTCCTTAACCTTAGGCAAGAAGTCCAAGTGTGTTAGCCACATATTTTCAAACCTGAATGGTCTAGGTCCATTACCAAGAGGTTCTTGTCCTACTTCTATAGGGTAGTGATCAGAGATTATCCTAGGTAGGGCCTTAGCCACCAAACCTCTCCAGTGGCTCTCCCAACCCTCATTAAATAGGAATCTATCAAGCTTTGAGCAGATTGGGTTTTCTTGGAAATTGGACCAAGTGTAGGTAGCCTGCAGTAGAGGAAGCTCTCGTAACTCACAGAAATTTAAGAAGTCATTGAACTTCCTCATACTAATTGTAATGGCCTACCTAGGATTATTTGACTCATTTGTGAATCTTATTGCATTAAAATCACCCCCCAAACACCAAGGACCTTCCCACAAACCTTGAATCCCATGAAACTCCTCCCAAAACTCATTCCTATCTCTGTGATTATTTGGACCATACACATTTGTTAGCACCCAAGTAAATCCATCTTCCACCATTATGAATTTTAGGGATACAGTGAAGTTTCCTATTAGCTCCTCTACTGGTTCTCCGAAGTTCTCCCTCCACAAAGTTACTATTCCCCCCGAGGCTCCCCACGATGGAGCTAAGCACCATCTTACCCCTCTTATTTTCCAGATTTCCCTGACCCACCTTCTATCTAGTTCAGCTAATTTTGTCTCCTGCAACATCACAACATCAGGTCTTTCTCTTCTAAGTAGCTCCTTAATCGATCTCCTTTTCCTGGCACTACCCAAACCCCTTACATTCCAGCTTATTATCTCCATTACCTCTCAAGAATTTAGCCCTCCAGTAAAGTGTTCCTTCATTTAGAACCCTTCTTTCTTTCCCCTCTACCACTGAACTCGATATCCCCTTTGATGTCCATTATTAGTCTCTCTACTTCAGACTGTTTCTTCTTTTTCCTACCCTTGTTTCCCACTGACTTCCTATTCTACCCTTTATTTCCTAATTTTTGCCCCAATCTATTGGTTCTTGCCTCTGATTCAGGGTTTTTTTGAGCCACCTCTATCATTTCCTCCTGTTTATATTCCTCCAGTAGGGCACAAATCTGCTCCCAAATCCATTCTAACTCCTCTTGTTTCCTTTCTAACAACCCAACTCTCTTCTCTGATCGGACTCCATCATTATCAATGGCCACTTCCCTACTACCAGTTGGTTGGTCTAGTTGGGATTTCAGGACATCTGTTATAGGCAGAGAACCCAAGTTAGTATCTAAAACCAAATGGATAGGCTTACCTGGAATTAGCATAGATGGTTGCATGTGGACCGGCTGTTGGGTATCAATTCTTGAAGTCAGCCCCTTTTCCGGACTCATTTGTGGAAGCGGACTAGGTACAACCAATACTTCCTCACCCTCTACAGTCAAAGAAGCTTCACTTCTCTTTCCCTCTATGTGAATCCTTAGGTAAGGCTCCAAGTTTGATTCCTGTCTCTCTGGCCTGATGTCCTGACTAGGTTGCACATATAGGATGGACTCGTTTATTGGCTGGGATGCACTCTGCCTTACCTCTTTCAGTGTTCCCAACTACACCTGTCTCTTGTCTAGCATACCCAGTTTGGGAAAGATTTGTTCTCCACTACTAAGGCTCACTCTTCTTTGCATTTTGATAGTACCAGAATCTTGCGGATCCGTCTCCTCCTCTAGGAATAACAATTCAGTGTTTAGTCTACCCTCTTCCAATATATATCTTGGCTTTTGGAGGTCGACACTTCCCAAGCTAACGGTTTCTTCAAAATCTGAAACGGAACCAGCAAGTTCTTCATCGTCTGTCAATCTTTCCGAATCAGAGTCGAAGACCTCACTGCTCTTCACACTCCTGGGGTTATGGTGATCCTGTTCCTTATGAGGCAACTTCTTCGAGGGTCTCCACTGTAACGAGCTGGAGACCTTCGCTGAACTATCTTCTTCATCTAAGTAATCACTGTCTTCAACAAGGTCTAGATCCCGTCATTTTATGCTTTTAGGGTTCTGCCTATCCAAGGATAAATGGTTTACCTTCTTGGTCGGAATCCATTGTAGTGACGAAGTGGTCGAACCTGCAACTGGTGTGCGGATATGAGAGGAGCTAAAAGGAGAAGAAAATAGATGGTTTTTACCATCTATTGGAGGCTCCCCCTTCCCAAACACATGTAACTTAAGTGAGTCACGTGCCCTCTTTAAGTGAGGCTTGATTTGGGCCGACTTAAGTTGAGGACACGGCCCACCCTTGGTTTCTTTAACAGGCCCAATAATTTTTTGAGGCCCATGCATGCTTACTTGCATTGGCACGTGAGGCTTTACCACTTCACACTCAGTGCCTGGGATACCCAGCTCAAGTTCACCCTTTTTTTGTTCGAACTGGTCTAAAACCTTTAATCTTCCTTCATAACTTGAATTTAAAACCTCCTTCTTGCCGCCTTTAACCATCTGAGCATAAGATTTACTGCACTCCCTTCTGATAGCTTGCACTCCACGTAGTTGACCACCCATCTGCCCCTTCTCTTTTAAAGTCTCCACTTTTTGCTTACCCAAATCGGTGAAAGACTGATCAACCTTTGAGATTACCAATCTCCTTGTTCCACGTAGGGCCTCTTCTTCTACCTTCTCATCCCCTTCCTTGCGAGCCTCCCTCCACAGTGTACCTTCTATGGAGGAGGCCAGCCAAACTGAGCAGAAGCAACCTTCCACGTTTATCTCCACTTTTTTGGGTATGTCTTCTGGTTTCACTCCGTTCAATATAAGAGCTACTGATCGAAGGTCCCCCCAAAAGGCTCTGGCAAGATTACCACCACATAACAGTGCAATGGATGCGGCCACTTCCTGTTTCCACAAATGAAAGGGCAGACCAAGAACTTGTACCACCACCTCATCCTCAGTGAAGAACTCTTTAGAGTTAGATGAAAAGTTCCACTTAGAGATTGTAATCACACCATATTCAGATTGAAAACTGATAGCTGAGAGCTCTAACTTATCTTCAGTCAGATCAAGCACCGCTTTACTGTTCTCAAAAGGTGTTAGAATAAACATCCCTTTTAACTTCAGTTGTAATACAAGCAGTTTTGCAACTCTCCTCCAGTTGCTAACCGAATTTTTAACTTGAACCACATGTTTATCTTCCCACTCTTCTCTCTTGGAATAGCCAACTAGCCTGATCTGTCCAAGGGCTAGTAGCTCTTGGACCTGGTCTTCATCTTCAGTTGAAAGTTTGATGGTTTTACCATTCTCCTGCAGTATATCCAAACGCAAGGTTTCCAGGTGATGGTTAAACTCTTCTAGTATTCCATTGATTTTCTTCCATCCAAGTCATTGTCTACCTTCAGGAAAGCAGACTAGTTGCCTCCTTCCTTTCCCAAAATATTCAGAAAGAGCTAAGTAACCCCCTTTATTGTTTCTTCTGCATTCTACAACATACCTCTTCCCTTCTTGAGTTCTCCATTCCTTCCAATTTCTTTCTTTACCTTAGGCATGCTTCATTCACATACTCCCTGAACCATTTAATCACTTCCATGCCTTGCAACAGCACTGTGGCCTTCTTCCCTTCCCTAATCTTCAAGCTTGCCCCTCCTTTGTCTTTCAGCTCTTCAAGCAGAAACTCCTTGGCTTCAAACTTCAGCATTCTCCTCCATCGTCCTACAGCCACAAACCCATCCATAGTCGAATCTTCTTTTGAGTAGGACCCCCTATTTGCTAATGTTGTTCATTCCTTATGAGCATAAGTTATACTATTATTACATAATTTCGTTATTAATTTTGTAAAATATAAAATTATTATTAATTCAAATATTATGAAATCTATAATAACAAGTTCCATTTGTTATAGAAGAAGAAATTAGGGCATAGTTGTTCCCAGTGACATGGAAGAAGGTTGTTCCCAGCGACAATGAATGGTCTGATCTGAATCCCCGATGATAGTGACAAGAATATGGGAAAACTTTGGAAAAGGGTAGCTCTAATAGGCCAAAAATTTTTGACTTGGAGCTATTCACAAGAGAACAAGAAGACCTGCTCGAGATAACAGAAAGAAACAAATGTTCCTGGACGAGACTGACTCTCTTTATCAAAGAAGCAAAATGGTGGAGAGATTGCATCCAAGAGATTCTTAAGAACTAGAGAAAGAACTTTTGGGAAAAATTTTCAAAATGAAAAGGGAAGACTTCTAATCGTCCAACTAAAAGAGAACAAATGGGGAAGGTTCTTTTGTCTAAGTTGCTGGGAAAAACCCTTCAAGTGGAAAAACATTTGCATTCCAGAAGAACATTCTAGTGAAGGGTGGAAAATTTTCACAAACCTGCTAAGTGAATTCATACCCACAAAAGAGAACCACAACCCTCCACTCTTAAACCTTTTTCCCCAACTCGAGAAAAGAAGGTTGTAAAGGCTGGAAGTTCCTCTTTCATCTCAGTAGTTCACCATGCAAAACCCTTCGGAAAATAGAAACAAGCTTATGCTTGCACCAAACCAGACTTCCTGTCTGATTGTTGCATAGTGTGGGGCTCCTGAGGCTCTTTGATTATTTTATGAATCTCTCTAGTAGGGGCGGTGTAGATTATATGTTAGTGCGTTCGGCGAGTTTGATGTTACCGTGGAGGATGTGGCTGCTTTGCTCGCTTTGCCATTGGTTAGTGTTGTTTCTGCCCATCATTTGCAGTATGTTGAGTCTATCCCAACACTTTATCAGAACTTTACACAGAGTTAGAGAATGACATAAACAGTTTCAAGGCTCGGTAGATGCGACGGTTGCTCGAGGGAAATGGCATCTTGAAGGGTGGATTAGCTACTGCTTCGAGAGTCAAAGTGTGACGGATGTTATGGTCAAGAAGGCTAACGGTCAATGCCATCTCACCGTGTTCATCCTTCATGTTGCGTCGCGGTTTCTCTTCCCCAAGAGTCCTGATTATGGCCTTCATACCATGGTGTGCTGCTTGCAGTCTTGGCGGCTAGCGAGCATCACCTTCCCTTGCTCTCCATGTTCTTAGGCTATCTTTATGAGAAAATGGATAGGACGATCCATCAGATTATAGATCCGAGTTGCAAGCGTCAGACATCCTGTTAACGACCTTGTTGTAGAGCCCGTACGACCTTTCAGTGCTTCGGAAGAGCTCGTAGTCATTCGTGATACTACAGAGGTAGTTACTCCTGATTTGACACAAGGGCAGGCGCAGCCTTCCCATGAGTCTCCGGTGGTCATGGATGATGACAGTGCTTCAGAAGAGTCTCTAGCGGATGTTCAACCGGTGGAGGCCGATGTGTTGGACCCACATTGTGGTGATTTGGAGATCTCCATGGAGCTCGCGATAGTGCGCCGGGAATTAACAACAAAAAGGAGGAAAATGGTGCTTATCGGGTTTTGCAATGTTTGATCTTGTCGTTGTTTAGGGCATTTGTAGACAAGAGCAGTTCGTCGTATCCCTCAAATGTCTCAAATACAATGTCATTGATTATCAGAAAGGGTGGTTGCCTACTATCGAATTTCCTCCTGTGGTCATGAGTGCCTCCTTGATCATAGTGGTTGGGTTGATGAACTCCATCATTGTCATGGTCTTTATTCGACTAGTGTTTAATGAAGAATTGCGTTTTTTTCGCCGCAATGGGCTTCAAGATGGAGCATATTGAAGAGCGGGTGGTTCACATGGCTCATGTGTTCTGGAGAACTAGTCATAAGGAGTCCAACCCATTATCTTCTAAGAGCCTGAATGAGCTCTGCATGCAATTAAAGGTTGTGGACGCCTATATCTCAAAGACTGAGGAGAAGATAGCAGCTCTTCTTGATGAAGCCGTGCATTAGCAAAAGGGGTTATTGTAGTTGTGGGAAGAGCGTCAAGAGATCATCGAGGTTCAGGGGCAGAGGGCAAAGTTAGAAGAGATCACCAAAATGCGCGACGAATGGTTTCATCTGAGTAAATGAATGTTTTGTGTGTAACCCTTTGGTGTTTACCAATTTGCCATGTAAGTGTACATATGTTTATACTGATTAATGAAAACATTGGTTTCTTTTGTGGGCCTTTTTACCTTCTTGTTATCTTGTATTGTATTTTTTGTTATTCCCATTGGTCGAGTAACGTATTATTTGCTAGGAGTGTGATAAGATCCCAAGGTGATGACAATGCGTGTGAGCAATATTTAATGAGTGAAAAATGATTGAGGCACATACATAGCATCATGTCGATAGTGTATTAGGGTGACAAGTGCATGCGCTTGCGATGAGCATAGATTATTATCTAACTTCCACGATGGGTGTTTAGAAATCCCTCAAGTTTGTGACGAACTTAGTTTGTAATTGGCACATTGCAGTGGTTTCTCATCAATTATGAGTATTTATTGTTCATTGGTGTGGTCGGGTTGTGATCTTGTGGTATGGGTTGAGCCCCCTGCTAGTCTAGTCATGGTTTGTTGTCGCTTTTTGTATGGGAAAAATCTCATGGCCTTCGTGCTTATATCTGTTTGCGATGATTGATTGGGTAGAGTAAGGTTTTTCTACTTGTTGTATCATGCGTATACCTTGCTCTGACATCCTAGTGTCGTCAGAGGCTAATGGCTGCTTGCAGTCATCGTGTCTCACGTGAACTTTGTGATCGGGGTTGCCAGGACCTTCTTGGTGTTTCTTAGGGGATGTGAACTTTCACCTAGGGTTGATAGGGGCTTCTTGGGGTTGCCGAGGGGTGTAAGTTGCTCTTGGGGCTGCCAAGGCCTTCCTGGGGTTGCTAGGGTATGTGAGGTCGCTCCTAGGGTTGCTAGGGTATGTAATATTGCTCTTGGGGATGCCAGGGTATGTAAAATCGCTCATGGGGTTGCCAGGGTATGTAAGATCACTTATGGGGTTTCCACGGTATGGGAGGTCGCTCCTGGGGTTGTCATGGCCTTCCTAGGGTTTCTAGGGTATGTGAGGTCGCTCCTAGGGTTGCCAAGGTATGTAAGATCACTCCTAGAGTTGCCAAGACCTTACTAGGGTTGTTAGGGCCTTCCTAGGGTTGCCAAGGTATGTAAGATTGCTCCCGGGGTTGCCATGGTATATAAGATATTTATCGATTCAAATACATCAAATAATTAGTAAGAAGAGACAATCATTATCAATTATATAATGATTCAATTATCACAAATTTGCGGCAAATGAATGATGAAGTGACATATAGCTAAAGGAAGCAAAGCCTAATAATGATTCGATAACACCGATTTGAAAAAGAGAAAATCTCATTAACAGGTGCATGATGATTCAATATACATAGATCAGAAAAAGAACGGAATAACAACATTATTCATTATACAATTTGAGCAAATGGCCATCTATTGTTTCATCCTGTTCATTTGTGTGTAGGTCTCACAATACATAATATCTAGTTGGGTATGCTTCCTTGGTGATGTATGGTCCGATCCAGTTGGGTGCGAAATTTCCAGCTAACTTGCCTTGTCACGCATGTAGGGTTGTCTTTAACACTTTGTCCCTTTCCTTAAACTTTCAGGATTTGACCAGCTTATTGAAATGTGATACCATGAGTTATTTGTATTTAATTTGCCTTTGGAGAGACTTTTTTCTATCCTCCTCTACAAATTCTAGTCTATCGCAGAGTGTCTGGTTAATTTCTTTTGCCTGGAAATGTTTCACGATCGCATAGGCTACTCTGGCCAAAACTACTTGTATTTCTGCCAACAAGACCGCCTCTTGTCCAAAGACCAAGGAATAGGGTGTCGCCTATGTGCTTTTCCTAAGCGATTTGCGATGTGTCCATAATGTTTTAGATAGCTTATCAACCGAGTCTTTTTTATTTTCAACGACTATTTTGCTCAACATCTTTAGTAGTGTTTTGTTAGTCACTTTTGTCTGTCCATTTCCCTATGGGTAGTATGCTGTTAAGATTCCCAATTGTGCCCCGTATTGTTCTAATAAGTCATGAACCTCTTGGTTTTTGATTGTCAATCCATTATCAGCGAGGATTCATTTGGACCCCGAACCTGTGGACATGTTGCCTCAAAAAGTTGGCCACGTTCTTGGTTCAGATCCGCCTTTATGGTATGTCTTCTACCCATTTGGTGAAGTAGTTTGTGGCGACTATCATGAGTAATATCCTCTGGAAGGTGGGTGGATTTTGCCTATCAAGTTGACGCCTTGAGTGTGGAAAGGCCATGGTGCTACGATGGGATGGAGTTTGTTAACCGGCCGATGTATTCTCTAGCCGTGTATTTGGCATGTATGGCATCGCCTTACATGTTGTTGAGTATCTTCTAGCATCATGGGACAATAGAAGCCTAGGTGCAATAAGTGATTATGTAAGGCTATTTGCCCCTAATGAGTGGCTGGCTCAAAGCTATGGGCTGCTTCTAGGGCTTCTTCTATTTCATAACCAACTAAGCATCACAAGGGCTTTCCTGTATAAGACTTTCTATATAATAGATCATCTTGTATGTAGAACCTCTTGATCTTAGACCGGAATTTTTTCCTCGATGGAGATCAAGGGGTAAGACACCCTCCTTAAGATAAGCTATGTATACATCTCTCCAGTCTACATAACTCACAGCAAGGCATTCCTTCTTGTCAGTCTTTGGTATGCACTACATCTCTCCAATCTACATAACTCACAGCAAGGCATTCCTTCTTGTCAATCTTTGGTATGCACTTATCGTGATCATTATGTGCCTTGGTTGTGCCCTTTTTCATCTCAGGCCAATAGTACCCTAGTCTCTGTAATCTGCGGTATAGTAAAGTTGTGATATCTCTGCAGTAGGTTTCATGGGTCTCCCTTAACACTATTGTTGCTTCTGTGGGTCCTAGACACCTTGCTCTGATTCCACTTTCCATTTTGTGATATAGTACCTATAGGTACATAGTGGTCACTCAGACCATTAGAGTAAGGTGTTGAATTAATACACACGGATGCTTACGATGAGTTCACAACTCATCGGACATTTGCGATAAGTTCACAAATCACCGCATAATTGCGACAAAGCCATACTCGAAACGGGTTGTGATGAACTTTGGCCAGAATAAACCTGCAATAAGCTTTAGACGCCCGCGGACTTGCAATGATTTTTAGACATGCACAATCACGCAATGAGCTTTGCACACATGCGGATTTGCAATGGGCTTCAAAGTTATCGCAATCGTGACAAGCATAGGATCACCACAAACCAAGAATAAATGTTAGAAACACATGCCTTACTAATTTATGCACGTGACGTGATGCTCCATGGGCCTAATGAATACGCGCAAACTAAATAATAACGTCATTCGTGTCACATCGATTAAATGAGTCACAAAAGAAAACACCACACGTAGATTATGAAAATCCTCAAACGAAATGAAAGGTAGTCCCGAAAATATCTCGTAAGACACATGGCGAAACCCTGGCAGTATTCCCTGACAATTGATAATGAATCAAATATTCCCTTTCATAATGGGAATCAACTGCTTTTAGCTTCTTCCTTGCAAGACCTCGGGATCCCTCCCTATAAATAAGGGTCCATCTCATAACGAGGGGATCATCTTATCATTCACATTTGCCTTAACCTTTAGCCTACCTCCTACACTCGGTCTTCCTTTGTCCTTCAAGGAGACCCTTATACATAGCCTCACCACCGCACTTATAGTACCCCGTTCACTAATTAGTAGCACAATAGCACTTTATTATCTTATGTTGTGGATGTGGAGTTCCTAAGTTTTTCAATGATGGCTTGTCTCCAATCATCTTTCTCGATAGTGTCTATGGACTCAACCTAGCATGCTACGTTCTGTTGATGGTTCACCTTGCATCTGAATAGTAATGCCGATTAGGCTTTCACTTGATTGAATTTTGGAAAGGGCAATGTTCACCTTGTCTCCAATCATGGGTACCTATGCAGGTTCAAGAATGGAAAGGGCAATTTTCACGTGTACCCTACAGGTTGCCATCTCTAACGAGATTTATGTAAATTTTATTTCATCATTATCACCATCATTTTATTCTTTTTGTTGTTGCACTTGCATTTTTGGTTTAGAAAAGATAAGTAAAAATTTAATTTAATCTTGATTTAATTTTTAATACTTCAGTATTTTTGCATTAGAAAAGACTCTTACCAAAAGAAAATATCGGAAAAGGCATCTCCTTCTCACCTTCAAACATTTCTTATTCTTTGACCATGCTTAGAACAGCCTATATGTGGCAGTTCTTTAGTAAAATGAAACAAAAGGCACATAGTTACGGCCTATATTTACCATCATATCAACTTAAATATACACATTATTTTACAGAGGAAAGTCCTTGCTAGATAATTTTAAGTGAACTTCATGGATGGGAAACTAAAGGAAATTTTGAAGAAACACAAGAAAGGCAGCTAACCTCCTCAGCTAGTATCTTTCTGCCTCATTTTTTCAATGGACTCCATGGCTTCTTCAAATGATTTCTGCATGCCAAACTTAGTTTATTCAACAAAACATCTTAAGGGAATTCATTCCATTTGTTTAAAAGATCATGCTTTGAAACACAAAGAAGGAACACATTTTCTTTAAAAACAAAAGAAAAAAAAATATTTCCTTCATAATCTGTTGCAATTCTAATTAAAAACTTCCTTGTATGAATGGTTTGGTCCAATAGATGCAAAGATTAAACTATATACGGTCAAAGTAATATAAATTCATTTATTGTGAATAAAAATGAAAACCTACTTTAGGATAACTATATCACAATTATAATACCTTCAAGAATTCAGAAATAGTATTAGTACCTGTTGTATTGACATCAATATCATATGACACTTGTATCTTCTGAGGTTTGGATTACTTCTTTCAACATTTCATTATAAGTATTTCTTTGTTAATAATTATTATAAGTTATTTCTTTGATAATAAAGTTCAAAACATTGCATGGGTCTATGCTTGTACAATCTGATCTTTATATTCTTTTATTCTTTAATTATAACCGGGGAAAGGAACTAAACCTGGATGTTACCATGCAAGCATTAAGGCCATAATTCTCTCTTATGCAAAGCAGATGGACAAAATAGCTATTAGGTTGTAAGGTAATAGCAGTTTTGCATCCATTTGCAGGTCCGTCTGTATTGACTCATAAGATGTCCCTTCTAGGATGACTAATACAACTTAAAGATGGTCCCAGGGAAAAAAATTTGAAGGTAACAAAAGAATATTTAGTAGTTACACTGATGGGATGGTAGGCAGTAATGGTTCATGGATTCCAAAACTCTCTTGGGAATCTCTTAAGAGCACATTGGCTTGCATGCAAATCTTACTTCAGGTGTTGTTCATATGCTACTAGCACTACCAGAAGTTCAGAATTTAAAAGCCCAAGTATCTTTACTTCTGTTCTTGAGATGTCCAGGTACCTGCTGAACTGGATGAAAGTTAGGGTGGACAAAAATATCCTAATTGCATTAGATGGGTAGAGTTTGATAAAAAACATTTAACAATTCTACAAATTGGAAGGAAATATTTAACAGTCTTGTCAAATAATGGGAAAAGGTGTAGTGGTCAACCGATGAGAAACTTTGGAGAACATCCCCAATTCCGTTTGAATTGATTACTGGATTCAGTGTGCTGTAAAAACAGTTTGTCGCATGCAAACCAATGGTTGACAATTAGCAGCCAGCCAACTGTATTCAGAAACTGGTTTCAACTATCACCCTGTCTTCCTTTTTTGTCAGATGGAGAGCAAATTGGGAACAGTATGAACTCAATGAATGAATTGAAACCAAATAAGACTGAAGAATAAGAAAAGAGGGGAGAAAGAGAAACCATTGGTTAGTGAGGAGGCAAGGAGATCCACTTGTTCTCAGATCGGCCTAGGTAAGTCTGGTCTAACTCAAACATGAATGGAATGTTTTGGAATATGGGAGGGATTAGTAGCATCCCTACAATGAGAAGATTAAAAAAGTTGATTACACTTCATGGTGTTGTTTTATTTACTGATGTGGAACCAATAGCTGATCCATCCAAATTATTAGTTTTGCCAATAAGATATGGCATTTTTGGAATGATGAATTTGATATAACTTAGTTATTTGAATATGTTCTAATAGTAGTGGCTCGAGTTTTTTTTTGGATAGAAAACGGTAACTTTCAATAGATTAACTTTAAAAACATTACAGAGGTTATGCCCCATAGCAAAGGGTACTAAAACCACAAAAGACTTCAGAATTACAGTTCAGCCCAAAGCAATCCAACTCTATTTACCCCTTGTCTTGCAAATCCATCAGCCAAACTATTTGCTAACCTCCTAACCCGCTTAAAAGAAACATCAATCTCTCTTGAAAGGCTTCTGCTGAGGCCGAAAAAAAAGAAAGATAAAAAATAGAGAACAAAAAAAAGGAATAAAAAGAAGAAAAATGAAAAAAAACATGAGAATGTATTCTGTTTTGCATGTTTTTTGTAGTAGGATCCCAAATTGTTGTTTTTGGGTAGCTTTGTTGACAGTTTGGGACCAGAGGAATTTTCACCATTTTATAATTTAGATTCTGGTCAGGGGAAATTGGGTGCACATCTGTTGGGTTTTGGTCTCTTGGGTCTTTTTGTAACAAAAGTGATCTTTTGGGGGTTTGTTTGAAGTTAGCTTTGTTCTTAAGGAGTTGTTTGTGAAAGGGAAACATTCTAGGGGCTTATGTGTAAATATTTTAATTGGTTTCTCAAACAAGCCATTGAGTCTTATAAAAGAGAAGGGGGTTGTTTTTGTAGGGGTCCTTTTTAGTTCCTTCTCTCTTGTTTGAGTTTTAGCTCAGCCCTAACTAAGGTTTTCAAGTATTGGGAGCTTGGGTTTTGAAGAGCAACCCATTTTGGCACCTTCCAATCCCTCTATCGTTGTGTGTCCGTGCAAGAGGCCAACTTGATGCTATTGTTACTGTAGCATAACTGTTCCAAGAATTCTACTTCAGGTTCAGGTCTGAAATCCCTAAAAATTCAACTTGTTTTGTTGTTTTCAGCTTGGTATTTCTTGTGCTTACTGCTGTACACTAAGTGTTGCATGTAATTTCTTTTCTGCCCACGTCAGCTTCTAATCTCCCTTAGGGTCTACCTATAATTCCATATCCCCATACTGCCTGGTTGTAACCATCCTATTACCATCTTTGAATCACCTTCTGCTCCCACCTGTCTAAGACCCAATTGTTTCAATAATCTTAGCCTTTGGGGAAGAGCTAAAACTTCAGCCCTAAGAGATCTCCCTCCCCTATAGGCCCGGAATATAAAACCACAAGCTTGTTGTCACCATCTCTTGTTACTTCACCAACACCCGAAGGACCCTGGTTGCCATAAGAGCTTCCATCAAAATTTAGCTTGAACCTTTGACTTGTTGGTGGGGCCCAACTCTCTTGTATCAAAGCCTTTATTGCTTAAGAACTTGCAACTGCCATCCAACTCCTTAAAATATCATCAAATGAATAATCTTTGAACAACTCCAAAGTTTTCATCCAATTAGTAACCTTGAAGGTGATGATATCTATTAGCTCTTCCATTGATCTTGCCTTCTCTTGGAAGATTCTATTGTTTCTTTCTTCCCTAAGCACCCAAACTATTGATGCCCTTACAGCCCTCCACATTATTCTACCCTTTTTCATTGGCTGCCTAAAAAAGTTTGTATCAAAAAGGCCAGAAACACAAGTAGAGGTAACCACCCACAACCAAGAAGATTAGAAAACCATATCCAAATACAAGAAGCAATGAAGCAGGAGATTAGTAAGTGGGTTGCTGTCTCATCACAATCAAAGCAGAGGAAGCAGATATAAGGGGAGAGACACCAATTTGGTCTCCTCTTTTATAGCATGTTTTATAGCATGTCACAAGTGTTTAACTTATTGAGCACCACTTCCCAGTAGAAGGCCCTAACTCGTGGAGATACTGGACTACACCAAACCTATTAGCTGGAAAAGATACTGCTTGCCCCGAGGATTGGAGGAGGGCATAGGGCATTAAAGAAAGAGGCATAAGAAAAAAGATCTAAAGCAGAAATAGACCATTCTCAATTGTCAAACAAGCAAGGATCCAAGAAAACATTACTCAAGAGAGAAAGCAAACCATCCAAACATTTCCATTGTAAAGGACTATTTTGATCACAATTCATAAAAAAAAAAAAAAAGAACTTGAGTAGAATTAGGGTTTCCCTATTCAGGGTGTATAAGTATGCACTATGTCTGCTTAAACCCCTTAATTATATTCCTTGAAGGAAATACCCTTTGATTTTGATTTTATGTGAAAGAGCTACTTTGTAAGGGGTTAAACCCAATAACAGGTATAAGTAGTCCCATCAGCTTGGACTCTTAGCGGGTTATACCCATGAGTGGGCCCCACAATTGGTAGACAGGGCATGGGACCCATGCACCATTGGGTACTTATGTATTTAAACTTATACATCTTAACAGTGAGTCCCATTAATCTGTAAAAAGTGGGACCCACTATACTGATTTGGTGGTGGGTAAGACCCACCTTAATATATTAAACTTAAATATTTTGACAGTGGGCCCCACTGACAGGTGGGACCCACTAGTTTGATTTGATAGTAGGCATGGCCCACTTTAATGTTTTGAACTTAAATATTTTGACAGTGGGCCCCGTTGACAGGTTGGACCCACTAGGTTGATTTGTTAGTGGGCGTGGCCCACTTTAAGATTTTAAACTTAAATATTTTGACAGTAGGACCCACTGATAGGTGGGACCAACTAATTTGATTTGATAGTGGGCATGGCCCACATTAAGATTTTAAACTTAAATATTTTAGCAGTGGGCCCCGTTGACAGGTGGGACCTACTAGCTTGATTTGTTAGTGGGTGTGGCCCACTTTAAGATTTTAAACTTAAATATTTTCACAGTGGGACCCACTAGTTTGATTTGATAGTGAGCATGACCCACTTTAAGATTTTAAACTTAAATATTTTGACAGTAGGCCCTACTGACAGGTGGGATCCACTAGTTTGATTTGATAGTGGGCATGACCCACTTTAATGTTTTGAACTTAAATATTTTGATAGTGGGCCCCATTGATAGGTGGGACCCACTAGATTGGTTTGATAGTGGACGTGGCCCACTTTAATGTTTTTATATTGAATATTTTAACAGTGGGCCCCGCTGACAAGTGGGACCCACTAGGCTGATTTGACAGTGGGTGTGGCCCACTTTGATATTTTAAAGTAAAAAAAAAATTCCACAATGAGTCTGTTTATAGGTGGGATCCACTACTAATTTGGTAGTGAGACCTATTATGTTGAATGGGACCCAATTGAATCTTTAACATTGTTATGCCAGTAGATGGTCCATTGTTGACCATCTTTTAAGGTGGATAAGATCCACCGATGTGACAATGGGTCCCCCAATTTGGGGTGTAAACAGTATTCGAAAATCCAATTTTGAATTCGATATTCGACATAACCGAATCGAATTCGGATATGACCTAATTCGATTCGATAAATATCCGAATTCGATCGATTATTTAATTCTTATAATATAATATATAAAATATTTTATATAATTTATATATAATAATTAAGTTATATAAATAATTTATATACTTTATATCAATAAAATATTTTATATATTTATTAATTATCTAAAATAATTAATTAATCGAATTCGAATAGAATCAAATATTCGAATATTTAATCGGATTCGAATTCGGATATTAATTTTCAATATCCGTCAGATATCGAATCGAATTCGAATATCGAATTTTCTAATCGAATTCGAATTCGGATATTGCCTGATCCGATTCAAATTCGATCTGTTTACACCCCTACCCCCAATGGTGGGACCCATCAAAACTTGATTATGTATCTGTTATAATAGTGGAGTATATCTTTTCAAGTGGATGAGACCCACCAAATATATTATGCTGCATATTGACTTTATTTTGTTTTTGTTTACGGATATCGGTACATTTGTTGAAATACTTGACAACCCATTAATCATAGTGGGTCCCAAGCATGACTTTTTGTTTTCCTTCTTTTGTTTTTATCTACTGTAATACTGGACAGTTCGCTGAAAGTTCTGCTCTTCTGAGGTGGATAAAATCCACCGAACCAAACAATGGGTCCCAGGTATTAGTTTTATTTAGTCTGTTGTAACAAACTAAAAAATCCACTGAGAATCCTGTTCTTTGAGGTGAATAAGATCCACCGAGCAGGGTAGTGATTCCCAAGTGTTAATTAATTTTTTTATTTGTTTTAATGTTTCTTTTGTGGTGAATAAAATCCATTGGATATAATACAACTAATTAAAGAAAAAGTGAGAGAAAGAACACTAATAAAACTCTAGTGATAAGATTTAGAGTTCTAATAGAACTCTAGAGAGAGAGAAAGAGAGAGAGAATAAGATAAGGATTGAAGAAGGTAAAATTTAAAAGGATAGAGGAAAAGGATATGATTTATACCTGTGTAAGCCTATCCTTACACCTCAATCAGCCGAACTTCAAATTCCCTCCTCCATTTGTTCTCTTCCTCTCTCTTCTTTTTTTTCTCTTTCTTATCTCTTTCTCTTCTCCCTTCTCTCTATCTGCCGCTCAATTTTCTTCTCCTCTGTCCCTTATATAGAGGGAGACAGTTATGGAGTAGGGAGGTTTATACAAGGAAAGGGAGTAGATAGAAGAGAATCTATCCTTAAGCGAGGTTTCCCCTAACCAAATGTCTCCCCAAAAGCACATTTTAGTACATGAACTGTTTATATTTGACAAGAGGAATAAACAAGGGAAGAATACCACTAATTGCTTTCCAAGGGGAGGAACGTATAAAGCTCTCAGATCAAGGCCAGCATCCGAACTGTTTATAACTCGTCCATTGAATGCTTATGATCACCTTCTGCCACAACCTATCCTGCTCAAAAGGAAACCTCCAAATCCACCTTCCTAGAAGCGCTAGATTTCTCAATTTTAGGTTACCTATCCCAAGACCACCCTGCTCTCTACATCTAGTCACTATTTCCTATTTAACTAAATGATATTTCTTTAAGCCTTCTGGATTCCACAAGAAATCTCGCATTGTCTTCTCTATTTGTTTGCAACTCCCATAGGAATGCTAAAGGTGGATAAACTCTCTTAGCTCTCTCCAAGATGACAAAAGAATACTGAAGTTACAGAACAGTCCAAAAAAGTTGATCCCTTCCCACCCCTTTCTTTTCCAAAGCATCAGCAAAAGGATTTGCACTCCTTTTAACCCACTGCAACTTGATATCTATATTTTGTGTTTAACACTTGAACTTCCTCCTTTCATTGATAAAATTCCACCAACCAATCCCTTCTTTTTGCAGCTAGTTTACTATCAACTTTGAATCCCCTTCTATGATCACTCTTCTGATTCTCATCTCCTTCAATTTTTTATTCCTTCCATCACCGCAATGATTTCTGCCCTCAAAGAGTCTCCCACATCTATTGGCCCGTGTAGAGAGCAATAATTCCACCCTCCTCATTCTGAAAAACACCTCCAGTACCTGAAGGGCCCAGATTCCTCTCTCTACTACCATCAAAATTCAACCTAATAAACCCACAAGGAGGTGGGAACCAAACCAACCTGATAACAACTTTTGGAAGAAAAGAATCAGCTACCTCCTCCCATTCTAAGCAAGTCATTAGTGGAAATATCACCAAAACTGCTCAAGGACTTAACCCAATGGATCACTCTAATGGTAATGGCTTCAGTGATTGGTTATCTGCCCCTTATCTGAGAAAATTTTTCGATTCCTTTTTTCCCATACTGTCCAACATACTACTGCCCTTGTACACCTCCATAGAATTCTCCCTCTTTTCTTCCTCCAGAGGACAAATGAAGAATCAAACAAGCCTTATACACTTGGTGGGGGGTTCCACTTGCACCCAAACAAAGAGAAAAACCATTCCCAAATAGAACAAAAAAGGGCAGGAGATTAATAAGTGGTAGCAAGTCTCACCATTAGCCTTACAAAGGAAGCACCAATTTTGTCTCTTTCTTTGAAGAAGATCACAAGTATTGATTATTTCCAAGAAGACTTCCCAATAGATACCACTAACCTTAGGAAGAATAGGCTTGTTCCAAACCTCCTTAACTGGAAAAACCATCACTGAACTATTGTAAGGGTGGGTCAGGGCCGAGAAGAAAGAAGAACGAGATAAGGAACCAGGAGAATCAATATACCAGATCCTACTGTCATACAACCAGTTCGTACAAGAGAAGAGAATACAGTTCTGGGGTGAAAAACTAAATCAATTGACCCTACCCCAAGAGCTAGTATATATATATATATATATATATATATATATATATATATGAAATATAAGCAATTTACAGAGAAGTCCTTATAGGATTAAAGAAGAAAATAAATATTTACATAAAAGCCCTCAGAGGACTAAAGAAGAAAATAACAAGAAGGAAAATACAGTACAATAGGGACTACAGAATATGAAACATCATTGGGACTCTTCGCACTTCCCCTCAAACTAATGCAAAGGCATTAGCATCAGTTTGCTCACCAGGAATAAATGTCTAGATCTCATCATGGCCTTTGTGAAGATATCAGTAACTTGCATCTCAGAAGCAACATGAGGGAGAGAGATAGAGCCAACAAGAAACAAGTCTTGGATAAAGTGGCAATCCACCTCAATGTGCTTCATCCTTTCACGAAAGATGGGTTAGAAGCAACCTTTATAGCACTAGTGTTGTTTGCATACAGAGGGATAGGAGTAGAGAAGGAGCGACCCAGTTCCTTGAATAGAGATTGAAGCCAAACAATTTCACTGCATACAGATGACATTGCCCTGTACTCTGCTTCCGTAGATGTCTTGGAAACAGTTTGTTGTTTCGTGCATTTCCATGAGATAAGACAAACACCCCAGAACTGATTTAAAACTTCAACGGAGCAGTTGTGGAGTAGGAAAGCCCTAGGGCGACACCAAATCTAGGGTCTAAGAAGAAGAAAAACAAGTTGAGTGAACAAAAGAGCAGATTCACCAACCTGGTGTGTGCAGATTTTCAGAAACTACCACCCTAGAGAGGAGAACAGAACTCCCCCAATACTTGTCCTCTTTCACTAAAACTTTCTGAATAGGTAAACTTGGTCTGGGTGACAACCAGTACAGTTTCACTTCAAACAACAGCCTTTCCAAAGAGTTATGTTAGGTCTTCTCTTGCTGGAATTGCAGAACAGGGTAACTCAGGTTTACAGTTGATCAGAACAACCCTAGCTTCAGTTGATGAGTCCAGAGACCAGCAAGCTTTGAGAAATTAGTAAGTGAACTTGTTGTAGATACAGACTATAGAGCAACCTGCTCTGATACCATGTCACACAACCAGTTCGTACGAGAGAAGAGAACACAGTTCTGGGGTGAAAAACTGAATCAATTGATCCCACCCCAAGAGCCAGCAAATATATATACGAAATATAAGATATTTACAGAGAGCCTTACAGGACTAAAGAAGAACATAAATATTTACACAAAAACCCTCACAGGACTAAAGAAGTATAATACAGTACAACAGGGACTACAGAATATGATACATCATCGGGACTCTTTACACCTACAATCTGACTCTGAAGGGTTCAAGAACACACAATCGAAATGATGAAGTAAAACTGAAACACTACTCAATTCAGCATCCTTAAGACCCCTTCTAAACCCAGATTCCAGGCATAGCCTGAACTTGAGCTAAAAGGTAACAAGGAGTAGACAAGCTCATCCTTAAGGTTAGACACGTTAAAAAGAGAAGGAAATTGTTCCTTCAAAGGTGAGTCACCCAACCACACATGTTCCCAGAATTTAACAAGGTTACCCAAGCATAGGCTGTATCTAATGAATGGAAGGAAAATGGAAGAATATCTTGGATGGATTTCCAAGGTGAAGCTCTTGTTGCTCTATTCATAATTCAGTATCCCATCCGTTAGCCGCAAGCTCATGAATGCTAATAATCACCTTAGCCCACAACTTATCCTTTTTAGTTGGCAATCTCTACAACCATTTCCCTAAAAGAGCCATGTTCTTTTCTCGGATATTCCCCAAACCAAGACCCCTGAATTTCTTACTTCTCACCAATTCTTCTCCTCACCTAGCTCCCATAAAAAGTCCCTAATTAAATTTTCCGATTTTCCATTCACTCCTTCAGGAATTTTGAACACTGACAAGTAGTACATTGGAAAATTGGCCAAAGTAGACCTAATCAATGTGATTCTCCCCCCCAAGGACAAATAGCTTTTCTTCCAAGAAGCCAACCTTTTAGTAAATCTTTCCACCATAGGATTCCAAAAACTAACACTTCTTAGATTATCACCCAAAGGAAGCCCCAAATAGATCAAAGGCCATTGAGACACCACACAATCTAAAACTTCAGCATTTTCTGATATCTCCCTCTAATCCATATTTATCCCTGCAATGCAACTCTTATCAAGATTCACCATTAAGCTTGGCATTCTCTTGAATAATTGAACCACCATTTTCAAATTTATTGACCACTTACTATGTCCATCTTCATAGAACAAGATAGTATCATATGCAAACTTAGGTGAGTGATTGGCACACCCCCCTACCGACACTCCATCCACCAAGTTCCTAAAATCTGCCCCAGAGATTAGTCTACCAAGAACATCTGCAATCAAAGTGAAGAGGAATGGGGAAAGTTGGTCCATTTGCCTAATTCCTCTAAGGGTAGGGAAATGATCAACAACTATCCCATTCACAAAAATAGAGTAATGACAAGTCTTGATGCATCCCTTTATCCATTTACACCATCTGTCTCCAAAACCCAAAACTTCTCAAAACCTCCAATAAGCAATCCCAATCCGCCAAGTCATAGGCCTTCTCCAAAGTCTAGCTTACAAACAAAGCCTTTTTTCCCCACACATCTAACATGTCAAATAAGCCACATAAAATTATATATATTCTTACTCTTGTGTTTTTTCATGTCCTTATTGTTTATGGATTATATTTTTTGTTTGAGCCTTTGAGGCTTACACCACAAAACGCCTTAAGGCTTAGGCCTCACCCCTATCACACCCAACCGCCTTACCTCCAGCTTTATCCTTTCAAAACCTTGTATATGATTAAACCAAGTAATGGCTCCTTATTGATGAATTGATGGAATACCCTAAATAGATGGTTGAGGATGGAAGAATAAGCTTCTGTTAGATAAATGGTTGGACCAGGGTCCTTTGGTTGATGTTGCAAATGGTATAGAGGACTGACGACAACTACATATACTAAAGAGTAGAAAGACAGAGGAAGCATACAAGATGGGAAAGTGTTTTGTTCAACTACCAAGTGGAATAGGGAGATCATAGTGGGAAAGAAACAATTTCTGCTTGGAGGAAATAACAGCCAGAGGCTACATAACTAGGGATGGCAATTTTCCCCATTTCCCCAGTCCCCATGGGGACCCGTCCCGGATGGGACAGGGATGGGGAAATTTTCTTCCCCGTTGGTGGGGATGGGGTGGAGATGGGGAGAGCACTCCCCGCCCCGTGGGGATCTCCGCTAATATATATGTATATATATATATATGTGTGTGTATGTATGTATGTATATTAGTATTTTTAAAAATATGGTTGAATATGTTTGAATATATTTGAATCCTCTTCAATAGAATTGTAATTTTTAATTATTTTATTTTTAATTTTTTAAATAAAATAAAATAGTTGACAGTATAAAAAATCATGGGGAGTGGGGATCCCTGCAGGGATGGGGATAGCCTTGTCCCTGCTAGCGGGGGAGGGGACTGGGACGGGGATTTTCATGGGGGCAGGGATGGGAAGTGGCTCCCCATCCCCATCCCACCCCGTTGCCATTCCTATACATAACTTTGAAGAATAGAGAGGACAAGAGATCTACAGTGCTGCTGTTTTGGGATTTAGTTGAATGGCTGAGAGGCTTCTTGGATGGAGCAGTACAGGCAAGAAGTATACAGTTGAGAAAAGAAATAACATTAATCGTCAGTTCATTATGCTCTGTGAAAGATTTGGAAGAAATAGGAGGGAGATTGTATGTTTCCCAGAAGGGCGAGAGGGACATGATTGGAAGATTATGACAGAGACTCTAGATGAGTTTATGGAAAGAATCTGGAGCAGCTATAAGGATAACAAGAATCGAAAGGAAGAAGTGGTTGATCAAATTGAAGAAAGCAAGGAAAGTATTGAAGAGGAGAGGATCTTACCGGTATGTCCTGTAACCACACGAAAGCTGATTTAGGAAGGAAATAAAATGTCACCCCCACCAGATTACAGCAATGTAAGACAACAAAAAAAGCAAAAAACAACACTTCAGTAGAAAAACCTAATATCCTGATGATCCAGGAATCAGAGCTGCAATTAATTGATAGAAGATGGATTAGAAGCTTATGGGGTGAGATGGCACCGTACTAGGATGCATGGGAAGGAATAATCACTTGTGGCAAGAGGAGACAATGGAGTGTTTAGAGGAACTTTTAGGGAATTTTACTGTTTCATTAAAATTAAAGAATGTGGAGGATGAATTTTTGTGGGTGCTAACCAATGTCTATGACCCTAACTCGTATAGAGAGAGAAACATGATGTGGGAGGAATTGGCAAGATATCAGGGGATTGTGGGATGGGCCATGGTGTTTGGGTGGAGATTTTAGTGTGATCAGGTTTTCAGATGAGTCTAATAGACCACGACGAAGGATAACAACCAGTGTGAGATAGTTTAATAGCTTCATTGAGTCATTTCAGCTTAAAGAAATATCTTTGGGACAAACAAAGTTTACCTTGTCAAACCTTCAAGATAATCCTATATGCTTTAAACCAACAGATTCCTTGTGACCTTAGATTGGGAGGAGCATTGGGATAGATTGTTAGGGAGGGCCCTTCCTAGGCTTACTTCAGATCATTGGCCTATCTGTGTATTTCAAGAAGATGCAGGAGGCCCTTATCCATTTAGGTTTGAAAATATGTGGCTTATTCATCCAGGGTTCTTGCAAAAGGTGAAGGAATGGTGGGGAGGGTGGGGATATCAGGCAAAATGGGAAGGTGGAGGTAAAGGTTAGTAAATAACTCTTTAGAAGGCATGTTTAGGGGTTTGTTTCCATTTCTGGGTTCTGGTGGGGGTGTTTTTCGGTCAGGAATGGGTGTCGAGTCTTGTGTCTATAGTTCGGGTGGTAGTTTTCTTTTGGAAAGCAAGAAGGTTTAAAGGGGTGTTGTACAGGGTTATCTTTGATGTATTCTTGTTCTGGGGCCATACTTGTCACCTTTTATTATAAATTTCTTTTTTTATTCATCTGTAAAAAAAAATGACTAACATGATTTTATGCATTATTAAAGTGACCCATGTACTGAGGGAAGGAAATAAAGTTGCGGACACTTTGGCTAATCTAGCATGTGATGAGAGAAGGAGCACGATCTTCAATTATCATGATGAGTTACCAAGTAACATTATTTAAAAAAAAAAATGCAATGTACAAAGTTCTAATCATTATCATGAGATTAAACTTATGATAAACACTATGAAACTTTGGAAAAAGTAATTGAACAAAGCCTAGACATGAAACAAGTATATCAGAAAACCAACTTTGTTTTATGACAAGGATATCAGCAATGAAATCTATCTTTTTTATTGAGACAACTAAAAAAAAAATAGTTCAGGCAAAAGAAGAGATATCTTCATATGGTATTCATTGGTTGAGATAAAGCATATGATAAGAGTATCTAGAGAGATAATATGTGAATATGGTGAGTTTTGGAAAAGAAAGGAGTGTAAAATAGATAATATGGATTTAATCAAAGACATGTATTAGGGCGCAACACCAATGTTACAACACCTGTAGAAGAAATAGAAGAAATATTGGAGTTTTCAATTACAATGGAACTTTACCCAAGTACTAGCACATAGCCCTTATTTATTGGCATTAATCATGGATGTATTAACTAAACATTTTTAGGAGGTTCTATAGTGCATGTTGTTTGCTAATGACTTAGTATTAATTAATAGAACTAGAGAAGGATTAAATGTAAAATTAGATTTATGGACAAATACCTTAGAAAACAGAGGTTTTAAAAATAAGGACTAAAACAGAATATATAAGCAATGTAAATTTAATAATAGGAGCAAAAATCAGGGTACACTTGGGAATAGAGATCAAGAGATGTCTTAACGTGATCCCCTTCATTACCTTGGTTCAATGATCAATGACAAGGGAGAGATTGAGGAGGATGTTGCTCAAGCATTTATAGCAGGATGAGCAAAATGGAGGATTGTATTTGGAGTCTTATGTGATAAGAGAATACCATTGAAAAAAGGAAAATTTTATAAAACAATTATAAGGCCAGCAATGTTGTATGGAGCAGAGTATTAGGCAATCAAGAAAAAAACATGTCCGGAAAAAAAATGATTGTGGCAGAAATTCAAATGTTTAGATGGATGAGTGGGAAACTATAAAGGATAAAATAAAAGGCAAGCTTACTCAAAGAAACCTAGGAGTACCTCCAATAGGGCATAAAATAAGGGCAAAGTAGACTAAGATGGTTTGGGCATGTGCAAGGAAGACCATATAGAGTAACATCGAGAAGAAGTTATCTGTTAAGAATTGAAGGGGCTAGAAGAAGTGAAGGAAGAAGACCAAAAAAGACATGAACTGAAGTGGTGAGAAATGATTTAAGGGCCCATCATTTAACAATGGATATGTATTGAACAGAATGGAATGGTGGAACAAGATTCATATAGCCAACCCAATATAGATAGAACAAGGTTTTGATGATGATGATGATGATGACGATGATGATGATCTGAATTTATGATATTAGTTAACATAGAAGAATAAGAATCTAAGAATGTCTTGTAAAATATAATAAAAACATGTGGACTTTGATATTTAATCATAAGACTGAGACAAGAAAGGCATATGTCATTCAATCAAGTTGTATTTGATTATCATCCATGACATGCATAGCAAAACATTCAAACAGACAAGAGATTTGTTACATACCCCAGAGTTGTGCATTTTCCAAAGAGCCGCCCCACTTCTTTCGATTACAACTGCCCCACCTAACAAAACACTGCAGAGGGATATTCATTATCAGATTCGAGACTAGATATATTTTCATCAAACTTGACATATCCATGCACAGCATAAAAATTCCATCAAGTACTTTAATATCTCAATAAATTCATATAACTTAAACTGGATTGCAACTCACATCCTACACCTATGCTTTCCCATTCCATAAGTAGACCACATATCAAATGGCTTGAGAATCTTTGAACATAAAAATCATTGAAATAAATAGAAGATAATATTCTCAAGAATAGAATGTAACTAAAATAACCCTTCATCCCTAGATTAATAAGAATTGTCAAATAAAAGGCCATAACTCAATGTTGGACCCAGCTATCTGAGGTCTAAGGTTGTGCGAAGCATAGAATAATACAGACTTAAACTTTAGCATTTTTTTCATAAAGTGGCAGCTGTCAGACTCAAACCTACGTTTTCATCCTTGTCAACCTGAGAATTTACCATTACACCAAGCAATGGCCCCTGTCAATAAGAGTTGTCAAATAAGAAACTCGTAAGATTAGACAAGATAAATTCTTCAATAAGTAGGTATCATCAAAGGACAAAATTGGATCTCATAGAACAGGTTGGATGTTGAAATGTTATTGAAGTTTATATGTTTTTTTATCAGAAAATAAAACTTTTTTTAATTCATTAATTATTGATTGAAGTACACGAGTTTTAAAATTTCAGCAATGCAGTGATCCAGATTACAATATATATATATATATATATGTATATATATAACAGCAGATTTCATTAAATAGGAATAAGCTTACAAGGTAGAGGAGCTAAAGTATCTTAACTCCCCAATAATATGGGCAGGCACCCAAAAAGAAAAGAACAATTACAACTGAGCCCAGAAACCAGAATCCCCATTCACCCCTTGCCTAGCTAATCCATCAGCAAAGGAGTTTGCATTTCTCTTTACCCAAGTACACTGAACTTCCATTTTCTTGATCAGCCATTTGAATTTTCTCTTTTCATTGCTGTAGCTCCAAAGCTTAGAAGTGTCTTCTTTTAGCCAGTTACTACAACCTTAGAATCCCCTTCTATAATCAGTTTCTTGACATTTAGGTCTTTAGCCCTTTGTACCCCTTCCAAAGCTGCTAACACCTCAACCCTCAAGGAGTTTCTCACTCCAATTGGGCCAGAGAACATAGCTATTACATTCCCTTTCTCATCTCTTGGCACCCCCCCCCCAATACCCAAGGGCCCTGGATTCCCCATGCTGCTGCCATCAAAATTTAGTTTGATAAAACCAAGAGGTGGAGGGTTCCATATGGGATTCGAGGTCTTCTTAGCTTAGGCTGAACTTGCAATTTCTTTCCATTTTCTTAACATATCATCCATTGAAAAATCTGTGAATTTGTCCATTGTTTTCAGCCAATGTATTACCCATATATGGATTACTTCTAGCATAGTTTCCAACCCTCTCTCCTTTTCTGAAAAAATCCTTGAGTTTCTTTCTTCCCATATAGTCCAACAAACAACAGCTCTCACACATCTCCACATGATCCTTGACCTTTTTGTTGGGCAGTTGAAAGAAGAGGAATTAAACAAGCTTTGCACATTCATTGGGGAAATCCACCTACACCCAAACAAAGAAGCAAACAATTCCTAAATATTTTTTGCCAAATCACAGGATATTTGTAAGTGGTAACCAGACTCACCAGCAGCTTTGCAAGAACACACCAATGTGTTCTTGGGTTGTTGACTCTTTCCAGGAAATAAAGAACTATTGGGTCTTTTTCTTTGAAGCAAGTCACCTGGGTTGTTGACTCTTTCCAGGAAATAAAGTAAGTCTATCTGCTCCTTGTTTGGCTAGGATATCTGCCAATCCATTTGCTTCCCCTTTTACCCATCCAAAATGAGAGTTAAACCTCCTTGCAAGTAGATCAATTTCTCCGAAGATGAACCTGAGCTTCCAAGGTGCTGAATTGATTTGCTTTGCCTAAGCTATAACCAGGAGAGAATCTCCTTCAGTTTCCAGTTCTGTTGCTCCATTCAACTCTAGTTTCAAGCCTTGTAGGAGAGACAGATATTCAGCCTGAATTGAATCACCTAGTGCCAATTGGTCCTGATAATAGTGCCCCAACTGCTCCTTGATGATTTCTTGACACTCCACCTATATGTACTCTTCCCGGGTTACCAAAGGAACTCCCATCAAAGTTCAGTTTTAGTTTATTTGGTGCAGGTGGTTTCCAATCCATTCTCACACTTTCTCTAAATGAATCTATTTGTACCACTTCAGTCCAATTACTTAGAATGCCATTTATAGAGACATTCCCAAAGAATTCCATAGTTTTTACCTAATGTGCAGATTTGATTTTTATAGCTTCAATCACTTCCTACTTTTATTTGCTTTCTTCCGAGAAAATTCTTTGATTTCTTTCCTCCAAAATAGTCTACAACAGCCGCTCTTACTACCAAAGAAAGAGTAGAAGAATACAAGAAACAAAAGAGAAGAGAATAGTAAATGGGGTAGGGTTTTACCACAAGCCTTACAAAGAACACACTTATGAGGAGAGAGGCACTTATTCGGCCTTCTTTTCTATAGTACGTCACAGGTGTTTACCTTCACAAGAAACACTTCCCAACATAAGGCTTGTACTTTAAGAGGGATTGGTTTACACCATATTTCTCTCACAGGAAAGTTCACCCCCAAATTTTCAGAATAAGTAAGCAAACTAAAGAAAGAGGCATAGGAAAATAAACCATTAGAAGCTGGAGACCAGATTATACTGTCAGCAACATTCTAGTCCAAGTGGACCTCCAAAGTCGAAACCAAGAGCAGTAGGGAGTCACATTCATAATCTCTCAGACCCCTTCTAAACCCAAAGTCCCAAGATAGCCCAAAATCTGAAAGCACACCAAAGTTAGCAACAGGTTCAGTCTTAAGGTTGGCTAAGGAGTAGAGTTCAAGGAACTGGACACTAAGGGGCAAATCCCCTACCCATAGGTCTTCCCAAAATAACACTTTATTTCCACACCCAATGTCAAGACAGATAAAGTTAAGGAAGGTTGGCAATAAATCAATGATTACTTTCCAAGGGGAGTTTGGAGTTGCATGGGAGACTAGTTTTGCATCCAAACGGTTATCCACTTCACCATGAATGCTTTAATGATCCTTTGCCACAACCTATCTTCTTTGTGAGGGAATCTCTCACAGCCATTTTCCTAAAAGGGTCGTATTTTTCTTCAATAGGTTTCCTATACCTAGGCCACCTTGCTCCTTGGCCATTGGGTTTACAAACTTGTTCCCATTTTACTAAATGGTCTCTCTTTTCTTCTCCTGGCTCCCACAAAAAATCCCTCATTATCTTTCCTAACTATCTAGCTATTTTCGCCAGCATCCTAAAGGTGGAGAAGAAATAAGTGGGCAAGTTTGCTAGGGTGGAATTTATCAAGGTTACTCCCCCTCCCAAAAAAAAGATATATAATTTCTCTTCCAAAATGACAGCTTCTAAGTAAATCTCTCTAGAACTGGTTTCCAAAAGCTTTCTGATTTTTGTTTTCCCCCCAAGGGCATACCTAGATACTCTACAGGCCAGTTTCTATGATGTAATAAAGTCACACTTATTTACTTATATTGTATTATCATTAGATATTTCAAAATCATATTAAACAATATTGAATTAAACCTATTTATGTAGGATATGAAGGAGAACAGTCCTATTAGGGTGAATGTGTTGGTAAAGAAGGGAATTAAATATAAATTATGAAATGAAAAAAAAAATCAGATATAAATAAAGAAGAGACATATTGCACCTTTAAAGATAAAGAGGTAGAAAAGAGAAAGAGTATCATGATCTTACCAGCAAGTAACTTCTAACAAACTTATATTTTATTCATTCAACCATAAAATTCAAATTATAATGACTATTTATAGATTAACATAATGGTCATATATCCCTTTATAAACTCTACTTTAGACTCAAAAATTTGCCAAAATTATAGGTAACTCATGAAGACACTTAATAAGAATTAGAATGGTTATAACAACACCCTACCAATCCTACTACAACTAAACAAACCAAAAAACCATTTCAGGATTGACTCAAAAAAAAAAAAAAAAAACAGAACGGCACAATTTTTGCATTCCTGCAAGTTATTTCCCTTGGCAAACTTCCACTGGCCATTTTTCCAGCTTGACATCAAGAATGCCTTTCTCCATGGCGATTTGTAAGATGTGGAATGCAAGGAGGAACATCTTAGCTTTGTTGCTCAGGAGAGGAGTGTAAGATTGTAGACTATCGAAGGCAATATAATGGTCTAAAGCAATCACCTAGGGCCTTGCTTGGGTGGTTTAATGAGGTAGAGAAGAAGTTAGATATAAAGTAATGCAAGGTTGTCATATGTGTGCTCCTTCATAAATTTTGGGTCTTCACCAAAAGGAACTTCAAAAATCTTGGGTCTCTCTTTTTTTTGTTCAATTTATGTTCAATGTTTTGTTAATTTCTCGCTTTTTGTTATCATAGGCTTCAAAAAATAAGAAATTTTTTTTTGTTATAGGAGTGCACCTAAAGAATATAAAGAGTTATAATGTTTCAAAAGGATCTTACTACTTTTAAAGCTTCAAGAATCTGAATTTGCAGGTCCATCACTTTTCTATCAATATAAGTTTTAGGAATCAAATCCTGACTGTTTGACTTGCTGTTTTGTCAATGTATCTAATGAGACCAAGATCACATGAATTTGGAGACAGGGTCCAAATCTTTCTAAACTTTCATTCTATCTTTGAGTTGATTTTGGTTTATTTAGTTTTAATAAGATTAGTAATGGAAATTTTGAGTTATTTGAGGAACCCAAGTATCCCTATTGGTTATATATAGATTTTTTTTTATCGATGACTGAAAAAAATTTTCATTAATTAAGATGCTTTAGGATACAACAAGAAGTTGCAAAAGAAATCAGCATAGAAGCTGACCCAGGACAGAATTACAAATGTTCCCAAAACATATATGTTCTTTGAACCCCTTGCTTTGCTAAGCTATCTGCCAAACTGTTGGCCGATCTCCTAACCCAAACCACCTGAATTGACAAATTCCTTGACATCCATTTAAATCTTCTGAAATCATTCTTCAACTGCCATGTCACCCCTTCCCCTTTCTGCAACCATTTTATCACAGTTTTTGAGTCTCCCTCGATGATCACTCTATTAATCCCCAACTCTTTAGCCTTCTCAACCCCAGATACTGCAGCTAGAAACTATTCCCTTGCCACATCACCCTCCTCCACAGGACCAGAGTACTATTGGTTATATATAGATTTATCTTCATCCAAGTTGAATTAGGATTGTTTCCTAGCAGTTTCTGAGGCTAAATTGAAATCTATAAATGGAGGTCCAACCTCTTATGTTGATTCTATAAATAGACTCGTTGTAATTGGAATTAGAGGAATCTAATTGAAGAAGAAGGTTATTTTCCAGTGGATTGTAATTGCGAGAATTATCTATCTTTTCTTCTAGTCTTTATCTATAGTTTGTTGTTTTCTCTCTAATACAGCAGCAATTCTTTTTCTTTCCTTATATTGGATTCTACTTTAATTTCTTAAAGTTGAAATCTTCATTCAGCATGTTTGTTACACAAATAAAGCCAGTTGTATTATCCTTCATCCTAATTTCTATCTTAAAACTATTTTTACCTGTTTTCAATCTCTCCAATCTGTTGCACATACATTTGTCTACCATCACAATGTTAAGAAGAGGTGAAGGTGCAGACTGCCAAGACTTTAAGAACTCGCTTGATTATAATATCATAAGTGTCCCTAATGAAGGACAGCTAGAGTAGCGCCAGTTTGGATCTGCAATCAACACCCTCTTATCATTTATCCACAACAAACATGAAAACTTCTTTCGAATTACAAAACAGAGATACCTCCTCAAAATATTCAATTGGAGAAATCCAGATTGAAAGCTTATTCCCTTGGAGATGAAGGAACATGCAAGTTTAACATGTAAAGATGTCTGGAGTATCAACCTTAAGGATGCAGTTCTCTCCAAAGGTAAGTATTGTCAATCCTGACGAGTTTCACGGATGCATTTGTCATCTATAGTAAGTTTAAAAAGCTATTCCGTTCAAAGGAGATGGGAAGAGGTAGGAGAACAACTTGGATTTGAAATAGAGTACGATGCCATGGCTTATGAATTTGGTTTAGTTGGCATTTAGGGAAACTTAAATGTAAATTTGAACATGACGAGGCAAAATATTCTTCATGCAGACCTGCTAGTGCCCCAGGGAAGCGGAACAAAGATCAAAAGTAAAAAGATTAACCAGACAAACAAAGCAAAGAAGATTTATGAAGGAGAAAAAAAATAGGAAAAGAAAGTACCTCGCAAAGGCAAGGTTGAGAAGAAAACCACGTTGTGTTAGAAATAGAGCTATGGCATCAAAATTGAAGACCCCTTTAACCCCATTTGCAGCAGACGGAGTTCTGTATCTAGGTCTGTATGTATTCCCACTATGATAACCGTACCCATAACCACCTGCGAATCCACCTCTGGCATTAGAATACCCAAACCTCCGATTATAGTCTGAACGCTTGCGGTCGTCTATCAGAACCTCGTAAGCCTCTGAAACCTGCTTGAATTTGAGAGTCGCTCCGTCCCTGACAACCTTCGGTGACTGCAAATGTTTGTCCGGGTGGAATTTGAGAGCCAATTTCCTGAAAGCTTCCTTAATTTCTTCTTTGCTTGCGTCCCGACTCAGTCCCAGTACCGTGTAGTGATCCATCGATGAAAAACGAAAACTAAGTTTTTCTCAGAATTGATATTAGATGAAGGCCCAAGTAATGGAAACCAAAAATTCAATGTGGATTTTGAATAAGAAAGCTGAAAAGCCTGAAATTCAAAGAAATTCTGAAATATAATCGAATTTCATGCAGCACTGTGGAGGCTTTTTCGTTTGGTCTAGTCTTAGCACAAAAGCGGTGACGTTCGTTCTTTGTGTATCGTTCAGAAGAGAGCAAGAGAAGTGTTTTAATGGCGGTTGGGGATTTCGAGCAATTATGAGACCGAAATATCGTACGACTGGCGGAGGAAGAAAGCCACGAGTATAATCGAGCCGAGTCGACTTTTGGCTGACTCGAGGTCTCGAGCTCGAGATCGACCCAAAAACTCGGAGTTATCGTGTAATCGTGTTTTGACTTTTGAGCATCTGCGACACAATTCAGGTAGGCACAACGCTGAATATTTATATACCTTCATTTTTCATAAATTACTTAAATATATGAGCCCATTTGACTTTAATATACCTTCTTTAAAGAAACTTACATGTCCTGTATATGACGTTATTTGATCTAGAACCGATCAGCCCAGGTCAGAATTTGTAGATTCAAAATACTGTCGGGGTAAAGGCTAGCTCGAATTGATACTAATTTATGGGCGGGCATGGGTGAGATTGTTGACTTCTTGAATGTTTATAACTTATAGCTTTGTAGTGGAAATCATAAGTTTGTATTGCGCAAATCTGTATTTCTTGTTAAAATTTTAAAATTCCTATTATGAACTTCTTGAAATGGATCATATGTAATTAGTGGGGCCGTGCGATACACAGATGGGACACTCCTCTTGTTCCTCACCCTGTGAGTCAACACTCTACTCCATCTCCACCTTGATCCACTAACAGAGCAAGTTCAGCAAGGTATTCATTCCTCGTTGAGGATGGGGAATCCTCAAGTTTTCTCTACCTTGAAACAACCACCTAAAAAACTTAATTTATAGATAAATAGACCAGAGACGCTACCAAAATGCTCCATAAACACTGATGTTGCTCGATCCGAAGTCGTGCACTAACCAAAGTCACAATTAGATAATCCTTGCCAAATAGAAGAAGCTGTGCTCCAAAATCTGTAATCAAGAAAGATGTTAGAGGCCTGAGGAGTTATCCCCGGGTATGCACTCCAACGCTCAAATCAATAGAAAGTAGCAAGGAATCGGGTTGAGCAGTTAAAGAACAGTATTGGTCTAAGCAGTATAACGGTATGAGTGCTAGAAGTTGGAATCTCTTACCATGAGCGGGAGATACCTTTTTATAGTTGAAGGTCTGTGTCCTGATCGGATTAGGCATCCGAGGCTGTTGGGATGAGGTTAACCGTTGAGGTCTTCGGGATGAGACCTAATCCCTAGCGGGGTTGTCCCCATCTGCTCTCCTGTCTTGGTTGTGCTTATCCACGTGACGTGGAGTCTCCGTGGCTAGGGGGATACGGTGGGGGCCATGGAGGCAGCGCAATGCTGACGTGGCCGTGGAGTCGATGTAGGCCACGGAGGCGACGTGCCACTGATGTGGCCGAGGTGATTGGGTAGACACATGGTGTACGGAGCTAGCTCAACCATGACCCGAACACCACTCCCCCAGTTCTGAAGTCGAGGATTAAAGCGCTCGGCCGGAGTGTAGCGCGGGAGAAAACTTTAGTCCTTGGCTGAGGAACTCGAAATTGAAGTCTAGTTGAGCATTTGGTCTGGTTCACATAGAACTTGTCAAAATTCAAAGTTTGCGCACTGCCTTCTGGTGCTCGTCTGCGGGGTGTTGCTAAGGAGCTCTCTGATCATCGACTGAGGAAATTAGAATTTGAAATTCGGAATCCCAAACACCGCTCCCCCAGTTCCGAAGTCGAAGAGAAGAGTGCTCGGTCGTGGTGTAGCGCAGACTCCTCAGCCGATGGCCGAGGTCGAAGAATTTGGTTCTCGTTGGGCGCATCGTGGGAGTTTGAGGACTTGATCAGACCGGTCTCATGGGGCAAACCAGCTGGGTTGATGATCGCGTCTTTGAAATGGATCGTCAGAGGCATCGCTTTGGTTCCTGATGCCTCACACATGCGGTGGGCAGTTGCGCCGATTGGTCTTCCCGTGCTTGTCAGAGTGGTGCTTGATCTCCGTCGTCGATCTTGCTTCGATCCACCCCCTAGGAGTCTTTAAATAGAGGGGGAAGAGCATTTCTCCTTCGCCATTTGTGACAGGAGTAACTTAGAGAGCTCAGCGAGGGGTGGTTTGTTGTGCTTGGGTTGTGCTTTAGTTCTGCGGTTCTAAGTCTGGTAAGATGTCTTCCTCGTCTTTTCGTTCTTCCTCTTCTTCTGATTCTTCTAGCTTTAGCACTTCCTATTATGAGTCCAAGTCGGGGTCCTTTATTGAGGCCGCAGATTTTGACGGGGTAAAGCCAGGGAGAGCCGCCGAGGCCAAGGAGGCTAAGGTTGGGCCATTGAGTGTAGAGGTAAAGCTCCCTGTGCAGGCTGGCCATCAATTCCGTACCAACCCTTGCTGCTTGACTCTCGGGGATATTGCTCATATCTGAGCTCTGTACTGCATCCCCAAGGAGTATGAGTTATGGTGTTCACAGGCTGGTGAAAGGCCTACGGATGCTCGGTCGGGCGAGCTTTGTGTGTACGAGAGTAGTTTGGAGGCTAGGTTAAGGTTTCCTTTGCACGAGGGAATAGTCGGGGTGTTCGAGTGGTATCAGGACTTGTCCTCGTGAAGCACTGAAAGGGGGAATTCTTCTTTGTGTGCTATCCCAAAGGCTCGTCCCTTCCAGCCGTGCTCTAGGAGCCAAGGACTAAGGTGCCGCAACCCAAGTGGCACAGACTGACTAGGGAGGAGAGACTGGCTATCAGCATGATCGAGGAGATTAACGTGATGATGTACACCTCCATCTCGATGTTGATATGCACCGGGCTGATGCACAGGGAGGCTAGTTCTTCCTATTTCTTCTACTCACTTGTTGGTTCTTTCCTCTCTCTCTCTTTTGTTTTTTTGCTTGTCTTGATTGATTTCTCACCCTTGGAGCAGGTGCCAATATGGCGAACGAGGAGATCATTCGTAGAATGAGGGCCAGGCAACTAAGGCACAACTGAGGTGGTGCGAGGGCCCAAAACCGCTTTGAAGTGAATCCGCTGAGGTTTGCTGAAAGGGCTTCCCGACTGCAGAAGAGGGCCAGGCAATGTGACGATGATGAAGATGTAGCAGTGGTGGATCCGGAGGAAGGTTATCAGTCTACTATTCCTCCTTCCCCACGGATGGATATGTCGGGGTGCTGCAGCTCAGTCCTCCATGTGCCACAGCAGATTGTTCACTCCGAAGATGGGCTTGAGATAGAGTGGGTACCCGAGCAGCTACTCCATGGAATCCTAACAATGGCTATTCGAAGGGAAGGCACACAGACAACGAGCAATACCTTGGAGTGCACACTCCTCCACCAAATCACTTCAGTAAGTCCATGCTTACAATTGATTTCCTATTTGGTCGGGGTTGTTCATGTTGGCGTATCTTCTTTTGCAGAGTGCCTGCTCAACAATCGTAGTAGTTGATCGCCTCCGGCAATTGCAGCAACTCTCTGATGAGGAGCACACCGAGCTCGTGGGCCTAAGAGCTCAATTGGTTGAGTTCTAGACTGCTGGTGAGCAAACGGTTGTGATTGAGGTGGAGATTGCCGAAATGAAGCGAGGAATTGAGGAGCAGTCTGACACCATCCGCAACCTTAAGAGGCGCATTGCTGATCTGAAGGCAGAATAGGAACAGTTGAAGAAGGAGGCCGAGGATAGGGGGCTCAGGCCGTTGACCAGTTCAAGATTTCGGTGGAGTACTAGCATGCGATGGATGACTTTGCTGTGAGCTCCTTCGAGGCAGGGTTCAACCTCTTCAGGAGGAGGGCGTTGGGCCATTACCCTGACTTCACCGAGGTTGCGTAGACTTGGGGTCCCTATGACAATGCTTCCCTGCCTACCGAGGATGGCCTCGCTGCGTACGTGCCTGAGGAGAACGTTGCGGTCGAGGAGAACGAAGATACCTTGGATCCTCCTATCGGGGATTGAGTTGTCGCCTGTTTTTGTTGGTCCACGCTTCTGCCCTGCTTTACTTTGCTATTGTTGTTGAAATGTTGGTCTTCTTTTCTTTTTTGAATAGCTCGGCATGTCGAGCTCACAGCGATGTACAAACTTTGGGTATTTAATGGAAATGTTTTTAACCCTTCTTTTTAATTCTGGGCTTGTGTACTACCCTTTTCCTTCTCCCTCTTTGCTAAGTTGTAGGCCTTGGTCTTACCATGGCCAAAGTCAGGGGTGGTCGAGATCTTTGGTCTCCAGCTTGAGAGGCTAGAGTGCGTTCCGAGCTCTCATCTCTCGGGAAGCTCAGTTACCGGTCTTAGGAGCTTTTCGGCACTTCGGGGGGCTGGCTATTCTTTGGCGAGCTATGGTCTGACTGCACGTCAGCAGGGTGTGCGGAGTGTGATCATCGCCCTCAGGCTTTGGAAGGCAAGAGCAATCTTCACCTCTTCAAACTCTGGACATCGACTGTCAAGTCGCTTTACTTAGCCGACTATGCACTACCGAGCTATGCATCATGGGCTCTGGCCGTTGTGCGGTCAGCCAAGTCGGTGTGCACTATGTAGTTCGTGCTGTGAAATGTGTCGTGTGCTTGGTGTGCATCATCCGGTGTGTGCGAGGTGTGTGCGTGTATACTAAGCAACCAACTTGTAGACGAAAAGGTTCTTTATTAATATTGAATCACCGATTGTACATTCGAAGGTTCCCGGTATTCCAACTCCTCTATATGAGCTTGTCGTCTAGGTCTTCCAACCTATAAGGTATCGGGGCGAGGACTTTAGTGACCTTGTATGTCCTTCTCAGTTAGGTCTGAGCTTGCCTTCTCCTGGGGCAGGCATAATGACTTTGCGGCGGATGAGATCGCCAGTTTTGAATTCCTATCTTCAGACTTTTGGAGTCGTAGTATTTGGCCATCCATTACAGTTGTGCTACCATCTTGACATGTGCTTGGTCTCGTGCTTCCTCCACTAAGTCTAATTCTGCGTGGAGGTCTTTGGCGTTCTGCTCCTCATCGTAGAAATCGGTCTGAAGGGTCAGCGAGCCTATCTCCACGTGTGTCATGGCTTCAGCCCGTAGGTCAAGTTGAAGGGGGTTTCTCTGGTAGTCATCTGTAGAGTAGTCCCATATGCCCAGAGAAGAAGGGATGAGACTTCCATCCTATGGACGCCCAAAGATTGCGAAATAAGGGACGAATTTCAAAATCATTTTCTCTCCCTTCAACTGGGAATCGCATTCCCTATTTAGAAAATCATATTTTCAAGGATCAATCTTGAACCATAAACTGAAGCAGATCTGAACCAAAAGGAGTGGGAGAGGATTATACCTGATACGGAGAAATACTATCTCCCAATGGAGGTGTTCACGCCCAAGGAAGGATCCAAAATCTGCTCCCACTGAAGATGGCGCAGTGAAGGATGGAGCAGAATCAGCAATGTTCTTCAAAAGAACTTGACCCTTCGCAAGAATCAACTGGACGGCTTATGAGTACAGCTCCAATCAATCTTTTCCCAAAAGATTGAAATCAAGATCCAATCTTGATCGCTCCCAAGAACTAGAGATCGAACTGAAGGAATGGCAATGGCAGGAAGGTGGCGGCAGAAGAGAATTCGCAGTATGCAGGAAATCTCTTAATCTCTCTTTCTTAAAGAGAAGAATGCTATTGATGTTATTGTGTTCTTCAAGGCTGCCGCCCCCTTCTCCTTTTATAATCTTAAAGGGTTCAGCTCCTAATCAGATTAGGAGTTGCTAATCCAAATCATATTTGGGTTAGAAGTCCCTTAGTGATAAGGGATAATCCTTATCTTATCTGCAGATCAGATCAGCTGTCTCCTAATCTAATTAGGAGGTTTCCAGATCTAAATCTTATTTAGATCTTGGACTCTCTGAGTGGATAGGGTCTAAGCCCAATCCTTTTAGCTAACCCACTTCAGAATTCGCCCCCTTTAAATGACTGATCAAATCAGCCCAGTTCGAAATGGGCTTAAGGCCCATTAAGGTTATGTACTCAAAAAACCTTCCAAATTGCTGCCTACTGGGCATCCTTGTATGGCGTGGGACCCAAGCATTGATCTATACATCAGCCACATGGGTTCAGCCCAGCCTTTGTTACAAGGCCTGGCCGAATGCACTGCTGAAGACAGTGTACCCCCTGAAACCCATCAAATGAGCTCTATGGGCCCAACACTTACACTAAGTGGTCCCTGGGCCAAGGCACCTTGTAACACCCAGGGACTGTGGGCAGATGCAAGATTAGCCCATCAGGCATTATCCTCAATGATCTTACACTTAACCTCTCAGCCCATAATGATCATACACTGCCCGACAAGAGAGGACCTCTCCCTCGGCTGCAAGGAACAGTGTTGCACTCTCCACTCATATGGATCCCAGGAATTAAAACCTTTTGCAAACATTTTAGAAACCATATATATTCTTTTATATCTTATATAAAGTATATTTTGCAAAACAAATCTCAACGGTTGAAATCGGCTGCCGGTAGTCTTGGTTTCCATCAGTGAGAGTGCATCCCCGATCATTACCTTTGTCCGACAAAGGGGCTGATCCTGTCACTATGATCACCCACTCAGATGAATTCTCGGACTGTCCCAACATACCCAGGTTTTGACCCCCGCTAAGGATCTCACTGATTGGTACATCAAAGATAGCCCAATCTGACACCTAGTGCAGTATCATAATCGAGTATAGGGGTCGGGTGTAACTTTCCAGTTTTGCCCATCAATCTCCAAGGTCCAGGGCAATACTGGAAATCTGGTCCAGTTCAAAGGTTCAATTAATCCTACACTGTATGTGCCTAGGGTGTCACCCTGGCAGCTGAGACAGGCCACCCCAACCGACTTGGTGGCACCACAGTGTCAGCCTTGTCAGGATAGGTCTCCCCAGACCGACCCACCGGCTGTGAACATTCTAAACTAACACGAGTCTCATTAAGTGTCCAGTTTAAGGGTATTACACAGAAACATACCAAGGGAACATGAATCAAATATGTATATTTATTCATTTACAATAAACTCATAAAGTACATCATTCTGATTGAAGCTAAGGGCATACAAAACTGTCTAATAAGAGAATGCTCGACCCACCTTCCCTTGGCCTGATCAAGTCTGATTTTCAAGCCGTGCAATAGGTTTCGGTTGGTCACTTCGGTGGTTGATCTTCAAGTCGGTGCAGAGGGCTTCGAACTTTTGATTAGTGAACTGTGTTCCGTTGTTTGTGATAAGGACCCATGGAATGCCGAACCGATAGACACTACCTTGCTAGAAAAAGTTCCGGGTGTTATGCGCGGTAATGTGCTAGGGCTTCGGCTTCCACCCATTTAGTAAAGTAGTCCACTACCACCAAAAGAAACTTCTTCTGCACGACCGCGGTGGGGAAAGGGCCAAGGACGTCCATGCCCCACTGTGTGAAGGGCCATGGGTTGGTGAACGGCTTCAGAGGGACTACTGGCTAGTGGTGAAGATTAGAGTGCCAGTAATAGCTATCACACTTCTGGATGAGCTGAGCCGCATCTTGCTACATGGTTGGCCAAAAGTATCCTTGCCATAGTGCCTTGTGAGCCATGGTTCGGGCACTAGGGTGGTCTCCACAAATACCTTCGTCTATTTCCCGAAGGTCATCCTCGATAAAGGTAATCGGTTCTTCCCGCCTCTTCTTATGTCATCGGTTGTCGATCACGAGCAACCGCGCATACTTTTTGTGCCCTGAGCTGCTCTCCCCTCCAGCGGCGATTCCCCCCGATATTACGTGGATGATGCTGGCTGGAGGGGCCTGGGGTGGCGGTTGAGCCTCTAGGCACAACTCTTCCTATGCTGACATCTCGCTCTTGTCGATGAATCCACCAAGGTACTTGCGCCTAATTAGGTCATTGATGCAGTTGCGGAGGTCGAAACAATTATTTGTGTCATGGCCGTGGTCCCTGTAGAACTCACAGTATTTTTCGCGGTTCCTCCTATTGCCCTGGGTCTTCATCTTCTCGGGCCACTGGACATAGGTACGGTTGCAGATCTGCATCAGAACTTCTATTCATAGTGTGTTCAGCGGTGTGAAGTTCTGGTAGGTCGGTGGAGGCATCCTCGGTCTGCGGTCGGGCCAGCGATCCTATCTCTTGTGGTCCCAGTCTGATCTCTCTATTTTGCATTCCTCCGTGTCCCTTCTCTTTCTGTTAGGCCTTTCCTGTTCATCCCTTAGTTGTGCTTGGGCTTCCTTTGCGTTGATGTATTTTTGCACGTGTTTCATCAGTGCGGCTATGGTCTGAGGAGTATTCTTGGAGATGGAGAAATTAAATGGGGAAGGGCGGAATCCATGTTGTATAGCCGTGATGGCCACAGATTGATTCAGATTTCAGACCTAGAGTGTTTTGGTGTTTAATCTCGTTAGGTAGTCTCTGAGAGATTCTCCCTTTCTCTGTCGCACCTGCATGAAGCTGGCCAAAGTCTTCCAGTGCTTTTGGTTGGCTGTGAATTACACCAGAAACTGGTTCTCCAGCTGCTCACATGATGCGATGGAGTGCAAGGAAAGGGATGAGTACAATGTCAAGGCCGGTCCTTTGAGTGTGGAAACGAGAGCTTTGCACATTAAGCCCTCAGACGTGCCATATAGCATTAACTAAGCCTTGAGGGCTACGATATGGTCACCAGGGTCAGTGCTTCCATCATATTTGTCGAGTTGTGGCACTCGCCAGCTCGCGGGAGGGAGCTCATCCATGATCACCTAGACAAAGGACATCTCTTTGACGGGCTAGCCATTGAGTTGCGTGGGCTGGTCTACGGGTGGTGTCGCACTCCAACTCGGCCAAACGTTGTTGGATTTTCTGAATCGCTGCGTCCTTGCCATCCAAGACCGCGGCATGCATGGCTCTTTCTTTCTTGGGTCGTGCTCGCCGATCTTTAACCGAACTCAACACGGCAATAGAGACCACCTGGGGCGGTGTTCGTTTTTCGAGCCTTTCCTTGGTCAGGATCTATGTAGTCTGATGTGTCCTACTACGGTTGTTAGGTTCACGAGAGCGGATGGAGGAGATGGACCTTCTTGTCGTGTCTTGCTTTTCTTGATCGGACTGTGCTCCCTTCTTGTCCGATCAGCGCATTTTGGGGTCCTCGGGGCAAGGATCGGCCTTCGTACACATCAAGACAATAGGGGGGACGGTCTGAGTGGGTGGTGCCGTAGACCCCAATGACTACATCATCAGCCATATTTTGTTGACATTTTCTTACATTGCCTGGAACTGAATGGGGTTGACGGAAGCTTGGGGTTGCTGGGTTTCTTGGTCCAAAGGGCTATGACAACAAGATTCCCAAGAGGGGGATCGGCCGGTTGAACGCTCAGAATGGTTTCTTGGCGTCTAGATCATTTCTTGAATGCATAGTGAAGAAAATATTTTTGGGAACGCTTTTTGTGTGTATCCCACAAACGACACCAATCTGATGCTGCTCGATCTAAGGTGGTGCACGAACTGAGGTCACAATCAGATAGTCCTTGCCAACTAGGCGGAGCCAGGGTGGAAGGACAGAGCTGCGCTCCAAGATCTGTAATCAAGAAAGATGTCAAAGGCCCAAGGAGTTCTCCTCAGGTAGGCACTCCGACGCTCAAGTCAGAAGAAAGTCGCAAAGAATCAGATTGAGTAGTTAGAGAATAGTGTTGGTCCGAGTGGTATAGTGGTATGAGTGCTAAAACTTGGAATCCCTTACATTGAGTGGGAGATACATTTGTATAGCCGAAGGTCCGTGTCCTTATCTGATTAGGCTTCTGGGGCTGCCAGGATGAGGTTAACCACCGAGGTCTTCGGGATGAGACCTAATCCCCAGCAGTGTTGTCCCCATCCGCTCTACTGTCTTGGTTGTGCTTATCTGCGTGACATGGAGTCTCCATGGTTGGGGGGATAAGGTGGGGGCCATGGAGGCAGTGTGGCACTGACATGGCCATGGAGTCAAGGTAGGCCACGGAGGCGATGTACCGCTGACGTGGCCGAGGTAATTGGGCAGTAAAGTGGCATCCGGAGCCAGCTCAACCATGACCCGAACAGACCCTGATATTGGTGTCTTCTTCAACTAATCACGGTTTGATAAAAAAAATAAAAATGTACAGTATATGACGTTATTTGATCTATTTAAAATTTTAAAATTCTTATTATGCCCTTCTTGAAATGGATCATAAGAATATTCTTATTTGATCTACCAAACTGCTCCATAGAAAGTGATATTGGTATCTTCTTCAACTAATCACGATTTGATATAAAAATAAAAATGCCCATTGTATGTGGGTCGTCTTTGTGCATGTTATTGAATGATCGGTGATGAGACAAAAAGTCTAAAAATCAAATCCAGTTCTTATTCTCTCTTAATCTCTTTAATCCTGCTGAGGTACAAATTTGCTCACTCCCTCGTGTCTCAGTGATGTGGCTTGAACTAGGTTCCAACCTGGCGGTGCCGATTTGTGAATCTATACGTTCGAGCTGAGAGATGCTATGAAGGAACAAGGGTCAGAGTGCCCGGGTAGGTTTTATCCAGGGGAACGCTCTGATGCTCAAGTCAGTAAGGAGATTTAGTGAGAATCTTTGAGAAAGTTCAAGAGCTTCAGTGCGTGTACCTTTTAGAGCATCCCTGAGATCTTTTTATAGTTACTAGGCATTCAGGTGTCATTGATCAGCGTCTTTGAGCTTTCTGCAGAGCTGTTTCCACAGTTTAAGGTAATGGTGGTTCGTTAGCTGCTAAATTCGCACGGTGGTTACCAGAGCCCTGTGGGTCTTGTGGCGCATGGTTTAGTGAGTTGTTCCTGTAATCTCGGTAACAGTACTAGATCGAATATGGGGCAGGGACAGTTTTGGGCGAGCTGTTTGTTGTCGGTGGGCCGAGCTTACCTCAGCTCGGCCATGCACCTGGTATAAACTACCACGTGTTGAGCTAGCAAGTTGTCTTACTGATTTGGATGTTGTGTTATTGACAACATCCACGTGTCCACCATCAAGTGGGTTAACCAAAACGTCCCTCATCAATTGCCCCCTACTCTCGAGTCACTATCTACTCTCAGGTTCAATTCATCTTTTCAGTCGGTTTTGTTCAGCTCGTCGTTCTCAGTTCTGCGCGGTCGGTTCAGCTCGTCTGGTTTTGGCACGGCTAAGGAGGTCTGTTGTCACGAGACGGTGAGCTTTTTTAAATTTTGAAACTGCGCACCATTTTTTCTTTTCAAACTTCCGCGATTAGCACGCTGACAAGTTCGGTGCGCACGTCTTCTTGCAGCTATCAGCAGCCTGTTAAGCGCAGGCACCGCATGGTCGTGGGAGACGTGCTCTTGTCACATCTCTTCCAAATCTGGGTCGTTGACTTCTTTCCTACAAGCTTTAAATATGGGGGCCCTCTAAATCCCCACTTTGTCATTGTTCTTTGGATTTTTCTGAAGATAGGTGTGTGGTGAGAGTTTGGAGTTTTCTGCTGAGGTGAGATCTGTTTTCCGTGGGTGAGTTGTATTTTCTTCCTTTGCCAAATACGATGGCTGTCGTTTCAAGTCCTTCCTAGCGTTTTTCTGGCGAGTACTTCATTCTCGACATGTCTTACAGTTCTACTGAGAATAGAGTTCGTTGTAGTGGGTCAGGGGAGGAGTCTAGCTCCTCTGATGAAGTGTCTTTCGAGTCTTCTATGATGGGCCTTCGGTAGGCAAAAGGGAAGAGTTTGAGGCTGCGACAGGTTCGTTTGGGGAACCGAGTTGTCGGGGGATGAGATAGTAGGATTGTATCATAGGTATAAGGTCCCAGACGAGTACCAGTGGATCACGCCTTGTCCTGGTAGCTATCCTTGGGAGCATGGCCCAGAGGGGCTATGTGTCTACAAAGAGTCTTTAGCAGCTAGTCTTCGTTTTCCCCTTCATCCATTCATTGTTGCAGCCCTGATGCGTTATTGGGTATCTTTGGGCCAGATTGCCCCTAATGGGGTTAGGACATTGATTGGGTTGATCAGCTTGTTCCATCATCGTGGCTTTCCTCTAAGCATTGAGGCCTTCTCGGCTTTGGTGCACATGAAGCGGGTTTCGAGTCCCTTCTGTTTCTATCTTCCCTTTCGTAGTGGGAGGAAAATCTTTAATTTTTCAAATAAGGTTAGGAATTGGAGGCATCGATTCTTTTTCCTGGAGAAGGCAGGTGGTTGGGGCTATAGTACTACCTGGTATAGCAGTCCCAGAAGGTTCCTGAGTGCAAAGATGGCAAGCTACGGTCTGCTGTTCAGTAGCCTATTAGAGAACGTGTTAGAATTAAGGATTTTCTGGCTGAGCTGATGCTTGTGCAGGCGGGCCTGAGCCGAATAGGTGGGTCAGATGTTTGGCCACTTATTGCACATTCAGTTCAAGTCGGTTGTCTATTTATTTGTTCCTTTTGATTTGGTAACTGATACTCTTTGTTTTTTTTTTAGGTATGGCGAGCTTGGCATCTAGGATGTCTGTTGATGCTTAGCGGAGGTATACCCACAAGAAACATCAAGCTAAGCGCAGGCTATCGAGGGGTGAAGCTTCTTCTTTTGGTACTCCTCCCATTGTCAACCTGGAAGGGGAGGGGGACACGATGCTTGCAGAGCAGGATTTTATTGGCCCTCAACCTACGCGAGAGGCAGGCCCTTATCTCCTTGATGTCCCTCCTTTCATTCCTTGTATTCCAGATGTCAAGGTGATTGATCGATCGAGTGATACCCGAGTGGCACTTCAAATTGGTAGGGGCATTCTTCTTCTGTCGGACATACAACGGATTGCCAAGATGCATCTCGCGAAGGCTGGGGCTCAAATGACCCAGTGCATTATACAGGTGCATTTACAGCTTTCTCCTCCCCCTTCCCCTTTTTTTTGGTGTCTTACTCCTTTCTTTTTACAGGCGAACTCTTACGGCCAGGCCTTGCTAGATCATGCCTATTCCTACCAGAAGGAGCGAGCTAGCCCGCAGACCAACATTGGTTTGCTTAACGCCAAGGTGTAGAAGCTCAGGCTGGACTCAGAAGGGGAGCATGGGGAGTATCAACATTTGTAGCGCAATCTGTTATAGGCGAGCTCGAAGTGTTCCCAGAAGGAGTGCCTAGGGCAGAACAAACTAGAGTGGAGGTGGTAGCTTCTAACTTGAAGTCCCCTGCATATGAGAACCAGTGGGCATTGGATGGTACCCCTTCGATGAAAAGGGGTTTCAAGCTATGTCGCCACTATCTTAAGTCTGTGTACCCCAACCTTGGCGTTAGCTCCATTACTTCTCGGAAGGTGCTGCTCGAGCTCGTCACCCAGGTGGGCAATGAGCCACTGCCCCTGGAAGAGGAAGAGGAAGACGATGAAGAGGGGTTTGAAGGGAGAGATGGAGAGGAGGCTCAAGATGATGCTGGCGGTGATGAGTAACCTGCTTCTCAGCTTGGCAGAGAAATCTGTAGTGGTCTTTGGTGGTCCTTCTCAGTTGTTATGGGGACTTTATGCTCCCATTAAGATCTTGGGGCTTGTGTTCCTTGTATTGCCCAAACTCATGAAACTCTTTTTTTTTTTTTTGGCGGCCACTTGGCATGCCCCTTGTAGGGGGGAGAGTTCTGGTTCCCCTTTATTCCTTTTTTTAGCAATAAAGGAATTTTGTTTCTTTCAAAGTTTCATGCTTGTTTATTCTACGTAATTTAGTTGTGTTGTGTTGTTTCGGGCTTACCTGTTGCCTATTGCCGGGCGAGCTGATTTCTAGTGCTGGCGAGCTGTTTGAATCCCTATCTTAGGCATAATTCCGATGCAGGTTGTCTATGTTTCACGCCCGAGGAACCATTTTGCCTTCAAGTGTCTCAAGTTCATATGCATTCCCACTGAAAATTTTAGAGACTATATAGGGTCCTTCCCAGTTCGGACCGAGCTTCCCTACTCTAGGCTTGGGCATCATGATTTTCCTAAGTACTAGGTCGTCAACTCTGAAATTACGTTTTCTGAATTTAGCATTATAGTTCTCTAGTTTCTTCTAGTAGGTCGAGGTTGGCTCATAGCTCTTCTTCGTTTGATTCTTTGGTGTACACCTCAGATTGTAGGGTTGGAATTTCTATTTTTATTAGTATCACAACTTCGGTTCCATAGGTTAGGTTGAATGGCGTTTCATCGGTTGCTGTTTTGGCAATGGTCCTGTAGGTCCATAGCACGCTGGGTAGCTCGTCCACCCACAATCCTTTGGCCCGAGTAGCCGAGCTTTGAGTCCTCGTAGTATTGCTCTATTGGTGACTTCAGCTTGCCCATTTGCTTGGGGGTGTGCTATCAACATGAATCTTTGCCTTATTCTCATTTGACCACACCAATCTTGAAACTTAATGTCTTCAAACTATTTTCCGTTGTCGGAGACTAGTACCGTTGGTAAGCCAAATCTGCACACTATTGTTACTAAAGGTTCCGCTTCCACCCATTTGGTGATGTAATCCACAGCTACTACCATAAACTTCTTTTGTCCTTTAGCTGGTGGAAAGGGTCCCAGTAAATCTATGCCCCACTATGCAAATGGCCACGGGCTGGTCAGGTATCTTAGGTCGACAGTGGGCTGATGTAGGATGTCCGCGTGTCATTTACATTTATCGCACCGTTGGACTAGCTCGGTTGTGTCTGCTTTCAGGGTGGGGCAGTAGCATCCTTGTCATAAGGCTTTCTGGGCAAGGGCCCTTCTGCCCAGGTGTCCAGCGCAAAGGCCATCATGGATCCCATGTAGAACTTGTCTCGCTTCAGCTCGCCTCAAGCATCACAAGTAGGGCAATGTGACGGATCTCTTGTAGAGCAGCTCGCCTACTATCATGTAGCGGGCTGCCTGTCACTCTATTCACTGACCTGCATTTCTTTTTGTTGGTAGCGTTCCGGGTTTTAGGTAGTTGTAGATTGGGTCGATCCCACTCGGCTCTGCATCTGCGATGCTGGTGATTCCTTGCCTATCATTTTCTATCGAAAGGCGAGGTAATTCTTTTATGTAGATAATTCGTTTTGTCGAGTCAATCATGCTCGCAAGTTTAGAAAGGGCATCAACATCTATGTTTTCCAATCTCAGAATGGAGATACCAAGAATCAAAGGAGTAGCCCTCTTACTTTGGCAAGGTATGCTGCCATGGAGGGTTCCTGTGCTTCGAAATCCTCGTTTACCTAGTTTACGATAAGCTGTGAATCGCTACATATGATTATGTGTCTAGCGCCCACTTTTTTTGCCAGCGCTAAGCCCGCTAGTAGGGCCTCATATTCAGCCTCGTTATTCGATGCATGGATTCGAAACCAGAGCGCATATTCTAGCTTTGTCTCACAAGGTCCATATAGCATTAACCCAGCCCTGCTCCCACCCTGGTTGGATAAGACTTCTACATGAAGTATCTAGGGCTCCGTATCCCAGCTCGCTATCTCGCGAGGTGGGGGTGCCAAGCAAGATGAAGCTCCAGCTTCCAACTCTACCTATCCACGCGGCGACGAGCTAAAAATACACTCGGCAAGGAAGTCTACCAGGACCTATGCTTTTATTGCCACGCGTAGTTTGAACCGGATATCATATTCGCTGAGCTCGATTGGCCATTTAGTGAGCCTTCCTAAGACCTCAGCCTTTAGGAGGACTTGCATTAGGGGTTGGTCAATTTGCACCACTATGGTGTGGGCTTGGAAATAGGGCCCTAACCTTCGCGCGACTAATACCAAAGCACAGGCGAGCTTCTCTATGTTGGGGTACCATGTCTCAATGGTGTGGAGAACCCTGTTGACATTTCTCATGACATTGTACTTTGTCTACCTCCCTCACAAGTGTTGGACAGTTTTTGTATACCCTTACCTTCAATCAGTATTGATGTACTTTAGATATTTAATGTAAATAAATGAAGTACATGTTTGATTCATGTTGTGTGGTATACTTCTATGTAAGACCCTAAAACTGGACACTTAATGAGGCTTGTGTTGGTTTTAAATGTTCACAGCCGTTGGATAAGTCTGGGGAGATTTACCCTGCCAAGGCTGACACTGGTGTGCTGCCAACTGTTGGAGTGGCTTGTCTCGGCCACTAGGGTAAGACCCAAGGCACATGCAGTGTGGGATTACTTGAACCCTCGAACCGGACCAGATTTTTAGTGTTGCCCTGGACCTTGGAGATAGATGGGCAAAACTGGCAAGTTACACCCAACCCCTAGACCCGATTATGGTACTGTACTAGGTGTCGGATTAGGTTGTCTTTGATATGCCAATCAGTGAGATCCTTAGCGGGGGTCAAAACCTGGGTATGTTGGGACAGTCTGAGAATTCATCTGAGTGGGTGATCATAGTGACGAGATCAGCCCCTTTGTCGGACAAAGGTAATGATCGGGAATGCACTCTCCTTGATGGAAACCAAACTGCCGACAGTTGATTTCAATCGTGGAATTTTGTTTTGCAAAATTTATATATGATATATATATATATGTACGGTTTCAAAACGTTAGCAAATGGTTTTAATTCCCGGGATCCATATGAGTAGAGAGTGCAACATTGTTCCTTGCAGCCGAGGGAGAGGTCCTCTCTTGTCGGGTAGTGCTTGATCATTATGGGCTGAGAAGTTAAGTGTAAGGCCATTTGGGATGATACCTAATGGGCTAACCTTGCACCTGTACACAGTTAACTGGATTTTTATAAGATGGCTTGGCCCAGGGACCACTTAGTGTAAGTGTTGTGCCCATAGGGTCCATATGATGGGATTAGGGGGTTTACTGGGCTCCCAAGTAAATTCGGCCAGGCCTTGTAACAAAGGCTGGGCCGAACCCTTGTGGCTGGTGTGTAGATCAATGCTTGGAACCCACGCCATACAAAGAAGCCCAACGGGGCAGCAGTTTGGAAGATTTTTTGAGCACATAACCTTATTGGACCTATAGCCCATTTCGAACTGGGCTGATTTGATCAGTCATTATTAAGGGGCACATCTGAGATAAGGATGAGCCCAAAAAGCTTATCTAATCTCCAGATAGGATTAAGAAGAGTCCTAATCCAAATACAGATTTGGATAAGGAGCTACTCCTGATATGATCAGCAATTCCTTTTCTTAATCATTAAGCAACTGGAAGAAACCCTAATTTCGAATTACATGAATTCGAACACTAGGGAGACAGAACATACTTTGCAGTTTGTGAGATAGGATCTCAGAAACCCTAGAGAAAAAGAAAAGCAGTTCCACCATCTATTTTGTCTAGCTTTCTCCTGTTGTAGCCGCCATCCATCTGTCACAGTTCGATTTCTCTGTCAAAGGAAGATCAAGAACAGTTCATGATATCAACCTTTATTGAAAGACTGATTCGGTTTGGTGCTCATTGTCATCCAGAAGGTTCTTGTGAAGGATTCGGTGTGCAGGACACACCCTACTGGTTCTGTTCCACAATTGTTGTGTCATCTTCAACAGGAGCAGATCTTGGTTCCTCCTTTGGGCGTGAACACCAATTTTGGGAGATATTGTTTCTCTGGATTAGGTATAATCCCTCCCTTGTCTTTTGGTTTAGATCTCGTTCGATTATGGTTCAAGTAATATCCTTGAATATTGTATTCTAAATTTAGGAAATGTGATTCTTAGCTGGAAGAAAGTGGGAAATTTTTTAAATTTGCCCTACCTTATTCCACAATTCTTTGGCGTCCATACGATGGATCCCACCATTCTTTCAACAAGGACTGAGCTTATCACCTTGTCACTTGCAGAGAGGTAGAGCTTAAGCTCGTCTCCTTTCTCTGGCCTGGTCAACAGGGGACGAGCTAAGGTATCGCTTCAGTTCGTTGAAGGTGAGCTGACATTCTTCAGTCCATTCAAAGGGTTGGTTCTTTTTTATGGTCTTAAAAAAGGGAAGGCACTTCCCAGCCGATTTAGACATAAATTGGTTCATGGATGCTGTTCGACCTATTACTCTCTGGGTTTTTTTAACCAACCTAGGTGGTCTCATTTCTAGAATAGCTTGAATCTTCTTGAGGTTTGGCCTCTATATCATGTTGGTTGACGATGTAACCCAAGAACTTGCCGGAGGTTACACCAAAAGCGCACTTGTTCGGGTTTAATTTTAAGTTATGTTTACGTAGAACATCAAACACAAGTTTTAAATCAGAAACTAGATCTTTTGAAAAAAGCATTTTTACAACCATGTCGTCGACATAACATTCGACTTTATTGCCAATCACCTAAAAAAAAAACAAAGTTTACTAAACGCTGATAGGTCGCTCCAACATTTTTTAAACCGAACGGCATGGCCTTGTAGTAGTACCGACCTGTTTCAGTGATGAAAGCGGTCTTCTCGCGGTCTTTGGGGTCCATTAGAATTTAATTGTAGCCTGAATAGGCATCCATGAAAGTGAGAAGTTCATATCCTATGGTCGCATCTACCTAGCGATCTATGCTGAGTAAGGGGAAACTATCTTTTGGGCAGGCTCGGTTCAGGTCTGCAAAATCTATGCACATCCACCATCTGCCACTTGCTTTCTTTACTAAGACTAGGTTGGCTACCTAGCTCGCATATTGGACTTCCTCAATGAAATCCGCTGCTAACAGCTTCCCCACCTCCTCGTTTACTATGTTCCACCTTTTTGGGGCAAGGTTTCTCTTCCTCTACCGAACTGGTCTGATTGTAGGGTCCACATTAAGCTCATGAGTTATCAAACTAGGGTCTATACCAAGCATTTCAGCAGCTGATTAGGCGAAAACGTTTAAATTATTTAATAGAAAGCTTACCAATTCAGATCGCAATGGTTCATTCAGGTGGACTTCTATCTAGAGTACTTTTTCTGGTTCGATTTTGGAGACCAATACCGTTGTCTTTTCTTCAGCTCTTTCTTCCGTCTTCTCTAGTGCTGGCTCCAAGTCTATATCAACTGTCATTTTGCATTTGGCTTTCAATGAAGCCACATAACATTTTCGGGATTCCAGTCGGTCGCCTCATAACACTCCTACCCCTGTATCTGTCAAAAATTTCAGTGCGAGGTGGTATGTTGAGACCACAACTCACAGTGCATGTAGTATTGGTCATCCCAGGATTGCATTGTATGGTTACACAGAAGTCACTACCAGAAAATCGTGTTCAAAGCGTATCTTGTGGGGTGGCGAACCCGCCTTAACTGGTAGCTTGATCCTGCCAAACGGGCAAACTACCTCGCCACTGAATCCTACTAAGGGTACGTCGATGGGCTATAGGTCACCTTTGCTAATTTTCATCCTGTTAACAACTTCTGCAAACAAAACATCTGTCGAGCTACCTGAGTCCACCACGATCCTCTTCACCTTGAAATCATTGATGAGTAGTTTCACCACTAGGGCATCATCATGGGGGTACTGGACCCCACACATATCATCTTCTATAAAATAAATTACTTACTCCTTTCATGTGCCCTTACATGGATGGCTGTTTTCTTGCTTCAATTCACGCATTGCTTCCTTCCTGGATGACGTGGTACAACCTACTATTATTAAGCCCCCAACAATTACATCTATGGTCCCTCTGACCTACCTTTCTTGTGTTTGCTTACTCTACGTAGTTTGATACTACTGCCTGATGTCCTGAGGTGCCTCCTTGCTAGTTACCACTTCGGGCTGTCATTCATCCGTGATGAAACATTTCAAGTAACCTCATTTGATGAGGTCTTCTATTTCGTTCTTTAAATTCCAAAAATGCTCAGTGTCATGTCCGAAATCCTTGTGAAAATGGCAATATTTATTTGGTTTCCAGGTTTTGGGGTCTCCCCTCATCTTGGGAGGCCACTTTACATAATCATTGTACTGAATTTGCATTAGGATCTCCTTCCTCCTGGTGTTTAGTAGGGTAAAAACACTCGTGTATGCTGGTGGTGTTGTTGTTCATTGTCTTGCCCTCCTAACCGGTGACCTGCTTTTTCAACGTGGCAAGCTGCTACGTCTTCTCCTTGGGGACTTGCTCTTTCTGGGCGACCTGCTCCTTCGCCTAGTTCTGTTGGTGCTTGCTTCTTCATCAGCTCGCTTCCTTTTGGTTGTCTCAGAATCTGTGCCCACTGCTTCTTCTGCTCTAATGAAATCGTTGGCTACTTCAAGGAATTTCTCCATGGTAGTTAGGGGACGCAATTCAATTTCCTACTTCAACTCTCGGTCTTTAACTCCTTTCTTGGCCGCAATGAGCTGTATAGAGGGATCTATGTCTGAAATCTACAGTCATTCCATGTTGAATCATCGAATGTAGTCCCTGAGTGTCTCTTTGGGCTTTTGTATGATGTTGAATAGACATGTAGCCGATTTCGAATGCCGCTTGCTAGTGACAAACTGATTGAAAAAGAGTCTGGCGAACTAGTCACAGTTCTTTATAGACCCTGGGGCCAACCTTGAATACCAGAGCCATGCTTCTTCCTTCAAAGTGGTGGGAAACGTAATGCACATACAGGCGTCATTCGCTCCATGGAGGAGCATAAGGGCCTGAAAGCTATTTGCAAGTTCTACAGGGTCTATCTTTCCTTGGTAGGATTCGAGGGTGGGGGCCCGAAAGTTTTTGGGTCGTGGTGCTTTAAGGATTTCGGGTGCCACGGGAGTCTCGCAGGTTAGGCCATGCTGTTCCAAGCACCTCAGCGATAAGCCCCGGCACCCCAGGCATCCATACAAAGCCTCGGACACCCCAGGCAATCTGGTACCCCGGGTACACATACAAAGCCTTGGACACCCGGGCATCTCAGCAAGCCTCGGCACCCCTGGCATAAATAAAGCCCTGGCAACCCCAGGCACAGAGAAAGACCTGGCAACCCCAGGCACAGACAAAATCCTAGCAACCCCAGGCATAACCATACCTCCACGTAATCATTGGGGGGCTTCATCGATAGCAGGTATGACTCCTATCCAATTTATAAATACAGATACTCTGTCTAACTGCAATGAGTTAAGGGAAGACAAACTCTACTCGTCTCGCACAACTGGCAACAATACTTTGCTAAAGAACAACACTAATTCCGACCATCGCTACCTCACTCCCATGTGAAGGTTCAAGTTTCCCTCTCATACGCTAACCAAAATCTTACCCCGAAAGGCAACAAAGGCCTGATGCTCATAATCAACCTTTAGGGTAGTCGCTTCCCAGACAAAGTTGCAATGAAACCCTAACTTCTGCTAACTATTTATATTTATATTGACCAAACTCCAACTGTATTGCCGGTGGAGGGCCCCTGTTGACCTCAGACATGACAACGTTGTGATATCGGGATAACTCCTCTCTATGAACACATTAAATATTTCCTTGTTTTACGCACATAATAGTACCTCGTATATTGGAATAACACTACGTGATAAAGTTCACTATGTCAGTGCCAATACTTAATTACGATAGAGTCTAATGGGTTCTCAACCCAGAAATACTTAATCCTATCATCTTGACGTTTCCTACAAACCCGCAAAGCATTTTCCAGTATTCGCGAATGCCCACAACTTTTTTTCTCAACAACATTTAACACTTGCACAGAGCCTCCAAACTAAGGAGCACGCACAATTTCTTTTTAATTCGCAATTCATTGTTGATTACACTTGCACAGAGCCTCCAAATAGGGTAAATTCCAGAACCCAATGCATGCAAACCAACTCACCCCAAGATTTAAAAACAAATACAAAGGCAAGTGCTTATCGATAAACTCCCACTTACCGATAAGCAGGGGGTTAATGGAGGTACATAGTGGTCACTAAGACCCTCAGAGTACAAAAGGTGTCAAACCAACACTACACGGTCGCCTACAATGAATCTATAACCCATTGCACGATTGTGATGAACTCACACCTGGGACAGGTCGCGATGAACTTTGGCTAGCACGAATTTGCGATAAAGCTAAGACACACGCGGGTTTGCGATGAACCCGGACACGCATAAAACTATAATGAACCCGACACCCTTACAGAACCGCGGAATCACGGTAGAATGGGAATAGACATTGCTTACATGTACGACTTTATGTTACACATGCGGGTTCAATAAAATGCGCCCGCCAAATGATGGTCACCTACGCCACGTCAATATAGCAGTGTCACATATGGAGAGAATCCAGAAGGGATAGGATTCTCTAATAATGATCCCTTAATAGTCAAACTATAGGAAATATCTCATTCCCTAACAGAAATGATTCCCTTTCCTAACAGGAAAGAATTTTTCCCTTGATAACCTTAACTTTCTCTCTATAAAAGGGAGAGAACAATCCTTCCCCAGAGAGACAATACAATCATAACTCTAACCTAGGGTTTCTCACAAGGGTTCCTCTCTCTCTCTCTCTCTCCTCTCTTCTTCTCTCTTCTCCACCTCCTCTCTCATTCCCGTCACCATCTCTGGACCTTTAGAGACTTAACCTCCATAGCCTTACCATTGTGCTTATAGTTGGCATTTGGCCGTTGACGTTGTTGGCAGAAGGGTTGCCGGAAGATGCCATTGAAAGGTTTTTTTTAGGAAAATGAGAGAGATAAAGAGATGAATGAAAGGAAACACAAGATTTTTGTTGTGTTTCTCATAGATGGCGCCAATTGATGAGGCAAAAATCCGCTCACTCCCTCATGTCTCAGTGATGTGGCTCGAATTGGGTTCCAACCTGGCGATGTCGAGCTGTATTGTCGAGCTGTGAATCTGTACGTTTGAGCTGAGAGATGATGTGAAGGAACAAACTCTATCCTTAAGAAGATTTGAGTTGGTAGTATCAATGCAGAGTGGGACTTGATAGTGTTGATATGGTTTGATTCTTTTGAACATTAAATTATTATAATGGAAAATTCCCAATAAGTATCTTGTACTTTAAGACTAGTGATAATCTAGTATCTAAACTTTAAAATGCAACAATCTAGTACCTGAACTGTCAATTTGCGACAATTTAGTATTTGGCGTTAATTCATTGTCAACCAGAAAGACATAACTACCCACCTGTGGTTTTGACCAATATATGAATTATTTTTTGAAATGACCCCAATTATAACAACCTTTCTCTGCAAGTGGGACCTGAAGTTCCGAAGAAACCAGTTCCTTCCACCAGTGATGTAAGCAGAATACAACACCAAAAACGTTGAAATTGACAAGTCACACACCAGACAGCGTCGCACAATTATCTTCTCCATGTATTTTGAAAGAAACCGCAGGAATAAATCGCGTCTGCTGCTGGTAACCTGCTTTTAACTCAACCATTGCTAGAGAAAACGACCTCTTGTTGCCGGTGCCTGAGGAAGGAACCAGGGCATGTTTTTTTTCTCGGAATAAGATCAACATGAACAGAAGCCACATCACAATCTCTTAACTATTATTTGCATCTCGTCGGCTTTACCCTCCTTGTCTTTTTCCTTACCCTTCCTAGATCTCTCCTTCGCCTCCACGACCGAGACCACTCCATTACCAAAGCAAAACCACGGCCCCCTTTACCACCTCCTTAAAGCAGCCAACACTCACTCCACCGAGTTCGTTCCTATGTACTTTGAATTGGGAGAACCAAGAGAAGATGTACATCAAGGTTCGGGTTCCAGCTCCGGTGTCAGAACTATGACTCCATCTTGGACCAACTCTGAATTGAACGTAGAAAATATTTGGTGAATGATGCTATAAACATGACCCAGCGGTTTGGGGTTTGGACTTTGAACTTTGAATGATAGAGGATCCATTCCAATACGTTATCCATATTCTTTCAATCTTTCTCCAAGTACTATGTCAACATGTTTCTTAGAGTTGAATTTCGCTCATTTGAAAACGTTGGGGAACGGGCCGACGAAACGGTTGTTGTTAAGGTTGAGTTCATAGAACAACTTGAGATGTCGGAAGGTATCTGGGATGATGCCGCATAAACGGTTGGAGTTGAGGTGGGAAAGAGCCAGATCCATTAAGAGGCCAAACTAGGATAGGAGATATCCAACAATGTCAGCATGGTTGAGATCGATGCTGGAGACTTGTAGTTTATGGTGTAAGTTGCTAAGACAACAGGGAGCCATTCATGTAATCAGCAATGGAGATTGGAGATCCACTTTCGTTGGTCTTCCAACCCAAGACTGAAGATGAAAAGGTAAAATGGTCCGATAATTATTAATAAAGATAATTTTGATATTTTCTAATTATTTAATTCGCATATGATGTCATATGATGACATTAGTTGATAATTCATTAAACGATAGATACTGAATTGTCGCATTTTAAAATTAGGACCTGCCCTTTGTAATGAGACTATCCACAAAAAGTAGCGGTAGTGGTAACGATTCCATCTCACCATTCTCTCTACCTGCATTCAGGCGTCCTTTTGAAAAGATGAATTTTGTTGAGGAATGCTTTGAACAACTCACGTCAGGTTGCTTGTATTTTTTTTCTGCTTTTTATTTGTTTATTATTTATTTTGACTGAATCATGCTATAGATCTGATTTCTTGTTATGTTTATGTTACGGTGTAGGTTGGTTTGAGGTAATCTATTGGTTCTGTATTCTAATATAGGTCTGAAGTAGAAGTTAATTTGTGGAATAAATTGATTGAACAGCTTAAGTTTTACACTTTTACCTCGACTGGTGATGTTATGTTAAATTTTAAATTAATGAAATAGAGCTATTCTATCTTGGTTGGCGATGGATGATTACTAATAATCGGATGTTCATTCGAGAATCCTATTTTTAAGAATTACTGTTTATCTGTTTTGCAGCATAAACAATTTCTGGAGCATTTTGTTTCATTAGGCTGTGTTTCGATGCAAATAAGTGTGAGTACAAATATATAGATTGTAAAACTGTTTATATAGATTGTAAAATTGGGTTAGTTTTGTATTGACATTCTTATCAAACAAACTTTTAGTTGTAATGGATGCAAATACGAATTCCAATAAAATATATGTATTTTTTTTATCAAAAGCCCACTTGAATCCAAATTTAATTCTTTTTTATTGATGTAGACAAAAGTGAATCAGAGTGCAAATTTACCCTAAACCAGTATTTGGCCTTAGGAGAAACAAAGAACAGCGTTTCAGTGAGAGAGAGATAAGTTGTCGTAGCTGTGTTCGGAGGAAGAAAGGATGAAACACTGTTTTGATTTCACATATCAATCAATGGTAGAAAAGTATTTTCATTATTTCTGTTTAACGTACCGGAGAGAAGGTATGTTTAAGTCAATTTGTAAAAACTGAGCGTATGTTTTAACTGTTTAAGTTTTTTGCCCAAAATTTTCCTCTGGTCCACTCCAAGTTCAAATTTAACGTTAACATTGACATAACGGGGTTGGATTCCAAGTCCGAAATAAAAACCCATTAAGTGATCATTTTGATTTACAAACACCACTCCCCCATCTCTCTCACCATAGCTCACTACAAACCCACAATAGGATCCCATTTTCATCTTTCCCCTTCATTTAAGTTTCAGCTACAAACCCCACCCCCCATAATCTCCGGTAACAATAGAATGCTGGTGAGCGTGTCTCCCACTGCCGGCAATCGGAAGCCCTAATTGAGACTCTAGGATTATTAATCGTATTTTTATCTACATATATTAAAGCCAACGGCTACTTTCCCCTTTGCTAAATGGAATCTTCCTGTAGCTGTAGTACAAGAAGATTCCATTTCAATTGTACAAGTCAAACGTGCCGCCGATTCTCTCCCTCCCTTTTTCTTGTGAAAAAATAAAAAGAGACAAACGTGCCATTCAAAAACTTCATTTATTTCAAACTTCCCAATATACCCACAAACAATAATTTGAATTTTATGGGGCCTCTCGTTTGATTCATGAACAATTGGTACGCTAAACCCGATTGATTGTTTGGTAAATAGATCTTGCTAAAAAAAGTTGTTTGAAGCAAGGTATTTGTGTTTACTTTCTTAGTTTAATTATATTTATTTTTCTATACATTTTTTCACTTAAAAAATGGTTTCTTTATTTGCTTGCCTTTGATTAACATCATTTAATGTTCGATGTTTGTAACTGATCGGAACCCAAGAGTACAAAAAAGCAATATTTCAATGGCAATTGGAACAACAATAGGAACAATGGATCAGTAATATTTTTGATTTCTTGGTTCCTTTTTAGCAACTTTAATATCACAATTTCAAAGATTCATTTATAACTCAATTACTTTTCCAATGTGGATGGACTTCATTGGTTTCAAGCTTATTAGTCTATGGTGTATTCAGAAGCGTGTCGTTAACTACTTCGAAACACTAGTTTTAATATTTGTAAGTTTCTCTGTTTCTCATAACAATTACAAACAAAGTAAATGGTGAGAACGGGTCGTATCCACAGGGAAGCAAGGAAAAAATCGTTACAAACTTTAATCCGGATAAAAGAACACAAAGGGAAGTTGCAGTAGTAGCTAAATCTAAAAATGAATTAAAGAACAAAAGTTAAATCTAAAACTGAATTAAAATGGTTGGGCTCCGATTCCAGATGTGGCAGTAGTATCTTTGGCGAACTGCAAGCAGGAACCCCTCCTCTTGCCTGGGCGTTCTCCTCGTCCTCTACCCTTGAATTTCTCAAGATCAGCCTTCCATCTTACCTGGGGGCAGAATCCAACCCTTTCTTAGGAGCCCTTGGGTCCTTTTTATAGAGAAGGGTGGATAAAATTGGGATTAGAGAGAAAGAGGGGGGCAACAGCTGAGTTTTACTAAAAATATGGGCGCCCTAGGGTTTCTAATGAAGGGGTTATGATGGTTCTAAAGTGATCCTAAGGCTGAGAAGAAAAAAGAGAAGACACCCAATATTATGTAGGGCTGAGATTTGGGTGCCCAGAAATGAATTGTGGAGATTGAGGCGCCTAGGGTTGAAAGGTGGAGATAAAAAGGAGCGGGTGGCACCCTAGAGTGGATGGCTAAGATAGAGTATGGAATAGAGGGCTAAGATCTAGTGGCTAGGGGCTAAATGGTAAGGATTAGAAGTTAGGTGGTGCCCTAGGGTTAAAAAGCTAAAAAGAGAGTGCCCTAGAATGAATGGTGGAGATTTAGCAGTTAGGGGCAGCTAGGGTTTGTTGAGGATGAAAAAAATGAGTTAGAAGGCGCCCTAGGGTTTGCTAAGGAGATGGGAGCATGCTAATATAGTAAGAGGGGCGTCATTCTGGGTTTAGTTTATACGAGGCACCCTCCTGTGCTCAATTTTTCACAAAAACACCCCTTCTCTCAGTTAGACTTCACACCAGCTTCCCAAAAACTGCATTTCAGCCATGAAACTTTCCCAATTTTCCACAAGATTTGCACATAGACCCTCAGAGGTCACAATATTGAATTTAACTGGAAAATGAAACATTTTGACTATTCTCTGGCCTAAAATACCGCTGAAATAATGCCCTTAAGGCATCAAAATATAGAGTTATCACACCCCCCAACTTAACCATTGCTAGTCCCTTAGCAATGCAGCCTTAAAATTACATTGAGTATAGAAATCATTCCCATTGCAAGATCATCCTTGACAAAATTAGCCAAGTATCTTGATTCAAAATTCTCAAACTTTGTATAGATTGGTATTGGGCTTAAGGGGTAAAACTATCTTGTTTTGAACATTATAGAAACTTGGCTTAAAAATCTCATATACCCATCCATTTGCAGACTGTTTCGATAAGCTGAGATTGATTTTTAAAATCAAACGGGTATTCTCCTTATCATTTCTGACAATAGATTTCTACCCCAGAACTTGATATGCACACTTATTTTTATTGCTACCTTCCGTCGTTTGACGCGAATCTCGACACTTGCCTTAGGTAAAGAGACCCCGGCTACTAAGTGTTAGGTGATTGTCTTTGGCATTTCATTTCCCGTTTGATGTGAAAAAGACACAAAAACATTTCAGAAGACCACTCAGTTTGACTGATTTTTGCCTTCAGTCATTTTCTCCCTGCTTTTGCCGCCCTACCCTGTTCGATCTCCAATTCTTGGAACTGATCAATATTTGATCTTGATATTGTTTCTTGCTAGAAGAAACAATTCTGAAGTTGTGCTCACTACCCCATTTGATTCTTGCTGAAGAATCACAAGTTCTTGGTGAATACTACCTGTTGATCATGCCTCACCCTAAGTTGTGTCATATTCAGTGCTAAGAGGATTTGGTACACTCTTTGGGCATGAACACCTGCGTTGGGAGGAGCATATTTGCGTGGATTCCCTATTAGGTATAAGAACATCTCCCTATTTTGGTTTCCGATTTGGTCCAATTTGGTTATAAGAACAAACATTGAAAATGCAGTTTTTTCTAAACTAGGAATGCGATTCCCAGATGGGAGTAAAAAAATTTTTTGAAATTTCGCCCAACCTTCCTGTAGGGTTCAGCCATCCATATGATGGATCTCCCATCCCTTCAGCTATTAACCTCAAATCCGATCATGGATATTAATTCCACTTTGCCCACCTGGCCATAGTAATAGGGGTTCCTCTATCCTCTTTATCGGTTACTAATAATCCCATTTCTTCCTTATCTCTTTCCCAAAAGTCAAACTGTAGTAAGAAAATCTAAGGTTTGGCTTATTTTTTTCTCCTCCTACTAACGTTTTAACTCTTGATTTGATCCAACTATTCTGTTTCTTTTTTCAGCATTCTCTATCAGTAGGAAAAGAATTTGGTTAAGGGCTTATGTGTTTTGTTGCATTTCCTTTTTCTGTTTATATTTTTTAATTTTCTCCTAAAAGTTGAGACCTAACACTCTTTATTAAGTTCTCATAATCATAAAAAAAAAACTCAAATTCTAGGAAATTGTCAAACAAACTAGTCAATTCCCTCACTATGTATTGAAAGAAAGTATACCCATGTGTTCTGTCTACTCTTGCGATCAATTACAAACCCAACCTTTGCAATAGACACAACTAAAACACGTTTCAACTATGACGAAGCATTCAGATGTAATTGAAGAACTACTAAGTAAGGCCTCATATTCATGCATTGATCTTATAGCATATTGTTTGGGTCAAGGTTAAGTTGGCCTTAAATGCCAAGTGGTCGCCCAGTCACCTCGGCCACATCGGCACCGCCCTGTTAGCTCCACGACATACACCGACTCCGCAACCATGACCGCGCTACGCTACTTCTGTAGCCCCTACCTTATCCTCTCAGTAGCGTTAACTCCACATCATGCGGATAAGCATGACCAAGAACAGGAGAGGATAGGGACAACTCTGCCGGGGATTAGGACTCTATCCCGAAGACCTCAGCGGAACACCTTATCCCAGCAACCCCAGAAGCCTAATTCAATCAGGACACGGGCCTTTGACAATAAAAAGTTATCTCCCACTCAAGGTAAGGGATTCCAACATCTAGCACCCATACTGTTACTTTGCTCAAACCAGATCTCTCATTGCTCGGCCCGACTGTCCATCACTTTCCACCCTCAGGCCTCTAACATCATTCTTGACCATAGATCTGGGAGCACGACTTCATCCTTCCACCCTGTTGGCAAGGACTATCTGACTGTAACCTCGGTTTGTGCACCACCATGGATCGAGCAGCATTAAATTGGCACCATCTGTGAGAAACACACAAAAAGCTTTTCCTAAATTTATCCCTCACTGCGCATTCAATAAAGCAATCAAGATGCCCAGAAATCATTCCGAGCATTCAATAGGCCGATCCCCATCTAGGGAATCTTGCTGCTACAGCCCCCCACACCAAGAAACTCAGCAGCCCCCAGCCACGGTCGACCCTATGTAGTTCTAGGTGATGCAAGAAAAGGTCGATTAAACAACCCCAATGAAGTAGTCACTGGAGATCGTGGCACAACCCATTCAGATCGTCCCCCCTATTGTCCCGGTGCATACGAAGGAAGATCCTCATTTTGAGGACCCCAAAATGCGCCGATTAAACAAGAAGGGAGCACGGTTTGGTCAAGAAAAGCAGAATTCTACGAAATGGTCTCCTCTGCCTGGTCTGGCAAGCCAGACAACCGCAGTAGGACACACCAGACTACATGGCCACCCTAGGTGGTTTCTATTGTTGAGTCTAGTTCTGTAAAAGACCGCCCAAAGCAGACCAAGAAGGAGAGAGCCATGCACGCTGCCATACTAGATGATAGGGATGTGGAGATCCGGGAGCTTCAACAGCGTTTAACCGAGTTGGAGCGCAACCAAGCGCTGAAGAGTGAGGCCCCGCCCATGGACCAACCCATGCAGGTGGACAACCAGCCCGTAAAGGAGCCGCCCTTCATCTAGGAAATCATAGGCGAGCTCCCCCAGTTGGGTGGCAGGCACCACAGCTCGACAAGTACGATGGAAGCACTGAACCCGACGACCACCTCGAAGCCCTTAAGGCATAGTTGATATTTCATGGCACGTCCGAGGGGTTGATGTGCAAAGCCCTTGTCTCCACCCTAAAAGTACTGATGCTGACATGTTATTCATTCCTTCCCCCGCACTTCATCGCAACGTGGGAACAGTTGGAGAACCAATTTCTGGCGCAGTTCACTACTAGCCAGAAACATTGGAAGACTTCGGCTAGCCTCATGCAGGTGTGGCAGAGAAAGGGAGAATCTCTCAGAGACTACCTAATGAGATTCAACACCGAAGCACTACAGTTCCACAACCTGAACAAATCCATGACTGTCACAGCCATATAGCACGAACTCCACCCTTCACCCTTCAACTTCTCCATCTCCAAGAACCCTCCCCAAACTATAGTCGTGCTGATGAAACATGCCCAAAAGTACATTAACGCAGAGTAAGCCCAAGCACAGCTGAGGGAATCGGAAGAAAAGCCTGACAAGAAGATAAGGGATACAGAGGAACACAAGGTAAAGAGGTCAGACCGGGACCATAAAAGACAAGATCGTTGGCCCGACCACAAACCAAGGATGCCCCCACTGACCTACTGGAACATCACGCCATTGAACACACCGCGGTTTGAGGTTTTGATGCAGATCCGCGACCGTAGCTATGTCCGGTGGCCCAGAAAGATGAAGAAATAGGGCAACAAGAGGAACCACGAAAAATATTGCGAGTTCCACAGGAACTACAGCCATGACAAGAACAACTGTTTCAACCTCCGCAACCACATCGAGGACCTTATCAGGCACGGATACCTCGGTGGGTTCATCGACAATAGTGAGAAGCCAACCCAGGAAGAGCCGCGCATAGAGAATGCTTGGCCACCACCCCGAGCTCCTCCGATTGGCGTCATCCATGTAATATCAGGAGGACGTAAGAAGTATGCATGGTTGTACGAAATCGATGACCGAGGACAGAAGAAGAGGCAGAACAACCCGATCACCTTCATAGAGGATGACCTCAGGGGGGTGCAGACCCCACATGATGACGCTCTAGTGATCACAGTCGAGATAGCCAACTTCGAAGTGCGGCACATCTTGGTTGATATAGGCAGCTCAGCTGACGGTCTCTTCTTGGAAGCATTCGAGAAGCTCGGCATCGACAAAGACCGCCTCCCCCCTGTCAACACTCCCCTGATGGGCTTCTTTGAGGAGTCTGTCATGCCAACCAGGAGGATAACCCTCCCCCTTTGAATCGGAGATGACAACATCACCACAACAGCCATGGTAGACTTCATTGTGGTTCGTTGCCCATCCTCCAATAACGCCATCCTCGGCAGGTCGACCCTCAATTCTCTACGGGCCTCTGTCTCCACCTTCCACCTCGCAATATAATTCCCGACCCAATATGGCTTGGTAGTAGTACGTGGAGACCAGAGAAGCGCACGACAATGCTACTTGACCTCCTTCTGAGGTCCGCGCTTGCCGCAAAGACATTGATGGTTGAAGCCTATGATCTACAGGATGAAGTAAGGATGCATTGCGGCCTACCTATCGGAGACCTCACCTAGGTGAAGAAGACCCTGAGAGAATGGTCCAGGTTGGCTCCCTCCAAGATAACCGCCTTCGGGACGAGCTAGTGCAGCTACTAAGAGAACACGCCGACGTATTCGCTTGGTCGGCGGCATACATGCTAGGGATCGACCCCAAAGTCATCACCCACCTCCTGAACGCTGACCCACGTTACTGACCCATCAGGCAAAAGAAGAGAAGCTTTGCCACAGAAATGTGGCAGGTAATCGCCGACGAGGTACAGAAGTTACTCGATGCCTGCTTCATTCTGGAAGTGAAATACCCTGACTGGCTGGCCAACATGATGATGGTGAAGAAGGCCAATGGGAAGTGGAGAATATGCATTGACTTCACCGACCTAAACAAAGCATGCCCTAAGGATAGTTTTCCCCTGCCGAGGCTCGACTAGCTCATCGACGAAACTGCAAGGCATGAACTCTTGAGTTCTATGGATGCTTTCTCATGATACAATCAAACTCAGTTGCACCTAGATGACTAGGAGAAAACGGCCTTCATCACTGACCATGGACTCTACTCCTACAAGGTGATGCCTTTCAATCTCAACAATGTCGGCGCTACTTATCAGTGACTGGTGAACAACGTTTTTAACGATCAACTTGGCCGAAACATAGAAGCGTACGTGGACGACATGCTCGTGAAAAGCAAGAAGGCCGAGCATCACCTGGCCATCCTCAAGGAAGTTTTTGGCACCCTTAGGAAATACTGGATGAAGTTCAACCCATCCAAATGCGCCTTTGGGGTCGGCTCTGGCAAATTCCTATGGTTTATGGTGACACAGAGAGGAATCAAAGCCAACCTAGAAAAGATTCCGGCCATCCTCGACATCCAGTCACCCCAGACTCACAAGGAAGTGGAACACCTCAACGAACGAATAGCCGCCCTTAGTCGATTCATGTTGAAATCTGCCGATCGGTGTCTGGCTTTCTTTAAGGCCCTCAAACATCCAAAGAATTTCTAGTGGACCGAGGAATGTGAATGGTCCTTTCAAGATCTCAAACAATACTTGAGCTCACCGCCGCTCCACACCAAACCGAGCCCAGGAGATGAGTTGCTGCTCTACCTCTCGGTCGGGGATGAGGTCATCAGCTCGGTACTAGTCAAGGAGGAAGACCAAGTACAAAGGCCAATCTGGTACACCAGCAAGGTTGTCGGCGGTGCGGAAACCTAGTAGTCCAACTTGGAGAAAATGGCCTTGGCGCTAGTCACCTTGGAAAGAAAGCTCGGACCATACTTCCTAGCTCACAGCATCCGCGTGCTTACCGACCAGCCCCTCAAGCAAGTACTCCAGAGGTTGAAAGCATCTGGTTGCCTGATCAAATGCAGCATGGAATAGAGCAAGTTGAACATTGACTACGCACCTCGGCCCACAATCAAAACCCAACCCTTGGCCAACTTCATCATAGAGTGCACCTTCACAACCCAAGACCCGGCCTCAACACCCCAGGTATGGACTCTCCATGTCGACGGTTCATCAAATAAACAAGGCAGCGGGGCTGGCTTTATTCTCCTCGGCCCGGACGACACAATACTAGAGCATGCCCTCAAGTTCGAGTTCAAAGCCTCCAACAGCGAAGCTGAGTATGCAGCCCTGATCGTTGGACTTCGGCTTGCCTTAGACCTCGGAGCCCGACGAATTGAAGCATTCAGCGACTCTCAGCTGGTAGTAACCAGATCCATGGCTAGTTTGAGATGCGGACGCCTATAATGGTGAGCTACTTTTAGAAAGTGCAAGAGCTCATCCAACGACTCAAACAATTCAACATCCAACAGATATCCCGAGCCAAAAACATCTGAGCCGACGCACTATCAAAGCTAGCTAGTTTTTCGAAAATCGACATAGACTCCACAATGCGGATGGACACCCTGGCCCAGCCAAGCATAGCGCCGATGGCCCTCCTCGTCCTCCTAGTGCAACATGGCCCATCTTGGATGGACCCCATAACACAGTACCTCAGGGATGGTACACTCCCAAAAAACCGAACAGAAGCTAAAAAGCTCCAGCATAAATCAGCTCAGTACTGCCTTATCCGGGGTCAGCTCTACTACCGCTCACATACTCTCCCCTACCTGAAGTGTCTTCCCCCTTCCGAGGTTAACTACGTCCTTAGGGAAATACACGAGGGCATTTATGGAGACCACACCATCGCCCGAACCTTGGTGCACAAGGCACTCCGGCAAGGATACTTTTCGTCGACTATGAAGCAGGATGCAGCTCAGCTCATGCCGAAGTCCGACAGTTGTTAGCGACACTCCAACCTTCACCATCAACCAGCGGTCCCCTTGTAGCCGATCACCAACTCGTTGCCATTCGTGCAGTGGGGCATGGACGTCCTCGGCCCCATCTCCACTGTAGTTGCGCAGAAGAAGTTCCTCTTGGTAGTGGTGGACTAGTTCACTAAATAGGTGGAAGTCGAAGCACTGGCATGCATTACCATGGACAATGCTCGGAACTTTTTCTGGCAAGGTATTGTCTGCCGGTTTGGTATTCCATCGGTTCTCCTCACAGAAAATGGGACACAGTTCACCGATCGGAAGTTTGAAGCCCTCTGCATCGACCTAAAGATTGACCATCGACCCACTACTTTGCATCAACCTCAAAGCAATGGGCAAACCGAGGAGACCAATCGAACCTTATTGGATGGCCTAAAAACCAGACTTGACCAGGCCAAGGGAAAGGTGGGTCGAGGAGATGTCGAGCATACTCTGGGCATATAGGACAACTCTGCAAATGGCTACCAGAGAGACACCCTTCAGCCTAACCTATGGGGCCGAAGCCACGGTACCTGCGGAAATAGGCTCACCGATTCTTCGGACTGAGCTTTACGATGAAAAGCAGAACGATGAAGACCTCGGCATAGAGTTGGATCTGGTGGAAGAAGCGTGGGACCGAGCACATATCAGGATGGTAACGCAGTAGCAGAGGATGGCCAAGTACTACAACTCCAAAGTCCAAAGATGAGAGTTCAAAACTAGCGATCTCGTCCTCTGTAAAGTCATAATGCCGGCACTAGGAGAAGGCAAGCTCAGACTCAACTGGGAAGGACCTTAAAGAGTTACTAAAGTCCTTGGACCCCGGTACATATAGGCTGGAAGATGTTGACAGCAATCTTCGAATGTACTATCAGTGACTCAAAATCAATAGAGAACTTTTTTCATCTACAAGATAGCTGCTCAGCATGCATGTGCACTCCACGACACACTTCGCACACACACACACACACACACACACCATGCATACCACACGGCACACTTCACGCACCACACATTGACACGGCTAACCCTTGAACGGCCATAGCCCATGACACAATTCGGCAGCACATTGCCGACCAAGCAAATTGACTCGGTTGTCGACGACCAAAGCCCAAAGCGGAGAAGAATGTTCCCACCACCGAGGCCAGAGGGTGGTCACTAAACTCCACACTCCCATTGACTAATAGTCAAGTTAGAGCTAGTCAAGCAACGGCCAGTCCCTGAAGAGCCAAAAAGCACCCAAGACTGGTAATTGAGCATCCCCAAGAGAAGAGAGCTCGGAACACTCTCCAACCATGCAAGCTAGAGACCAAATATCTTGGCCAACTCCTGACCTCGGTTGCGATAAGACCGAGGATCACTACTTTGCGAAAAAGAGAAAGCGGTACACAATCCTGGAATTCCGCTCTGCATATGGAGCCACTACATAAAGAGAACTCGACAATAATAGCAAAACAAAAATAGAAGGAATTCCGCGGTAGCTCAATCCTCGGCAGGAGGGTCAACAGCATCTTCCTCTTCCCCACCATCCCCGCTCCCATCGTGAACATTGACGGCAACATCGTCCTCAGCAGGCAAGGTCTTGTCATCATAGGGGTCCCAAGCCTATTCAACATCAGCAATGTCAGGGTAGTGGCGCAGCACTCTCCTTTGGAACACATTGAACCCTACCTCGTAAGAGCTTGAGGCGAAGTCATCCACATCGTGCCGGTACTCCAGTGAGGCCTCGTACTAGGTCACCGCCAAATTCTCCCTATCGTTGGCCTCCTTCTTCAGTCGCTCCCGCTCCGCCTTTAGATCAGCAATCTACTGCTTCAGGCTACGCACCACGTTTGCCTGATCCTTTATCTAGGCTTTCATCCCACTGATCTCTGCTTCATCAAGTGCAGCAATGCGCTTGCTAGTCGCTTGAAGATCGACCAACTGGGCCTTCAGATTCAAAAGCTCAGTGTGCTCTCTCTCATAAAGACACCACAAGTGCCAAAGACGGTCAATCAGCGCGATCACCAAGCAAGCATTCCACGAGCAAGAAAAAGAGAAACACGTCAGCACAAACAATCCCAACCAAGTAATAAACCAGAAGCAAGTACGATCTTACCTTAGCCACAGCCCGAATGAGTGAACACTCCAGAGAGCTATTCATAGTTTGCCCGGCCTCCCGACTAATAGCCGTCGTCATGAGTGCGCGGAGAAGCTGCTCGGGCACCCCGTCCATCTCGAGTCCATCTTCAGAGCGGACTGTCCACCGCACCACGTGGACAGCCGAGCTTTTACCCCCAACTTCCATCCACAGAGAGGGAGGGACGGCAGATGGGTAAGACTCCTCCGGGTCCACACCACAATGTCCTCATCATCGCCCCGCTATCAAGCCCTCTTGTGCTGTTGGGATGCCCTCTCCGAAGACCCCGGCGGCGGAGCCACCTCCTAACGGGGCTGGGACCGTGCATCAACTCTATTCTGTCTCTGCTGACTTTCCTTTATCCTACAGACAATCTCTTCCGCACCCACCATCTCCACACTTGTACCGACGAGTTGTGTTAGAAAAAAAAAATAAGGTCAAAGAAAAAGAGATTTGATAAGTAAACTGATGCAGCAAGACAGACCGGCCATCCTACTCATTAGTCCAGCAAGAATCAACATCTCCGAACATGTGTGCGCCATCACATCGATCTCACCAATCATGTTCAGGGCCGACCTCTCCTCCCCGGTAAGCCTGTGCCAATTGGGTTGCAGCACCTTTGTCCTCGGCTTCTTTAGCGCAGCTAGAAAGGGCAGGCCCCTGGGATAGTGCACAAAGAAAAATTCCTCCTTCCAATGCTTTACTAAAGATGAAGCCCCAACCAATACCCTAATATTCTTCCTAGTCGAGAAGTAATAACAACCTTGTTGGTGATGCTTCTGCTGAAGAAGGTAACTCACCATATCCAGGTAACTCAGTATCAGCTACACCGGCAACACTCGATACCATTCAAATACCCTACCTACCCCTTCGTGCAAAGGAAACCTTAGCCCGGCTTCCAAGCCCCTCTCGTACATGCATACCTCGCCCGGTCGAGCATCCGTTGGCCTCTCACCGGCCTACAGACACCTTATCTCAAACTCCTTGGGAATGTCATACAGGGCTCAGATCCGAGCCATATCCCCGGGAGTCAAACTGCAAGGGGTGGTTCTGAAATAATGACCAGCCTGTGGGGGAAGCTCTACCTCCCTGCTCGAAGGACCAACCTCGGCCTCCTTGACCTTGGCGGATCTCCCTGACTCTACCTACTCAAATTCCCGGGCCTCAGACTCATAATTGGAACCACTAGAACCAGAAGAAGAAGAAGAAGAAGAAACAAGACATCATATCAACCTTAAAGCCGCAGAATTAGAGCAGAACTCGAGCAATGCCAACAACCCCTTGCTGAGCTTCCTAAGCAGTCTCTCTCGCAAATGATGAAGGAGAAATGCCCTTCCTCCTCTTTTTATAACCTCCAGGGGTGTGAATCGAAGCCAGATCTACAATAAGGATTGAACACCACTCTGACGAAGCCCGGGAAGACCAATCGGTGCGATTTCACTGCATGCATAAAGACTTGGGAACCGAAGCGATGCTCCTAACAAGCATCTTCGAAGACGTACAAGCATTAACTACACTGGTTCAGCTTGAAGCAATGGTCCAACCGAGTCTACAAACCTCCTCGATCCGCTCTAGAGCACCGGTTCGACCAAGCCCTTGGATCTCCTCAGTGCACTCGACACCGAGCTTGAAATGCCTCGGCCCCTCGACCGAAGAGTCTGCGCTGCTCCCCGACCGGGCACTCCTCTCTTCGACTTTGGAATTGGGGGAGTGGTGTTCGGATTCCAAAGTTTTAAACCTAAGTTCCTCAGCTAAAGACTGAAAAGCCCTCTTGTGACGCAGCGCAACCGAACACCAAATAAGCTCGGATTCCAAAGACGACCGTGTTGAGCACAGGAGGTTGCTTCCTATCTACTAAACCCAGAAAGGTGCCCCTCCTACTGTATTAGCATACTCCTTTCTCCTAGCCGCCCACTCATTCTTTTCACCTCTAACAAACCCTAGTCGCCCTTAACTGTTAAATCTTCACCTTCCACTCCTCCCTAACATCTAATCTCAACCATCCAAGCCTTAGAAACCTCTCATACCCTTAGATCTTCACCTTGTAATCTCCACCCTCCATTCTAGGGCACCATCTCTTTAGCATTCTAACCCTAGGGCGCCACCCACTCCTTTTAATCTCCACCTTTCAGCCCTAGGTGCCTAAATCTCCACCATTCAATCCTAGGAGCTTAAATCCTAGCCCTCCATACTTATAGGCGCCCTATCCTTTTCACTCTAAACGTAGGATCCCTCTAGTTTAATCCTAACCCTCCATTCTTAAACCCTAGGGTGCCCATTTTCTGCATAAACCCATTAGCCTCTCCTCTCTTTCTCTTTAATCCCAACTTTGTCGACCCTTCTGTATAAAAAGGACCCCAAGGGCCCTAGAGAAGGGGTTTGCTAGCCCATTTCACAAGGCCAAGGTTTCTTGAGGGGTTCAAGGGTTATATGAAGGAGGATGCCCAGTTCTTGTCAGGAGGGGTTACTGCTAGCAGTTCGTCCAACCTACAACTGCTGCCATTGGAGCTGATCCACCATTTTTATTTTGTTTTATTTTCTTTCTTTTTGTTATTCAGCTTTTCTACCAATTGAATTTTTGCAATTTTCGATTTTGGTTTTATTTAATTTCTATTTTTCTTTGTCTTTTGTAGATCTGAATTCGCCCAATTCAAGGCTAAAGTGTCTCGAGGGGTTCGAGGGCTGAACGGAGGAGGAATGGCTTGTAGTTTGTCTTCCTGGAAAGCTACCAATAGATCTGAATTTCAGCATATTTTTATTTATTTTCTTGTTAATTTCAGTTTTGTTTAATTTCTGAATTTAATTTATTGTCTTTTTCAATTCTTAATATTTAATTTCAGCTTTAATAAATTTTATTTTCTTATTTTATGCAAATCCCAAATTTGTTTTCTTTTACTAATTTGTCCGGAACAAAATAATAATTTATAACCTTGCTTCCCTGAGGATTTGACGCCTTCCTCACCACTAAACTACGTTCTTTATTTAGTTTTGAGGATTGGAAAAATATAAATTATTAAACTAGTGTCTCAAGTATTTGACGACGCATCCCAGGTGCACCACGTTTATGGCGCCATTGCCGAGGATGCAACGGATTGAAAATTTTTATTTCTTTGTTTCGGATCTGTTTACTTTTTTTTTATTTCGTTAGTTTTCTGATCTTTGGAAAGAAAGCTCTCATAATTCTTCTATGCTTTCGCAGGACGTAGCAGCCGAAGGCGGGGTGCCGAAACATTGCCAAATTGCACACAAAAAAAAAGAAAAATATTTTTTAGCGATTCAGGTGTGGTCGTCCCAACTTATTTCAGATTTTTCTTTTTATTTTTGAATTTATCTAGGTAGATTAGTGTTTTCGAATCTTTGGTTATTTTTTTATTTTTATTTCTTAATAGTTTCGGCTATATTTTTTTCGGATTATTTTTTTTCTTTTGTTTCGTCTTTAGATCTAATTAGTTTTTTCATTAAGTAATTAATTGTTAATTAGGAAATTATTCAAAATTTTGAATTTGAGTTTAAATTTCAAAAATTGAATTCAAAATTTGAATTTGAATTTAAATTTTGAATTTCAAAAAAAAATAATATTTATTTATTTATTTTTTGCTTTTGCATTCCAACATTTAGGGTTTGATATGTTCTAGAGGATGCATCATACATGATTATTTAATTGCTGAAATCATCTTGTTAGATGTTAATGTGTTAGGGTTTTTCATTTTTTTAATTGCTCTCTATGCTGAATTATTCTGTTTTACTATTTTATGGCTGAATTACATATTTGAAATAACTGTTCATGTATTGTAATTAGTTGCATTTATTTTGTTTTTTGTGTTTTTCCATTAATCCATTTAAGGGCAATCCAATTTAAATAAGATAAGGTGGGGATTTCATCACCCTTCCTTCGCCCAAAATCCACCACCCTTTTATATGCAGTTCACCCTAAACCTTAATTTAAAATTTTGATAGCAAGATCCTTTAGGAGGCCCCACACATTTGGTTCAAAAGTGTGCTGAATTTTAGGGAAGATTGTAATTACTTTCCATAACCGGCGGTTGGTGTCTAAGGAAAGAGGTTAATCGGCTAAGCCTAAGCGGGTTTTGTGGTTATTTAATTAGGTTCTTGCGGGAGTAAGGGAAGCCTTTCACATCCCCACATCTTACCTTGCTAACCAAAGGAAGTGGTGTAATTCCAAGTGAACATAAGAGGTTTCACATTGGTTTCACCACTAGTTTAGGAAACTTTAGTTTAGCCCTTAGGTCGTGTGTTTTACTTTTTTGTGCTTAAAAAAAATTAAAACAAAATAAAATGAATTCAATGGCTAGAGTTGTGGAATGAAAAACTACTTCCAACCTAAGCCACAGATAGAATGGAATCATGTGTCTCAACAACTGGATAAGATTAATGGGGTGCCCCAAAGACTTGATCAAGTCCTTGCATTTTGTTAACAAATTGGCCCATACCCAACCTTGTCATCCTACCCAACATGTTTCATCTATGCAAGCCCGACCCATCTTGTTAGCCAGTGCCCTACGGCGGGCCCATGTCAACCAGCCATTCTTTCGCCCATATAACCATGGGTGGGAAAATCAGCCCAACTTCGCTTATTGGGCCTAAGCCCAAGAAACCACCCTACCAGATGTGCACTCTCAATGGTCTAAAGACCAGACTCACTGTGAGTATAATGATTACCTTGGGACTTAACCGGCTCAGCCATGTCAAACCTACCCTCAGCCCTATGAAATCGATTCGCTTCATGATATGTTTCTACAGCTCCAACAACTGATCTAAGCTCAACAATAGTCAATCCTAAGATTAGAGAACCAAGTAATTCAGCTAATGGAAGCTAACCTGTAGTGGAAGAATGATTCAATGCTTAGTTAGTCGGTTGTCGACCCCATAACTGAACCCGTAGGTCTTCCCCAACACCTTATGACTTCTAATGTCCAACACTTAGAAAATGCTGGAGAAATTTTGGCTCTTCAAAGTGGAGAAAGGTTTAAAGACGGGTATGAGTCTGCAAGTCCTTCTACCTACCTAGAACAAAATTGTTGTATGGTAAATATAAATAGAAACCCCAAAGAAACCGGTTTGGTCACAAGGGATGACCTGACAAAGGAAGATAATGTTTTAACAAAGTCTCCTCACCCATTACGGTCTTGGCCTACTGTTGAACCTCTCCCAGAGCTAAAGAGTGAACCACCTGTGCCTTCTCTTGAATCTCCTCCACAACTAGAATTAAAACCCTTGTCGGACTCCCTTAAGTATGTGTTTCTAGGACCCGACCAAATACTACCAGTAACTATATACAAGAACAAAAACTGAATAATGTCTTAAAAGAGTATAGGGTTCCATTGGTTGGTCTGTGGCTGAGATGAAAGGGATTAGTCCATCCATTTGTATGCACCATATTTATATGGAGGAGGGTGCCAAATCGAGTAGGGAAGTGCAAAGGCGATTAAACCCAAATATGAGAGAAGTGGTCAAGCAAAAACTAGTCAAGTGGTTGGATGCGGGTATAATCTACCCACTTTCAGATCGAAGTTGGGTAAGTCCTACGCAAGTGGTGCCTAAGAAGGCTGGACTCACCGTGGTCACCAGTGGGTGAAGTGATCCCCACTCGGCTTACTAAGGGATGAAGAGTATGCATCGACTTCAGGAAACTCAATGCAGTCACAAAAAAGACCACTTCCCTCTGCCCTTTATTGACTAGATTTTGGAAAAACTTGCACGGTAGAAATATTTTTGCTTCATAGATGGGTATTTTGGGTATAACCAAGTAGACATTTACCCTAAAGACCAAGAGAAAACTACTCTCACTTGTCCATATGACACATTTGCCTTCCGAGAATGCTATTTGGATTATGTAATGCACCAACAACCTTTCAGAGGTGTATGATGGCAATTTTCTCGAAAATGGTAGGTGACTTTCTAGAAATATTTATGGATGATTTCTCTGTCTTCAGAGATTCCTTTGAAACTTGTTTCAAACACTTACGAAAAGTTCTTCAAGGATGTGTCGAGACAAACTTGGTACTTAGTTCGTAGAAGAGTCACTTCATGGTCAAAAAGGATATTATCTTTGGCCACATAGTTTTCAAACGAGGGATCTAGGTAGATAAAGCAAAAGTTGACCTAATCTCTAATCTCCTACCTCCCACCTCTATCAAGCAAATGTGCTCATTTCTCGGACACGTTGGTTTCTATCGTAGGTTCATTAAGGACTTTTCCAAGATTTCTAACCCTCTATGCAATCTTTTGGCGAAGGATGTCCCATTTAATTTCAACGAGGCTTATTTTAAGACTTTCGATTATTTGAAAGAGGCATTGACTAAAGCCCATATTCTTCAACATCTCGACTGGTTGTTGCCCTTTGAAATAATGTATGATGCCTCTGACTATGCCATCAGAGCAGTTTTGGGATAAAGGGTGAATAAATGTCCTGTGGTAGTATATTATGCTAGCCACACCCTATCTAAGGCCCAGTTGAATTACACCACTACCGAGAAACAATTGTTAGTTGTAGTATTTCCTCTGGAAAAATTTCGCACATACCTATTCGGCACCAAAGTTGTTGTATATTCTGATCACTCGGCCTTAAGACATTTGTTATCTAAGAAAGAGGCCAAACCTAGGCTCATCAGATGGATCATTCTTTTACAAGAATTTGACCTTGAGATTCTAGGTAAAAAGGGCTTTGCAAATGTAGTAGTTGATCATCTGTGCCAATTCAAATTGAAAAGAGTGAGCTTGTGCATGACTATTCCTTTCCAAATGAACACCTCTTCGTTGTTTTCCATAGTATACCCCCATGGTTTGCTCATATTGTCAACTATTTAGTAGTGGGTAAATTCCTAAGGGGTGGTCCAAAAATAAGAATGACAAGTTATTCTCACAACTCAAATATTATTTCTGGGAAGACCTTGAGCTATTCTGTATTTATTTGGATCAAGTAATTCGAAGATGCATCCCCAAGTCTGAACACCAAAATATCCATAATTTTTGTTACACTCTTGCTTGTGGGGGGCACTTTTCAAGGAAAAAAACAACGGCCAAAGTATTGCAAAGTGGCTTTTAATGGCCAAGTTTATTTAAGGATGTCCATGCTTTTACTAAAAATTGTCTAAGATGCCAAGTTGTTGGGAATATGTCCCGTAGAGACATGATGCCACTTAATCTCATTCTAATTGTAGAAATCTTCGATGCTTGTGGTATTGATTTCATGGGACCGTTTCCGTCGTCGTCCGGTCACGAAAACATCTTCGTGACCGTTGATTATGTGTCGAAATGGATTGAGGCGGTAGCAACCCAGACCAATGACCACAAAGTTGTAATGAAATTTATTCAAAAGAACATTTTCTCAAGTTTTGGGTGTCTATGAGCAATTATTAGTGATGGGGGTCACATTTTACTAATGCGCAACTCTGTGTATTTGCTCCGCAAATACGGAATCACTCATAAGATAGCAACCCCCTACCATCCCCAAACGAATGGTCAAGTGGAAGTTTCCAATCGGGAAATTAAGAATATTCTGCAAAAATCTGTTAGGCCTAATAGAAAAGATTGGCCCGATAGATTGGACGAAGGTTAGTCTTCGACAAAGCTTGTCATCTTCCTATAGAATTAGAGCATCGGGCTTATTGAGCCATCAAATAGTTTAATTTCGATCTAACCCAAGCTGCATCCCACTGGGCTCTGTAATTAAATGAGCTAGAAGAACTTCGCAACAAAACTTACAAAAGATCTTACATTAATAAAGCCAAAATGAAAGTGTTCCATGATAAAAACATTTCAAGAAAAACATTTGAACCTGGTAAAAAAGTTTGGCTCTTTAATTCTAGGCTGCGGTTATTTCCGGGAAAATTAAAGTCCAGATAGGATGGGTCGTTTGTTGTTGATAAAGTGTTCGAGCATGGCGCGGTTAGAAAAGTTAATCCTAAGAATGGAATCATGTTGAAGGTCAATGGTCAAGGGCCATATCGGGAATGCCACGATATGATACATATCGACCAATATGGGTCGAAACATAATGATATTTTGAACCTTGGTCTCAACTACTAAGGTTAGACCCTAAGCACAACTAGTGGGTGTTTACAAGAAGCACTGAATTTAGACTAATATCCAGTTATGCCCTAGACCTTAGAGAGAGATGGACAAAATTAGAAAGCTATACATAACGCCAAACTTGATTATGGTATTGCACTAGGTGTTGGACTGACTATCTTTGATATGCCAACCAGTAAGATCCATTAAGGGTCAAATACCTGGGTATATTGGAGCAGTGTAAGATTTCACCTGAGTGGTTGATCATAGTGATAGGATCGACCCCTTTGTCAGATAAAGTGAATATCAGGGTTTACACTATCTTTGATGGAAACCTAAACTATTGGCAATATATTTCACCTATGTTTGAAATCTGGTTTGCAAAATATATTTATATGTTATATATATATGTATATATATATATGTATATTACTATTTTATGGAAAAAATGTTTGCAAAAGGTCTTAATCTTGAAATCTATTCGAGTAGAAAGTGTGAGAATGTACCATATAGCCAAGGGAGAGGTCCTTGCCTATCAGGTAGTGTTTTGATCATTGTGTGCTAAGAGGTTAAGTGTAAGAGACAATTACAGGGCTGATTACCTGATGGGCTTTATTTCACTTAACTCTATTATCCTTGGGTTTTCATAGTATGGTTGAATCTAATGATCATTTAGATATAAATGTTGGGCCCAAACTGAACCAATGTTGATTGGGTCAGTGGTCCACTGCCCCCGAGCAATGAATTCGGCCAAACCTCTTTCAAAGGATGGGCCAAAATCATATGGGCTTTGTGTGAGATCATTGTGGGGTCCCATGCCATACAATATCAAGTCTAAAGTGGCCATGCAACACCTTGGGTTGTGAGCCTTTGACGTAAATGGGCCTAAGGCCCAAAATTAATAAGATCAATTAAGTTATGCTTTGGGTCAAATATATGTTTGGTATTGGGTATCGAGCACCTATCCTCTTAAGAGGATAATGTTTATCTCTTAATAGAGTCCAGATCTGAATTAAATTTAGATAATCTCCTAATTAGATTAGGAGAGTGCTCCATAAGGAGATAAAAAGAGAAGATGACGAACTAGACTAGAACATTTCTCTCTCTTCTTCTCTTTGTCTCCCAAAAAACCCTATCACAACCTAGGCTTTCAAGAACTGATAGTTTATTAGTTTTTGCAAGAAAATGTTGAAGAACATTAGGCTCACTCACCTTATTCGATTCAAGCAAATTGGACTACAATTTTGCTAAAAATAATGTTGTTGAACCGGCTTCACTTACACATTATGCCATTTTCAGTGGAAGAACATCAGGCTCATTCACCTCTATGTTTGTGGTATCTGTATCAGGTATAATTCTACCTTCTTGATTTGGTTCAGTGCAAGATCGATCTAAAAAAATACAGTTTTTAAAAACACTAGGAAATCGGTTACAAGAAGGGTTAGGAAATTTTTTGAAAATTCACCAAGTCATCTAGCATGGTTTGGCCATCCACAAGATGGATTCTAATCCTTCCAACATATGTTTCCTTTTGTTGTTACTTTAGAGGTGCATTGGGTCTCTCAACATTTCTACCAACACCCTTACTACCCTTAAGATTCTCTCACCATCCTTGTTCATGCTAAAATTGTAGAGCTAATGTGTCTTGGGATGCCATCAAGTAATTCACAACACCAACTAGATTCTACCTCCCTGTAGGAGGTTGGGGAGGGGGTTGTTACACTGGTGTTCATTGTAAGAACTCATCCAATTTAACTTTCGTGGAAAGATCCTTCGCAAAGTGAAACATTCCATAAGGTTATGTGTGGTGTTTTCGTGGAAGTTGCACCAAAGCTTTCCATGTCCACCTTTTTTGGTGTCAATGTGGGGTGGCGGTAAAGGAAACTAAATTACTTTTTTCTCTACTAGTTTGTTCATAATCAATATTACCTTTGCTTTGTTGTATCCAAAAGGTGGAGGTGAGGGTGGTGGCAGTCCGTTATCTCTTGTTCTAATATGGGCATTGGAACCGTTTTGGTGTGCTATTTTGTTGCAATAAAGGGACAACATCAACTGTGCTTGTTGTTCACTCAGTGCACTTCCAATGCTGAGAAAAGTTGGGCAACTCTTGGTTCTCTATGTTGATCCTGTACACTGGTTTCATGCTTCAGACACACTATTGTGGAAACCTTTCTCTATCACTCATTCATCCAGGACCAAATGTGTGGCCTTTTGAAATGGCACCACATAATCAAGCAATCCTCCTAACCTTTGCACAAGTTTACCATTGTCATGCACGTTTCCAAAGTGAAATCACTTAGTGATGAAATTTTCCACCAATTCTTCTCAACAATTGATACTTCTTGCAGTCAAATTATAAACCAAGGAATACGCAAGGTCCATTAGTGACTTAGAAACTCGTGTACATTAAGGTCCTTGTCTAATGCAAAGGGTCCCATGGAGTCTTTAAACTTGTTAATGCGTTTACGAAGGTTGCCATGCTAGCCACTGTATAGGGACCATTGTTGGGGAGGCTGATAGCCTGCTAAATATGGGTTATTGAGTATCTGGTTCGAGTAGGACTTCTAGAGGAGGATGGTGACTCTATTCCGATTGTGATTTGCCTCAATAAGACTCTACATGTACTCATGCTGCTTTGCATGATTGACTAGTGATTCTGAGGGGCCACTGGCTTTCTTAATTGTTGTAGTTGGAAGAGATGTTGGAGAAGTGAAGGGAGAGACGACTTCATCGATGGAATATAGAGGCCCGATATGAGCTGGTGTCTGATACACTGGATCGAGCATGTTTGATATAGGAGCTTGTAGGACCAATTTGATTTGCTTTGACCTCATGGCTAGGTTTGAGTAGAAAACTAGATTGTCGCTAGATGCTGAGGGTGAACTAACGGTGGTGGATGGGTCTAAGGGTGTTGGAGCACCTACATGAGTAGTTCCTTAGTTTTAGACTGTTAGCACTCCATAGCAGTGACCTAATCTTCTTTTTGAAGGTTGGCTTGGATGACGTCCAACCGATTGTCAATACCAACAACTTGATTAGTGAGAGTATAAACTTTGTTGGTGAGGATCTTGAGTTCGTCGCCTTCTTCAAAATAAAACCGGGTCTCTTTCTCCTAAGTCATTTTGTTGTGGGTCTTCTGTTGAGTTCCCGAGAGTGGTAGTCAAATTAATCCTTCCTGCAATCAGTCATCTTCATTATTGGGAAACCAAGTAGATATTCTAATGTGAGTGGGGTAGGGTGTAGCAATAAAGAGGTATAATGAAAGATGGTAGGTGGCTCTAGGAGAGGAGGAGGCAGAAGGAGTTCTGGGAAGCTTGAGGAAGACTAGGTTTTGGTTTGCTAGATCTTACGTTGGGATCTCTAAAAGACTGAGGTGAGGGGGGCTCTAGGTCTCCTCTATTTATAAACATGAGGCATATAAAGGAGGAAAACTTTCTTAAGTGGGAAAGTTTATTATTTTGTTATATATAACATAAACAAATGAGTGGGGTGTCACCACATGCCCATGCAGAGACATTGGGTCTAGGTTCCCATCCTTCTCCTCAAGATTCGCACGTGAGCACCATTGTAGCTACTACATTTTTCTAGAAGCTACCCTAATTATTTCTTTGAGATTTCTCGAGAACATCCAGTTGTTGGCATGACTTCGCAGTAGACAACCCATTTTTGCACCCTTTAGACTTTCTGTAGAACTTCGAGTTTCGAGCATGCTTCAGCTAACCTCTTAGCCGACCTGGGGCATTTTTGGAATTTTACAAAAACTGTGGCCTCAAGGATCCAAGACCATAAGCATGTAGATCCCAAAAATCCAAACCCGATGACACCATGATCACCCAAATCCGACACTGTTTACCCCATCATCTTAAGACTGGAAGTTGAAACCTATTTTGGTCGTTCGATTGGGTAATTTTGATCTTGAACCTCATATCACATCAAATCAGAAATCCAAAGAGGTACATAGATCCAAAAAAATCCAAATCTAATGGCATCAACACACATGAATTCGACACCGTTTACCCCTTCATCCTAAGACCCGAAGCCAAAACCGATTTTGATCATCCGATCGAAGTCATTTCGATCTTGAACTTCATCTCACATCAAATCAGAAATCCAAGACCTCCCCCATGAAATATGTAATCCAACCACATGGATTGATATAGTTCAAAATTCTGAGTCCAGCGATACCAAGATCGTCCAATTCCGACATCGTTAACCCCTCCATCTTGAGACCCAAAGCTAGACTCGATCTGAGCTTTCCGTTCAGATTCCTCTTCACTACAACTTCAAACCCAGGCATCCCACTACCAGAACTTCCTCCCAGCCTCTAGAACCATCTTAAGAATTCCAAGATTTGACCAGCTAGGAGCCTCTAATCAATCAAGCCAATCACCTAAATTTGGAATGTCCAATATAGGTAAATCGGTGAAATCTTCCACTTATTGTCTTGACTGATTGAGAGGATCTCTCTCAAAGCTGTCTTGACAATCCATTCTCTGAATCAATCTCCCTCCAAAAACTCTTTAAACCTGAGCCATTGATCTTCCTAGGCTCCCTATCTCAGCCCTCCATTCCCTTCTAGAACCCTTCACAAAAATCTATAAATGCCCCCCCCCCCCCCCCCTTCTCACATTCTAGACACAATGAAGCCTAGAGAGATAACCCCTCACTCACTAGTCTAGACAACACCCCCTTTACGTCCCAAGCAGCTCCAACCATTGGCCCCTACCATTTCTCATGTCCCTAGAGTTTCCCATATTGGTATGCAATCCAAAAAATTCCTAGGTCATTCTTTCATCAATAGGGCAAGGTTGAAGCACGTTTGATTTTAAAAGAGTGTAGAAGAAGTCTTAATCATGCAGCAGCGTTCTACACCAATTGGGCCACATCTCTGGCTATGTGAACACCAACCTTGTTGATACATGTTAAAGATCACGGTTTTTTGGATTAAACAATGGGGAATGGGTTGTTTTCTTTTCTCGGTTATTCCAGATAAGATTACTCCCAACCTTTTAGTCTTTGTACCTTCATTGTTATGATAGTTATTCTACTAAGATAATTTCTTTTCTCAGGGTTATCTCATTTGAAGCAGTTGAAATGGGTTGACCCATTAGTCACCCGAAATATCGAATATCATTTTGATTAGAGATACAATTAGCAGCATTGTTTTCCTTTTAATTATTTACTTAATCAGTCTATTTATTCTTGATACTTCTCTTGGCGTTAAATATTTCAGCATTTTTTTCATGCTAGTTAAAACTTTATTAATTTTGAAAATGTTTTGCATGCTAAAAATCTTGGTAGGACACCTAGAATCTGCATGACCATACTCTTTTAGCAGCTTTTGTCTAGTTAAAACTTGATTAATTTCAGCATTTTCTTTCAACCCATTACCCTTAAACCAGCCTAGCACCCGATAAGTAATTATCTAGTTCAGCCCATTGTCCATCCACTTGACTAGAACTTTAGGCATTACATTTTACTTTATAACATTAGGTTGTACCTTGAAAGTTAAGTTGATATGGGGCACTGTCACTTAGGGAACTCTTATAGGCTTTCACATTGCATTCAGTATTTGTTTAGGTGCATGTTAAATTGAATCAACCCCATTTGCAATTAGTCCTTTTTTAACTCTCATTAGTAAATCATCTATTTACTTATTAACCTTAGTTTACCAATATTTTGTTATGCTCCTTCGAATACTCTTTAATCAATTAATTCATCATCTTTTGATAAATTAGATGTTTCAATTATTCTTCAATCTTTTTTCCTAAATGATGATTTCCTTTTTCTTTCTTTATTAGTTATTTCAATTAGTTTTAGAAATCTCCTTGCTTGGATCACATTTAATCTCTTTCCTTGGTCATTTGATGTTTTGGTTAAATTTGTTATTAGTTAGGTTGTTCATTAGTTACATTCTCTCATGTCTATTTTGTTAGTTAACCATTTGATGTACATGTCTAGTAATTTTACATCTTTCCACATAATTTGTCTTGGGATTGTGATGTTATCTCTAGCATTTGTTTGGAACAAAGTTGTCATTCCCCTTGTTCTTGTTATCCTAGTATTAGGACAAGTGGTATTCATGGTCTTGAAGTAAATTTTGTAAATTAACGCCACATTTTCTGATCTTGGTTTCATTTCAAAACCTTGGGTTTGCAGCCTCAAGGTTAAGGCTTTCCGGGGTCTGTTAGAGACACTATGAAATTGGGGAAGGCATTGAATATATGGGTCCTTGACTAAGGTTACCCTCAATCACTCCTATTAAGGAATCATTGAATTTATTATCTAGAATCTCTTAGACATGCTAAAGTAGTTGTTTAAAGTCTTAAGTGGGTCAAGGGTTTGATGTCTACCTGTACTAGGCCAAAATGAATGAAATGACATTCATCTCTTCTCTTATAGGCCTCTATTGTGTTTCAGTCTATAAGGTGGAAGTCTTTTGATTCATTGCCTAGTGCTATAACTCTTTCTATGGTTATTTTTTATGGGCAAGATCTTAGTTAGGGAAGAACTGATGCTACATTCTTTAGAACTATCATCTGAGTTAGATGTTGACCTAAATAATCTTCTCATTTTATCTTGCCACTTCACCTTCAACAATCAAATCAACTTCAATGACCTTTCAACAACTCTTTATGGCTGATTTCTCCGAAAAAGTTACAGTCTATGGGTTATAGCCAAAGCTTTTAGGTAGTATCCAATCAAAAGATATCTCTAAAGGTTGCAGGTTCAAATTTTAGGCCTACTATATTGGGACATAAAAAGTTATGAAAGAAATATGGACCTAGGGTCTTTGGATCAATGGATCAAGATCTCTGAAACCAAATGGAGTGGGGAGTGAGCAATAAAATTTGGGAAAGAAGAGCTAATAGCTAGTCCAATAAGAAGTTCTTATATAATAAAAGAAATAGAAAAGGTGATACTAGAACACTATTCCCAAATAATAGAACAAAATCATTAGAATAATTAAGTGCAAATAAAATGTTAATATAATATATCTAACATAATAATAGAATACTAACATATTAATTATTAAATAATTAGAAATTTATTTTAAAATAATAAAAAATAGAATAATAATAAAATGTAATAAAATAATACATAACATATAATAAAATATACTGATAAAAGAATAATATATTAATACAATATTCATAATTTAATGATAAATAATAAGATATTAATTATGGAATACTAATTAAATAATAATAACAAAGTAATAATAAAAAACAAAGATATTATTTATTGAATAATAATAATAGTAATAATAATAATAATAAAGTACAAATAGAATATGAATATAATATAATTAAATTAAGAATACAATATTGACATATTAAATATTAAATAGAAATAAGGTACGCTTAAAATAATAAACAAAAATAATAGAATAATAATAAACTAATAACAGAATAAAAATATAATAAAATAGTAAATCATTCATAAAATATAAAAATAAAAATATTTTTAAATTCATTATAGAATTATAATATATTAATATTTATAAATTAATAATAAATAGTAAGATATTAATTATTAAATACTAATAAAATAATAATAACAAATAACTAATAAAATGATAATTATATATTCATAAAATATTAATAAAGTAATAACAAAATATTAAATAAACTAATATAAAAATAAAAAATCAATTGATTTGATTCCAACTCCAAACAAACCAAACAAGAAAATTTGAAATATAAGATCAGCTTGAAAGGAGTATAAATGCAAATACCTTATATTTTGCTATGTATTTATACCGTACATATTTGCATTACCCTGTTGATATCTTATTTGCGACAAAGACCCACTAAACTTTCAGATTGTGACAACACCCCTCTCGAAAGAACACTTTTCATCGCCAAGATTCACTTTTCATCTTCTTCCCAAACACCGAACTCTCCGATCCCCGAACTAGAGCAGCGGCAGGGAGTTTCTTCGTCTCCCATTTCTCTCTCTTCATCCTCTCTTCGCCTATCGCCATTTTGTTTGGAGTTATGTTTTTTAAGGGTTTCATTCGGTAACCTTACCTATTTTTTTTTTTTTGGTTTCGTTTAATACTTTCCTTGACAAGCTCTTTGATACTTCTCCGAAAGTTAGCAACAATGACTTTGCCCATACATGAAAAGGATGGAGATAATCTCTCTGTTGATAAATACAACGTCGAAGCTTCGGAAATTCTAGCGAATGAAGCACAGGTTTAATGTTGTATTTTTTTTCTTTTGTTTTTCTTGGGTGCCAGGTGTTCTGTGTGTTTTAATTCATCAGTTTACATTGAATTTACACATTTTGATTTGGTATGTAGCATCTTCCGATTTCTGAGGCAACGCCGATATACGAGCAGCTTCTTTTGACATTTCCTACTGCTGTGAGCTCTTTTGCTTATTTTTGAAATCCTTCATTTTAATTGTTTGCTTATCAACTAAAAACCTCGATGTATTTTCCTTTTTCCCTGGCTTCTTGTATTTTCTTAGTTCTACTAATGGATGGCTGATGCAATGTATACTTGGCTGAAAGCATTTGTTGCACATGTTACTATACTTGTCTGACGGATATCACCTTTTGCTCCCTGATGTTGGTGTTGTACGATAAATTTGCATGCTACTTGCTTTTAACTATGATGTATAAAACTTGAAGCATGCATCACGCTGTGTCAGGTTATTTATCTTGTTTTGGCTGGTTGGTGATCAGGTTATTTAGGATGATCTTGAAAATTAATTTAAAGGTATAAATGTGAACAGTTATTTGCTCATGGTTGATATTTTTCACCTAGGTGATTGCATTGGTCGGAGAAAGTTTGCAGTTAGTAGAGATTCTTCTTGTTTATTCATGTCTTGTAGACTCAAATATCTTGATTAGAGCTGATAGTTTAGCTCTTATGCAGGGAATTAGACTGCATTGGGTCCAAATCATAGTTTCCAAATTACAGTTTACAGCGGTCATTCAAGTTATGGATCCCAAGGGTTATGATTAAATCATTTGGTTGAATCCATTTTTGAAAAAAAAAAGTCCTATGTTTATTATGTAAATCATACTAAATCAATTCATGATTTTTATAATTTCTGCAATTCATGGGATTTGAATCAATATGACTGGGACCTAATTCTGTACCTTGTCATTTCATTTGACAATTTTCTTTTCAACAAGTTTTTTTTTAGAATCCTTACTTGAATAATACCCATCACACAAGAGAAATAAAATAAAGTAAAATACATAGTATACAATCCTATCTACAATTCGGGCCCCTCAGGCATAGGAAGGGTCCTCAGGGACGAGGAAGGAGAAACATCGTAGCCTTATACTTGGGACCAACTGAACAAGGTGAAAGGGATGGTGGAATCCATCATATGGACGCCAAAATTGTTGCGGAATGGGTGGGCAAATTTAAAAAATTTCCTACATTCCTTTCAATTGGGAATCATATTCCCTGATTTTAGAATCAAGATTCAAGGATCCTACTTGAACCAGAACCGAACCAGATTTGAATCAAAAGAGAAGGGAGTGATTATACCTGATCCAGAGAAGTAATATCTCCCAAAGTTGGTGTTCACGCCCAAAGAAGACACCAAGATGAGCTCCCATTGAAGATGACACAGTGATGATGAAGCCGAACCAGCAGTGTTCGTCCCACGAACCAGGTTCTTCTGAAGAACTCGATGGAAGACTGTGAGCACCACAGTATAATCAAGAACCTTTCTTGATTTTCTCAAATTGAGAACTCAAACTGGCAGAAAAGGTGGCGGCTGCTGCTGGAGGAGAATGCTAGAGAAGAAGATGCCAAATTGTTATTTTCCTCTCTAGGGTTTCTGAGATCCTATCTCAAGAATGCAGAGAGAGCTCTTGAAAAACCTAGGGTTTGAATTCAAGTAATTCGAAATTAGGGTTTTTCCTCATCTTTCTTAATGATTAAGAAAACCTCCTAATCATATCAGGAGTTGCCCTTATCCAAATCTGTATTTGGATAAGAATTCTTCTTAATCTTATCTGTAGATTAGATCAGTTTTTGGGCTTAACCTAATCTCTGATCCGCCCCCTTAAGTGACTAATCAAATCAGCCCAGATCGAAATGGGATTTAGGCCCATTAAGTAATAAGTGCTCAATAGTCTTCCAAACTGCTGCTCAGTTGGGATTCTTTGTATGGCGTGGGACCCAAGCATTGATCTACACACCAGCCACATGGGTTCGGCCCAGCCTCTGTTATAAGGCCTAGCCGAATTCACTGGAAAGCCCAGTGAACCCCCTGAGCCCATCACATGGACCCCATGGGCCCAACACTTACACTAAGTGGTCCTTGGGCCAAGTCATCTCATAAAAACCCAGGGACTGTGGGCAGATGCAAGATTAGCCCATCATGTATTATCCTAAATGGCCTTACACTTAACCTCTCAGCCCATAATGATCAAGCACTGCCCGACAAGAGAGGACCTCTTCCTCGGCTGCAAGGAACAGTGTTACACTCTCTACTCACATGGATCCTGGGAATTAAAACCATTTGCAAACATTTTGAAACCATACATATCTATAAATTTTGCAAAACAAAATTTCAACGATTGAAATGCAGTTTGGTTTCCATCGGAGAGAGTGTATCCCCGATCATTACCTTTGTCCGACAAAAGGGCTTATCCCGTCACTATGATCACCCACTCAGATGAATTCTCAGACTGTCCCAACATACCCAGGTTTTGACCCCTACTAAGGATCTCACTAATTGGCATATCAAAGACAGCCCGATCCGACACCTAGTGCAGTACCATAATCGGGTCTAGGGGTCAGGTGTAACTTTCCAGTTTTGCCCATCAATCTCCAAGGTCTAGGGCAATACTGGAAATCTGGTCCGGTTCAAGGGTTCAAGTAATCCTACACTGCGTGTGCCTTGGGTCTCACCCTGGCAACTGAGACAAGCCACCCCAACAGTTGGCAACACACCAGTGTCAGCCTTGGCAGGATAAATCTCCCCAGACTTATCCAATGGCTGTGAACATTTAAAATTAACACAAGTCTCAATAAGTGTCCAGTTTTAAGGTCTTACACAGAAGCATACCACACAACATGAATCAAACATGTACTTTATTTATTTACATTAAATATCAAAAGTACATCAAAAAATGATTGAAGCTAAGGGCATACAAAAACTGTCAAACACAAGGTGATGTGGTTAGACTAGAGGTATTGGCTGCAGTATATGGGGTTGAGAAGGTCAAAGATATGGGTATTGATAGACTGATCATTGAGGGTGATTCAAGAACTTGTGAACTGGCTGAAGAAGGGGGATAGGGTGCCATGGCATCTAAGAAATGAATTCAGGTGATTTAAATGGCTCTCAAAAGACATGACAATCCAAGTTAAAATGGGTTAGGAGAACTGCCTACAGTCTGGTAGATGGTTTAGCTAAGCAAGGGGTGCAAAGAATTTCCATGTATTGGGCTAAATTGTAATTCTTGGGTTGGGTCAGCATTTTTTGAAGCTGTGTTTTTCTCTTTTTCCACAACCTCTTGTTGTAATTTTTGTTTTCTATTATTAATGAAATCATTTCTGTGTTGCTGATCAAAAAGAAAAAAAAAGAAGAAACAAAAAAGCAACCTGAATACTTAGACACACTAGCAGCAAGGTTTTTCTCAAACTCCATAGTGAACACTGCCTGGCCTCCCTTTCAACTTTCTAGTGAGCTGGTTCTGTGTACCCTCTATGCACCCACTTATACATCCCTATGGAATTTTCATTTCCTTGAGTATGAACAAGAAAGAAAGTTTACCATTACTGTGTGTCAACTTTTCTGAAGCTTGGTGTGCATGATTATCTGTTTCAATCTCATAATTGGAAATTCAAATCCTTACTTGTTTCTGGATAATGGTCTATGATATTTCTTTTATTCTTTTTTTAAAGTAGCATGTTTTACATGGGTGAATTATCTTATCTTTTTGCAGGCAAAATACTGGAAACAGTATGTAGAAGCACAGATGGCTGTGAATAATGATGATGCAACTAAACAAATATTCAGTCGATGTTTATTGAACTGCCTTCAGATATCTCTTTGGTATAACCTTCTTTACTATAACGCAAATCAGATTAGCCAATGTCATTTACTTGCTTTACTGTTCTTTAAATATCAAGAGAGAGAAAGAGAGATACAGAAAGTGGGGGTGGGGGAGAAGAAAGATGTTAATACTGCAAAACCCCTGGCAAACAACCAGCATACTGTGACTCCCCAGAAAGAGATACCAGATTAGCAACCAGAAACACTAATACCAATTGATTTTTTGATCCCCTGACTCAACAAATGGTATTATTTTCACTACACCCAACTCCATGTAGATGTAGAGGTTTGAACTCTGGATGAAGAACTTGGGGACAGGCCACCATCTTGGTCTCCTACCTCAGTCACTACATTTTGTTGTGGGGAAGGGTTGCAAGCTTGTTTGTAATGGACAAACCTACATTCTTACACTTGCCAGTGTGAGATTTGACCATTACACCAAGTAATGGACAAAAGGGCAATAGTATATACAAAATATAATATATAACATAAAAAGAGAAGAACCAAAACAAAACATTAAATCCTTTCTTCTTTTTCTTCTAGATGTGGGGAATCTCTCCCCACTATAGGGATGCTTGGCATCTTGTACACAAAAATTTTCTGTTATCTATAAAAAAACATTAGATCCTTTCTTCGTTATGCACTACGTTTACTAGTTATGATGTTAACATCTGCTCATCTGCTTTATAGTTATAGATGGTATTCCATTGTTTTCTGTACTCTGTTTTTTATTTATTTTCAATTCTCTAGGCGGTGCTACATACGTTTCATCAGGAAAGTCAATGAGAAAAAGGGAGCAGAGGGTCTGGAGGAGACTAGGAAGGCTTTTGATTTTATGTTGAACTATGTTGGTATGTATCAGGTTTATGCTCTCTTGGATGACTATTTTCTTACTCTGTTTCTTATTTGCTATAAGCAGCTTGTTATGCTTGCATCAATGCTATATATCCTGGATAAAAAAAACTATATTAAAAATTGGTGTTAAAACATGCCTTTCCACATGTAGATCATTCGGGCATCTGTGATCTGTATCCATCCAAAAGCAAAGAAGAAAGATGGGATTTTCAAAACTTCTAATTTGTGATAATAGGGATATTTTGGTAATTTTATGCATGGTTAGTAACATTGGCAAGATTTGGTGAAATATATCCCCATTTTGCTTGGGATGATATGAAGTTTTCTAAGTAATATAGCCTAAATTGCCCATCAAATCAAATATGGACACATGGCATGCTCAAGGGGCAACCTTGTCATTGTACGGGTTTCGGAGGGTAATTCTGACATTTCTCCCTTTGACTTGATGAGGAGCCATGATGGCAGACGTTACAACCTCGGCCCACCCTTTGCTATAGTAATGATAGAATAACGCTCGGCCATGTGGTTGCTACCTTAATGGCGTTGGCCTTAATGATGCCCGACGTGTGAAGCCATTACAAAGAGGCCATTATGTTGCTTCTAGGAGGGACCTCACCTATAAGTACGGATAACCGACCACAAGTAACTTCTCTTACACACTCTTGTTTTCCTATTTACTCTTGTCCTCCTTTCACTTCGACACCTTGACACCTTGACTCTTTGAGACCTTGGCTAACATAATAGTTGGAGTCCTCGCCCTTGGAACCACATCGGAATTCCAAGACTGTCATCACAGTTAACTTTACTGACATCAATTGGCACTGCCTTTGGGATACAATTACAATAAAATTCCACTTCCAATTACTATGCCCAATCATATAACTCTAGGATAGGAAACAACTCTCCCCCTTCTGTACCCCAAAATCATATCATGAAGGAGCAATTCCAATAGTTGATGCAGCGAGTGGCCTTCCTCGCCAACCAAGTTCATAATTTGCAGTAACTAATGGGAGGCCAATCTCTACACAACTGTCTCAGTAACACTCACGACTACCTTGGTAGGAGGTCAGTTGGCCCTTCGTTGAGTCAGTGCCTTGGAAGCAACACCAAGGATGACTTTTCCGAGGCTAACAATAGTAACTGCTTAGGAAGCTAACAATGCCAACAATAGTTCCTTGGAAGCCACACTAGTCGCCCCATTGGCCATTGCCAGGCAACAAAGGAACACAAATGAAAATAGGGATCAAGCTACACCTAGCCATTGCAATCCGAAGCCATATCCTTACGTAGGCCAGGAAGCAGGTGAAGGGATGGGATATCCATCATATGGATGGCTGAACCCTACAGGAAGGGCGAAATTTCAAAAATTTCTTTTCTCCCATCCGGGAATCGTATTCCCAATTTAGAAAGCTGCATTTTCAAGGTTCGTTCTTGTAACTAAACCAGACCAAATCTGAAACCAAGATTAGGGAGAGGTATACCTGATACGGAATCCATGCAAAAATGCTCCTCCCAACGCAGGTGTTGACGCCCAAAGAGTACCAAATCCTCCCTCCACTGAAAATGACATAATTTAGGATAAGGTAGGAGTAGTAGGTAGTTCTTCACCATGAACTTTTGATTCTTTAGCAAGAATCAAATGGGTTAGTGAGCACAACTTTAGAATTGTTTCTTCTAGCAAGAAATAGTATTAAGATCTAATGTTGACCAGTTCCAAGAAATGGAGATCAAACAGGGTAGGGCGGCAAGAGCATGGAGAGAAAGAACTGAAGGCAGAAACAGTCAAACTGTGTTGTCTTCTGTGTGTTTTTTCAAATCCGCCCTGCTCTTTATATATAGCCTTAAAGAGATAATCTCCTAACCTGATTAGGAGTTTCTTGATTCAAATCTTTATTTGGATTTGAACTCTTTAAAGTGATAAGGATAATCCCTTATCTTATCTGTAGATCAATATCAGCTACTTCTAATCAAATTAGAAGTTTCCTAATCCAAATCTCTATTTGGATTTGGACTCTTTAAGTGGATAAGAGTTATCCCCTTATCCTTATCTACTGATCCATACTCAGATTCGCCCCTATTTAATTAATCAAATTAATTCAGTTCGAAATGGGCTTTAGGCCCATTAAGCTTTTAGGCTCACTTCCTTTTTAATGCTGGCTAGCTTGGCTCTCTTTGTATGATGTGGGACCCTATTATTGATCTACACATCAGCCACATGGGTTCAACCTAGCCTTTGTTACAAGGCCTGGCCGAATTTACTGCTGAAAACAGTGAACCCCTGAGTCTATCACCATGGGCTTTTAACGGGCCCAACATTTACACTAAATGGTCCTTAGGTCCAGCCATCTTATGAAGGCCCAAGGACTATGGGCAGATGCAAGATTAGCCCACCGGGTATAACCCTCAATGGTCTTACACTTAACCTCTCAGCCTTTAATGATCAAACACTGCCCGACAAGAGAGGACCTCTCCCTCGGGTGCAAGGTGCAGTGCTGCACTCTCTACTCACATGGATCCTAGGAATTAAAACGTTTTGCAAACAATTTGAAACCATAATATATATATATATATAATATATGTATGTATGTATGTATGTATGTATGTATTTCTCTATATAAATATATTTTGCAAAAACAAATTTCAAACACATTTGAAATCCACTGTTGGCAGTTTAGGTTTCCATCAGAGAGAGTGCATTCCTCAATCATTCACTTTGTCCGACAAAGGGGCTGATCCTGTCACTATGATCACCCACTCAGGTGAATTCTCGGACTGTCTCAACATACCTAGGTTTTAACCCTCTCTAAGGATCTCACTGATTGGCATATCAAAGACAGCCCAATCCAACACCTAGCGCAGTACCATAATCGAGTTTAGGGGTCAGGTGTAACATTCCAGTTTTGCCCATTTATCTCCAAGGTCCAGGGCAATACTGGAATTTGGTCCGGTTCAGGGTTTCAAGAAAATCCACACTGCATGTACCTCAGGTCACACCCTGGCAGCTGAAACAAGCTACCCTGACACATGAGTGTCAGCCTTGGTAGGATAAATCTCCCCAGATCTATCCAACGACTGTGAAGATTCTAAACTAACATGAGTTTCATAAGTGTCCAGTTTAATGGTGTTACACAGAAACACACCATAATAACATGAATCAATTATGCACTTTATTCATTTACTATAAATGACAATAAGTACATCAATCTGATTGGAGCTAAGGGCATACACTGTCTAATAGCAGGAGTTCATTCGATGGACCTCCAAGATAAAGAAGAACCCCAAAATAGAGGAACCGATACAAGTACTGTAAGTATCACCATGACATTAGCCATGACACAGATGAATGCCGCCATTTGAAAACTGAAATTGAGACTCTCATAAGGGATACCCGAAGGACTTTGCCTTGAAGGATCAGCCAACTAGAACAACTTTGGAGTCGGTCGATCTCCCAACAAATAGACTCCTGGTTAGTGTCATCAACATTATTTTTGGAGGTACAACATCAAGTGGAGAAAGCTCCTCTGCTAAAAAGGCATACACCTGACAACTCCAGATCAGACACATGCTCAGAAGAAAGCTAAGTCAGAAAGGTCATCACCTTTTGTGATGATGATTGGTAGGGGGTCATCACTAGGGGTGGATTCAAGCTGAGCCAAGCCAAATATTTGTTTATTTGAGCTTGTGAATAGCTCGACTCGTTTCCACCCATAGTCATCACCCCCCATGACGACACATTGTTCGTTTTGGTAATAAACAAAAAAGAATTTATAATAATAGAGAAAAGTACATTTGATAGTGATGAGAGATCTCTAGAAAAAACAAAACTACAAGGAGAGCTGAAACAAAACATAGAGGAGACATTGAAAGAAGAAAGGAGAAATACATAAATCAAATAGAAGGGAAACTGTTAAGCCAACTACAGAATGTTCCGAAAACCAGAACCAAGGTCTTCTTTTGTGATTCCTTCAAACTCTGGATGAATGAGAACCCAATTCATAATTCCTTTGCAGCATAGCATTGAGATATGCTCCCTTGATTGAGCCTTTTCTTCAAATATTCTTCTATTTCTTTCCAAACTTCCCAGTAGACAACAAAAGGAATGCAGCTCCAGGCGATCTTTGCCTTGATATTTCCCCTTACTATTGGCCATTTGGAGAAAATCTCCACAGAATTGGGAGACCACCCACCAGACTTGAAGAGCCCAAAGAAAAGCCCCAGAAGAACTTGGAGAACAGACACTCAACAAACAAATGATATACATTCTCCTCAGCGTTCTCACAGAGATAGCATCTGCTAGCCTGGTGAAAACCTCTGTTTTGAAGATGGTTTATTGTCAAAATGCTATTCATCACCACTAGCCAAGCAAAAGCTTCCACCCTATGGGGGACAAGATTTCCCCAAATGCCTTTCAATTCTGCATTTTCTCCAATTGGCCTTGATAAATCCTTGTAGAAAGATTTGACTGGAAATAGTCCATTTCTAGCTTCTTTCTACCATCTTGAATCCTTCCTTTCCACTTGAGTTTTAGTTGATTGGAGTTTTGCCAGAAGATCCCCACACCTCATGAATTTCCTAATCAAAGAGAGATCTCCTAAATTTTGCACACCATACTTCTCTACCTTGATTGACTAAAAAATTCTCTACAATAGAGCTATTTTTCATGCCTAGCCTATATAGATGAGAGCAAAGATCACACAGCTTTCCAATACCCTGCCAATCATCTTCCCAAAATTTGATTGTTGTACTATCACCAACCTTGAAGGACACAAGATTGAGAAAAGTTGACTTGAATCACATAATCCCTTTGCACACGCTAGCTCCATAAGATGACTTTACTTCTTGGGAATCCTACTCGAAACAAATAACCCCATATTTACAAGCCACCACCCTTCTCCAAAGTACCTCCCTCTCCAATCCAAACCTCCACAGCCATTTCCATAAAGGAGCTTTATTGAAAATCTTCAATCTCCTTATCCCCAACCCCCATCTTTCTTTTCTTTGCAGAAGTGGAACTTCTTTTCAATCCCTTTAAGTTCCCATAAAAACTCCTTTTGCAATTTTTCAATTGAGTTTATTATAGAAACTGGAACCTTTAAAAGTGAAAGGCAATATTGCCAGAAGATTGGATAGCATACTCTTTATAAGAGTAATCCTTCCACCAAGAGATAGATACATACCCTTCCATCCTGCCAGTCTTTGGTCCATCCTTTCAAGAACCGTTTACCAAGTCGAAGAGATTGAACCTTTTGTCCCAGTAGGGAGTCCCAAGTAAGTAAAAGGGAAATCCCCCACCAAACAACCCAAAGCTGTTGCACAATCCTCCAAAAGAGATTTTGGGATATCTTCCACCCTAATCATCACACTTCTTCAAATTAATTTTTTTACCTACCAAACACTTCATAAAATCTGAGAATCTCTTTTAAATTCAGCACTTGCACAGTGGACTCATCCAAGAATATCTAAGTATCATCTGTAAGCTGAAGATGAGTAATGGAAACCTCATTTTTGCATGCTTTAAACCCTTCAAACATCCCAGCCTATGCTCCTTTACATAATAAGCAGCTTGCAACTTTTGCCACCAAAACAAACAACAAAGGTGTCAACATATCTCCCTATCTCAAGCCCCTTTGGGCTTGAAAAAATGTGTGAATATACCATTGACAAGAACTGAAAAAGAAACCGAAGAAATACACATAAACATCCAGCTTCTCCACCTTCCCCCAAAGCCCATCCTTGCCAGGATATCTTCCAGAAACCCCAATCTACATGATCTAAGCCTTCTCAATGTCAAATTTGCAAACTAAACCTTGTCCACTTTTCAGTCAGTCTTGAGTCAACACATTCACTCGCAATCATCATCACCCTATCAAGAATTTGCCTGCCTTCCACAAAGGCCATTTGGGTTGGTCCCACAACCTCATGCAAGACAGATCTTAATCTTCTAGATAGTGCCTTAACAATTACTTTGTAGGGACTTTAGATCAAACTGATTGGTCTGAAGTCCTTTACTCTAGATGCCCCTTTGACTTTTGGAATTAGAGATATAAAAGTTGCATTTGCACTCTTCTCAATGATCTTTTCCTACCAAAATTCATTCATCATCCTGAAAACATCCTCTTTTATCACATCCCAACAGCTCTTGCAGAAAGAGATATTGAAACCATCTAGCCTTGGAGCCTTGTCACTCTTCATAATATTTACTGCTTTCTAAACTTCTTTATCATCAAACTCTCTCCAATCAGTCCCTTAGATCCTCCCCAAACCTTCCCAGATCTACATCACCTAGGAAAACCTTTCTACTTGGGGTAGCCTTGTACAAATTGATATAGAAATTTCTAATTTCCTCCATCACTTCTTTTGAGTCATCAATAATTCTGTTTTCCTCCAATCTAGAGATGAAGTTCTTCCTCCTCCTACCCCATGTTTGAGCATGAAAGAAGGCAGTATTCCTGTCTCCTTCTTTTAGCCAAATTGCTCTTGATTTCTACGTCAACATAATTTCTTCCATATGAATCATTTCTAATAATTCCCCTCTTACACTCTCCTTCTGCCTTTTGCCTTCCCTAGAAAAAACATCCCTTTCCTCTAGTCTCTCCAAATCTACCATTTTTCTGAGCAACTCAGCTTTTTTGAATGAAATGTTCCTGAAGGCTTCTCTGTTCCAATCTTTTAAGTCCTCCCTTAGGGCCATCAGCGTTCTCATCAAAATGAAACCTGCCCTTCCTTCATAATGATAACTCCTCCATTTCTCTTCCACAAAGGCCACAAAAAGAGGGTGTTTAAGCCACATATTTTCAAATCTAAAAGGTTTTGGCCCATTAAGTTTGAGAGAAATTTTCTCAAAAGAATCAGCTTATGATCAGATAAGGCAAAGGCCAGAGTTTCCTGAACCAAGTCTGAGAAAAAGTCCTGCCACTCTCCATTAAAAAGAAATCTATGCAATCTCCTTAGGATAGGTGGATTTTGGCCATTTGACCACGTGTAGCCTGATCCCAGCTTGATACAATCAATCAACCCATTCCTTCTGACAAACTCACTGAAGCTCCCCATAGCCCTGGTTTGATTGTGATACACTCCAAAATTGTTTTCATGCTTCTCTCTTCTTCATTGGAAATTCTTGCCCTCCTCTCTTCCCAAACTGTCCATAATATAGTGGCCCTGGTACATCTCCACTAGGAGTGCAATCAAGCTGAGCCGAGCTGAACTTTGGCATGTCTTGGCTCGAATCGACTAAAATATTACTAGGTTCGAGTTCGAGTTTGGCTCGAAATATATTTTCCGGCTTGAGCTCGAGTTAAATATTCAACGAGCTCGAATTTGGCTCGAAAGCTCGAAAAAAATATTTGTATATTATATATGATATTTATTATAAAATATATAGTATATTTTGATAAAATTCCTAATCAGTACCCTGTACTTTGGCTCAAGTGACAATTTGGTCCTCGAACTTTAAAATGCGACAATTCAGTACCCGAACTTTCAAAATGTGACAATTCAGTACCCGAACTTTCAAAATGTGACAATCCAGTACCTGCCGTCAACCATTCTGTCAACCAGCCGTTAAGTGACACTTGAAAAGTAAAAAATGCCCTAAGAATGCCATCTAATTCTCTTTATCAACCATCCAAACATTGACAATAAAATGAACAGTCCCAAATTCTAGATTATTCTAAACAGTCACCAACTTTTCTGAATAGAAGAGGCTAGGATTTGGAACTGTTCAGTTTTTCGTCAATGTTTGGATGGTTTGTAAAGAGAATTAGATGGCATTTGAAGGGCATTTTTGACTTTTCAAATGTCACTTAACGGCTGATTAACGGACTGGTTAACGGCAGGTACTGAATTGCCACATTTTGAAAGTTTGGGTACTGGATTGTCACATTTTGAAAGTTTGGGTATTGGAATGTCGCATTTTAAAGTTTGGGGCCAAATTGTCACTTGAGCCAAAGTACAGGGTACTGATTGGGAATTTTCCTTAAAAATATTTTTATATTCTATATTATATATGTATGTATGTGTTAATTGAGCCAAGCTCGCAAGCTTTCGGGCCAAACTTTTTATTGGTTGAGCTCGTGCTTGAATAACTAATCGAGCTTACTCCAAGATTCAAACTTGTTTCGAGCTCAATTAGAGTCCAACTCGAATTGAGCCTAATCGAATTCGAGCCCAAACTATTTGATTAGAGCTCGATTCAATTGCTGCCTTAATCTCCACATTAATCTCTCTCTTCTCCTCAACCACTTGAAGGTTTCAGGCTTTCAGCCTCGAATACTCACCAACTTGTAGACAGTCCACCTGAATCCAAAGAGAGAAAAGAACTAATCCCAAATAATGTTAACAAATGGATAGGGGATTAGTAGGTGGTAACCGGTTTTACCATTTGTGAGCTTGTAAATGTATGACTGAAGGTAGCAAATGTTTACCAAGCCAAGTTGATGCGGATGCATGAGTGAAGCACCATATAATTTTTCTGATCTATGGAAAACACAACTAATATGAGTAAACATTTTAGATTGGTGACTAATGGACCTTGGAATGGTAACTTCTTGCTAAAGGAGGAGAAAAAGAAGATTTTGTTTGTGTTGCAAGATATAAAACATAAGGATGAAACTAAGAGAGACTGAGAGGGATTTATTATGTTAAAAAATGGAATATTGAATATCAGGAAAAAAAGAGTAAAAAACATTGGCTGTAGTCCTGTAACCATACAAAGCTTAAATACTGTTTTAATGAAACTGCTTTTAGTAACTTGCAATTATCTATAAATTCTTTTCTTGTTGATTGTGCTTCTAGGAACCGACATTGCATCTGGCCCTCTATGGATGGAATACATTGCATTTTTGAAGTCCTTACCGGTCTGTTCTTCATTCCTTGTTTCTTTTCTGCTTGTCATTTTTGGGTAGCCAGATGGTGGATTCTTTAATTTTTTTTATCCCTCTTTATTTTCTTAGAAGTTTCTTGTTGGCAGGCTTCAACTGCCCAGGAAGAGTCACAGAGGATGACTTCAGTGCGGAAGGCTTACCAAAAAGCTATAGTAACTCCTACACATCATGTAGAACAACTTTGGAAGGATTATGAAAACTTTGAAAACTCTGTTAGCCGAGCATTGGTAAGTTGTCTTAATTTTAAATATCCTGTTAGATTTGAACATTTCTTTTTTGAAAAGCAAAGTCAATTTATCAAAATTTGGAAAAGCAAAAATATAAAAGAGGCATCTATGCAGGACTGCTCAGACATCATCAACTGAGAATCATGGCAAATCACATGGCCTCAATTAAGGGGCAGTTTTATAACTGCTGAACCGATTCGCTTGTTGGTTTGAATTTTAATGGATAATATAGTAATGCAATGGAACATATAAGGTAATGTAGTTATCTCCATATGCCATTCAGAAGTTAATGAGCTCACACCCTACTTAATTCTATGGATTGTAGTAGTTATCTCCACATGCCATTCAGAAGTATCGGGTGCCTCGATACTTTGAACGTTGCTCTCAAGAGCTAAACATAAGCACCCCAAGCTCATACTTCTATGGATTGGAGTCCTTTTGCTTTTCTACTATAGATAAAGTCTCTTTTTGAATTTCAAGTTTCAACTGACATTAGGTTTGCTTATTTTTACTCAATAAAAGAAACTTTTTATTGGTGACCAGATGGATGAAAAACTTGAAGATCGAGGTTAAGTAATTCATGTTTGAAGAAACATGGACAAAGGTAGACATGACTTTGAAGATCTGACAGGTGAGGAGGGCATTGGTGATACTGGTAGGAAACACAACCTTGTGGTTTTCAGGGTATATTGGAAGGAGCTATACATATCAACCGGATGAGTTAATGGAAGAACTCAATGTACAAAGGTCGACTAAGATACAATATAGAGAGGACCAATAAGAAAGATTCATGGAATTACATGAATGTTATGGTGAAGGAAAGAGACATCTGACTTGCTTTCTGTAAGGTAGAAAACAATAGATGGAGTTCAGTATTAGAGGTGAGAGCTGAGGAACGAATTGGAGGATATTTTATTCAAAGAGGAAATTAGTATCCTTCAACAAAATGAGATTGCCTAGGCTTTTCTGGACCATTTTAAATCCATTTTTAAAAAGCCTTTGGAGGATAGAATTTGGGTTGGCCTAAGTTGGAGGAGTCAAAGGGTGGTTGGAAAGAAGGTTTGATATGGATGAAATTAAGATGCTAGTCTTTTCTATGGATAGAGTTAAGGCCCCTGGTCCATATGGTTTTACAATGGCATTCTACCAAGATTGTTGTGAGTTTTTAAAACATGACATTAAAAAGTTGTTTGATGAATTCTTTGAGAGGGGGGTGATAAATCCATGCCTCAATTCTACTTTCATTGCTCTGGTTCCTAAGAAAGAGGCCTTACACCCCAAGGACTTTTGGCCAATCAGCTTGGTGAATAGCCTATACAAGATCATTGCTAAAGTGCTTTCTCGAAGGATTAAGGTAGTGCTACCTTCCATAATTTAAAGTCTCAAGGGGCCTTTGTTAAGGATAGACAAATAATTGATCAGATTCTAGGGGTGAGCATTATTCGGTTAAAACCGAATTACCGAACCGAAAATTTCGGTTTTGGTTTTTGGGTAATTCGGTTCGGTTAATTCGGTTTTTAGCAATTTTGGTTTTCGGTTTCATTTTTTAGATTTAGAAATTCGGTTAACCGAAACCAAATTAACTAAAATTCATTATATAATATATAATAAACAATATATAATATGCTATATATTTATATATTAATATATTATATATAATGTATTATAATGAAATTAAATTTCATAATATATATATTATAGGTTATAATATATAATATATAATATTATAATATTAATTAATGAAATTAAATTTCATAATATATATATTATAGGTTATAATATAATATATTAATATATTATATATAATGTATTATAACGAAATAACTGAAAACTGAACCGAAAATTCCAGTTCGTTTATTTCGGTTTTATTGTAATTCAATTTCGGTTTTGGTTTTCATTTTTTATTTTTGTTTTAAAAATTTTGGTTTATTCGGTTAAAAACAAAACTGAATAAACCGAATGCTCACCCCTATCAGATTCTAATCACCAATGAAAGTGTGGAGGAAATGAAGAGGGCGGGGAAGAAAGGGTTTGTTTGTAAGTTGGATCTAGAAAAGGCGTATGATTTAGTTGATTGGGGCTTCTTGTTGGAGGTAATGAAAGGTTTTGGCTTTGGCAATAGATGGTGAAAATGGATATTGGGATGCATTAAGACCTGTCATTATTCAATATTGGTCAATGGAATAGTGGTGGATCATTTCCAATCTATCAGAGGGATTAGACAAGGGGATCTTCTCTTTCCGTTTCTCCTCACTTTGATTGCAGATGTCTTTGGGAGACTTGTAGACAGAGTTGATTCTAGAAGACTAATTAGGGGTTGGCGGGTGGGAAGAGATGAGGTTCCTATTACTCACCTACAATTTGCTGATGACACCATCCGTTTTTGTGAAAAGGGTGACATTAGATGGGTGAGAAGTTTGAAGATGGTTGTATTACTATTTGAAAGATTGTCAACATGAAAATTAACTTTGAGAAGAGCTGCATTGTGGGATTGAATATGGAGGATAAGGAGATTACTGAATTTGCAGGAGTCCTTGGTTGTTCTATTGGTCAATGGCCTATGTCTAGGAGTCCTTGGTTGTTCTGTTGGTCAATGGCCTATGCCTAGGAGTCCTTGGTTGTTCTGTTGGTCAATGGCCTATGCCTTATTTGGGGTTACCACTAGGGGATAATCCTAGGAGTGGCAACTTTTGGAACCTTCTAATTGACCGCTTCACTAAGAGATTGGCCTTGTGGAAGAGCAATTATCTATCCCTTGGTGGTAGAATCACTTTGATTAAATCCACACTTGCTAACTTGCCGGTGTATTTTCTGTCAGTTTTTAGGATTCCAGGTGGGGTTTGTAGGAGGCTAGAGAAGCTGATGAGGGATTTTTAATGGGAGCCTAGGGAGGAGAAGAAGGATCATAGAGTGAGTTGGGAAGTTGTGTGTAGAAGCAAGAAGTATGGAGGATTATGTCTCGGAAGTATACAGGAGAGGAATACGACATTGTTAGGAAAGTGGTTGTGGAAATTCCCTTGTGATAGAGACAAGTTGTGGGCAAAGGTGATCATTAGTATACATTGGCTTGTGACTGACGGATGTGACTTTGGCACTTAAGTTCGTGCTACAAGAGCTTCTCCTTGGAATTCCATTTGCGACATCCTCCCTTCTTTCCTTTGTCATATTGTATAGTCCTGGGTCTGGATCTCTCATAAAGTTTTGGGATCATGTTTGGGTGGGCAATTTACCTTTAAAGACACATTTCCCCTCACTTTATGCCTTATCCAATTGTAGGGAGGAACCCATTTCTTTTGTGGTCCATTCTACTATTTATGGTGTTGTTTGGGACTTGGGATTCATAAGGGGTCTATGAGAGCCTGAAATTACAAGTGTTATTATTGGCTTGCTTCAAAACCTTGACGGGGTGGTATGCTTGGATGTTTCAAGAAGGGATAGGAGAATATGGACTTTGTCCCCTTCCAGTTCCTTTTCTTGTGCCTTTTTTTTTCTTACCTTATACAACCTAGAGATAGTTAAGGTTTGTCCTTTCTAGTGAAGGAGGTTAGGAGCACACCCATTCCGCATAGGGTGGGTGGTTTTTGCTAGGAAGTTTATTTAGAGAGAATTAATACTTGTGAATTAATGCAAAGGAAAAGACCTAATTGGTGTCTTTCCCCTCATTGGTGTTCTCTTTGTACGGTTAATGGTGAGAATTGCTTTCACTTACTAATCTCTTGCCCTCTTTCTTCTTCAATTTGGGAATGGTTCTTTTCTTTGTTTGGATGCAGGTGGAACCCTCCATCAAATGCACAAAGCCTGTTCGCCTCTACTTTCCTCAGTTGGTCAAAGAAGAGGGGCAGAATATTATGGAAATGCACGAGAGCGGTAGTTTGTTGGACAATTTGGGAAGAAAGGAATCATAGAATCTTTCTTGACAAAGAAAGAAGCAGAGACACTATTGTTGAAGCCATTCTTATTAGAGTTCTCCATAGGGTGAAGACATTGGATCTCTTCAAGAATATTGTTGCGATGATTTATTGAGAAAATGGAGGGAGGTGGCTGGTTCTTCTCCTCTTAGGGAGGTTACTAGACCTAGTTGGTCCTCCCTATCCCAAGGTGTCGTTAAGCTTAATTTCGACGATAGTAGTGAAGGTAATCTGGGTCCTTCTGGAATCAGAGGTCCCTTAAGAGACGAGGAAGGAAAATCATTGCTATTTATTTTGGACTGATCGGAATTGGTGATTCTTTGAGAGCGGAGATCATGGTGGTGGTAGAAGGTGTCCAAAGGGCTAGAGAGCTGAACGTTAGGAAGCTTACCATTGAGGGTGACTTGAAGCTTGTGGTTGAGTGGCTCCAAGGTGAAGAAGAGGGATGGTGGTCCTATATCTTTGAAAAAAGAAAAGTTTTGAGATTGTTTCAGGGGATGGAGGTGAACTTCAAATGGGTGAGAAGGGATGCCACTGTACTTGCTGACACTCTTGCTAAACAAGGGGTGGGAGGGGATAGTTTGTTTTGGGCTGTTTTGTAATAGCTTCTTTCTTTGGGGAGGGCTAAGAGAGTTATCTCTCCAATTATCAAAAAAAGAGAGTTTATCTCTCCCCTTGTTATTCTTGTACCCAGTTTCCCCTTCTCAATTAACAAAATTGGTTATGTTATTAAAAAAAAAAACAATTTTGGTAGAAAGTTGGAGCGCTCCAGCTAATCCCAGGTGCACAGTTTTAAACTTTGGCCCAAAACAAATGGTCCCTATTTACCCCCTGTTTTGCTAATACATCGGCCATTCCATTTGCTGCCTATCTCCCCGAACATGTGCCTGTTACTCCAAGGTGCTGAATTTATTTGTCTTCTCCAAAATATGATCAGTTTTAAATCCTCTTCCACTTCCAAATCTCTGGGCTCTTTTATAACTGTTTTTTTTTTTCTTTCTTTTGAATGTTTTTCTGCACTCTTGAGGAGTTAACCTCTTGTGTTAATGAAATGTTCCTGTTATTGATCAGAAAAAAAAAAACCAATTAGTCCTGAATAGATGGCCTCCACCATGCCTAGGTGATTCCTGAACAAACTCCCTATGCCTGCCCTCCCTAGATTTCCCTTAGAACTGCAAAGTTTGGTTTGATTTTGTTTTCATCTAGGATTTTCAATCCATAATCACATTGTCTCTCCTTTTATCTGTTGTACCACCGCTAACCAAGATCTTACTTTCTCATTAATTGAGAACATTGAAAGAGTTTCAAAGATTTTACCCTATGTGCAACTCTGACTTTTATACCTTCAAAAAGCTCTTCCTATGACCTGTTGTTGTCATTGAAAATTCTATGGTTTCTTTCTTCACAAATAGTACACACCACAACTTCCCTTGGGGGTAGATTCAAGCCGAATACCTGCCTATTTGAGCTCGGCTCACCAAGATAATGTTCGGCTTGAGCTTGATTCGAGCTAGAGACTTGAGCCCAAATTCGACTCAGCACAAAAGCTCACAAGTTAGAGCTTGGCTCAGCTTGAGCTTGACTATGAGCTAAGCTTCCTATAAAAAATAAAAATTAAACATATAAGAATTATTTTTTATTTTGCATACAGAAAAATTGAGAATTATAAAAATAATTTATTATATAAATAAAAAATAAAAATATTATGTATAATATTTATAATTATATATAAAAAATAAAAAATATACATATAAAAATTGTTTTTATCTTATATACAAAAAAAAGAACTGTGAAACTTTTTTATTATTATATATATAATAAAAGTTATTTATTATATGTATGTTAGGCATGATTAGGCTTGCGAGCCTCATGAGTTGAGCTTCACTAGGCTTGAGCTTGGCTCGAAGCTCGGTTTCAACTGAGCTGAATCGAGCTTTTCATGAGCCGTGCTCGAATAGCTCGTGAAATGCTCAATTTGTTTCCACCCCTAACTGCCCTTATTGCCCTCCACATTATTCTTTCCCTTTTTTGGTTGTAGGGGGCACCCACCTATAAGTTATAACCAAGAGTAGAAAACTCCTAGGCACAAGATACAAGAAGATGGGGGATTAGTGGTGGATGGTTTCCTCACAAGCTTTGTATATTATTCGCGTATGAGGAGAGAGGCACATGTTAGGCCTCCTTTTCTGCAGCATGCCACAACTATTAATCTTTCCATGGAACACTTCCCAACATAAAGATTGAACTTTTTGGAGGGATAGTCTTGCACAAAATCTCTTTCATTGGGAAGTTCTCTCCCAAGGAATCTGAATGGATGACTAGGTCAAGAAAACTACTCAAGAAAAGGAGTCAACTGGGGTGAGAGCCCAAATTCTACCATCTTCCCAGTTGGATCCAAGAAGATTGTATCCAATTTGGCCAGTAAAAGGACAAGGGATTTGCATACATTATCCCTCAAACTCCTTTTGAAGCCCTTAAAGTTAACTTTTCTCAAAAAAAAAAAAAAAAAAAAACCCATCTGAAGCCTAAGTCTCAATTCAACCTAGAGGAGGAGGTTATTTGAAATCCATAGATTCAAACTTGTAGTTGGAAAGGGAGTAAAGTGAAAGGAGTTACAACTTGAGAGGCAAGTTACCAAACCACAGATCCTCCCAGAATAAGATTCTTGTCCTACAACCCACATCAAAATCAGTTAAGTTACGAAGAAAGGAAGGTAGTACCTCATGTATTGCTTTCCAGAGAGAAGTTGAATGCTCCCATTGGCCCTATGCCAAAGTCTATCCCTTGCAAGGGGAAATCTCTACAACCACTTACCTAGCAAAGCTATATATCTCTGAATCAGGTTCCTGGTACCATGCCAACTCTGTTCCTTGGATCTTTACACCTGCTCCCATTATACCAAATGATCCTTCTTTTTGTCCCCCCAGTTCCCATAAGAAATCCCTCATGTGTTTTTGCCTAACCATTTTTTCTGGGATATGAAACGTGGACAGGTAATAAATGGGTAAATTGGCTAGCATAAATTTATTTAAGGTCATCTTCCCTCCCATTGAAATGTAGTTGTTTTCCAAAGGGCCAATGCCTTAGCAAATTTCTCCAGGGCAGGTTCCCATAAGCCTTTTGCTCTCAGGTTGCACCCCAAAGGAAGTTTAAGGTACTCAAATGGCCAATTTTTGACCTCAGAACCTAGGATACCTGTGAACAATTGAGCCTCATCCTCTCCCAAGCTCCCAAATTCCTAATTCACCCTTATATTGGAAGCCCTTTGAAAGATAATGACCATGTCCTTTAGATTCCTCAAGACACCTTCATCACCCCCACCTTCCTTCAATTCATCTAAGTGTTGACAACTTGAGAATCACCTCCTGCTTTCAATCATTGGAAGTTCAATGAATACATGAGCTTCATTTAAGCTAAATTTTGAGACTCATTTCACTTTGTTTAGCACATACCAAAAACCATGTATGGAAAAGAGCTTTATGTACTTGAGGCTTATTATGAATAAGAACTTATGCATTTGTGAGACTGTAATTTCTTTTCATTTGTTAATTAGCATATTGAAAACCATGTATGCACAAGAGATGTTCTATTCATCATCTCTTGAGAAGCACATGGATGGAAAACAATATGTGATTTTGCTGATAATGTTTTCTCTAGGCGAAGGGATTGTTGTCTGAATATCAGCCAAAGTATAACAGTGCAAGGGCTGTCTATAGAGAGCGAAAGAAGTACATTGATGAAATTGATTGGAATATGCTTGCTGTACCCCCAACTGGTTCATACAAGGTGGGTTTTTAAATCACTCTCTCTCTCACATGTTAAGTGAGCACCCTAGGGTTGAAAATATGCACATGTGCAAATGTATTTTATATAATTTTTTTGGTTTCTCCGGATGACTTTATTTCTGACCTAGTCCTTCTGAGTTTTTCCACTTATCTTTGTCAGCATACACATTTCTGCCACACTCATTTTTTGTCATGTTATTTCTTGACTGCCCAAAACTTTGCTCCATACAGCATTGCTGTTTTATATACATTTTAACCTGAGTTGTATTTGTCTATCAAGTAAGACTCTGGATGCAGTCCTTTGTTTTTCCATCATGCTTTGATTCTATCATTCTATTGGCTACATCCTCTTCAATCTCTCCCTTATTATGAATTATTGAACCAAGGTAACAGAAGAGGTCACATTGAGTTCTCTCTTTTTCTCCAATTCCAAGTGTACCCTGATTTGAATTCCTATTTTTATTAAATTTAAATAGTGTATATTATATTTTGGTCTTATTATTTTAGTACCCTGATTTGCATATATGAGAAATCTAAGTGGTGTGCTTTGCTCGACAGGAAGAACAACAATGCATGGCCTGGAAAAGGTTATTAGCCTTTGAAAAGTAAGAATGCCATTATTTATTTTCTTCTTTCATAAGTGATATATTTGAGCAAATCAGATCTTTGGATTTTTCTGATAATTTTTGGGAATTGTTAGAGATAAAAAATTGTAATGTGAACCCGTTGGTCTAAACTGAAGTTGGATGTATGTTTTTCTTTGTTTGGGGTGTCATCTAGACACCTGATCAGCTTGTATCTGTTTTTGTTTTAATAAAATTTTTACTCTTATAAACTGAAGGTTGCCTTTGCCTTCTCCAGGTGTCTACTGGTCACTTACCTATGTACTTTTCTTTTCTATTAATGAAAATTTCTTTTTATTATAAAAAAGTGGGAAAATGATAAAGGGCATTGATATATTGTTTGCTAAGACCTGTTTCTCCAGAACTGTTATTTCCTTGAGTTTTGTGCATGGGAGTTGATTATGAATTGCCGTTTTGGTGATTCTGAGACACCAGGGAACATTTTGGCAATCTCCAATGCGATGTAGTGAAATTTAAATGATGTTTTACATTTTAAACCTGTAATTTTGATAGGTGAAATCCATAGGATTTTAAACGCCAAATCATCATTCTTCCTACCAAACATGTATGTACTAGAAGCCTTGCCACAATTTTTTTTGGTGTTGTTTTGCTGATTAAAGTAAAATGGCAATGCCAAGAAGCGTAGCCATGCCAAACACTTTCGGCATCAATGGGTTTTACTAGCAATAAGTGAAAATCAAGAATAGTACTTTTCTCATTAATCATACACAAGTAATATTCCTTCCCCATAAGTGAATATGGTTATACATTTCATATAAAGTTGACTTGAGATCTTCTAACTTTAAACTGATAATGATAACTTACTTTTCAGAGGGAATCCTCAAAGGATAGACAGTGCATCCTCTAATAGAAGAATTGCCTTTACATATGAGCAGGTATCAAAGAGGGGTGGTTAATTTAGTGCTTCTTGTGTCATTATTCTTCTTGGAAATAGTTAATCTCCAAAATTTGTCCTTGATTTTCTTGGAAATCAAAAATTCTGTTTGGGTCGAATATATTATTGAAGCTTACTTGTAGTTTGCATTGGATATTCTTGAATTTTCATCTTGAATAATCTGATTATTCATTCCTTGATCTGTGTAATAATTGTTTGAGCTCACATGCCTGAGTATTGATTTTGCATTTACTTTCAGTTTGAAATTGAACTTTGAACTGCTGGGGAATGTATTCCATTGTTCAACTTACGCACCTGTTGATATGTCTGTAATATCTGAGATGGCATAAATACAACAATCACAAATAAATTAGAAAAAGATGAAAATGCATTAACAAATGAAAAATTAGAAAAAAGAACAATAATATCTAAATCAGATAGTAACTTTTCTATGTCATGGAAAGATCTATTAACCATGCAAGCGTGCTTGAGTGATTAGTTGGTCTTGTCAACTATTTTGATCAAAGGATAGTTTTCGACTTAATACTTATAACTTTAGTCATAGTTCAGGGGTTAACATGTGGTTTTGCAGCAGTTGAAAGTCCAAATTGCTCAACCATCTAGTTATATCCAGGTTGACAAAGAATGCTTTTTTATTTGATGTTTTTGTTTCTTTGTACCATTTAGTTTCATTTTAAACACAACTAACCACTTCATGGGTTAGTGGCATTTATTCCCCTGTACTAAATTTTATTTTCCCTTGGGTGATAAAAGTTGTGACTTTTGTTGATTAGACTGGACAGCAGAATTGTTGGGATAAAAATTTTAAGGAAATCTTTGTGTAACATAATAAACTCTCAGACCTGAACCTGTGTTCTCATGCCTGTCAGCATGAGGTTTTACCATGACATCAAGCAAAGGCCCCTACAGTAACAGAAATATAGAGAATATAAATTTCTCTCTTGGGAGTGGTTTAAGGCCCATCTACCCCCTGAAATTGGTGGGACTTCGAAACACTGTGTATAGGGGTGTATCGGAGGGGTCCCGATATGACACTATTGGTGTATACACCCCGATACATGATGGAATTTTAATCCTTGGCCTTTTGTTCTTTTCTAAGAAGATATTTTATTAGGATGAATAAATGAACAACATTTGCAAATTGGAGGTAGGGATTACGAATTTAAGATCTAACATGGATTTGTTTGATCTTGCCTCAAGGGGCATCGCAATTTGGTATGAAGGTGGCTCGTTGGTTAAAGAATGCAAAATGTTTTGCATCACATTAACTATTTGAAGTAATGTAATTGGGGAAAAAGAGAGATTGAGGGTTTTGCATGCTTGAATATAGAAGAAAAACAGTCCAAAAGAATGAGAGGACTGATTTAAAAGGTGTGAAAGCAAGGTATATATCGACAGCAATGAGAGAAGAAGAGTTCGGCTGTAATAGGGTTTTGGAGAAGAGTTGTTCAATCCTCTCTCCCTTCCCTAATCTTTTCATTAAAAATAATTACAAATTTTCTGTAATTACAAGTAGGCCCTTAATTGGGTGATTAACTAGTTAAACAAGAAACATAAAGAAATATAAAGGTCCATTAACAAAAAGAATAGAAACATAAAGAAATAAGAACAGCCTATGGGCCATTCGGCCCATCCTCTCTTCACTCCCCCTCAAACTAAGCATAGATGTCAATCATTCCCAGCTTGCCACTGTCATGTTGTAGCTTGGCCTTGGAGATTCCCTTGGTAAGACTGTTACTGTTCTTCAGATGTAATGAATGGTAGACAAACTTCTCTAGAAGCCACTCTTTCTCTAATGAAATGTCTGTCAACTTCAATATGCTTAGTCTTATCATGTTGCACCAGATTGTGGACAATGTTGATCGTGGTCTGATTATCACAATATAGCATCAATGGCTTATCATACTCAACACTTACTTCCTCCATTAGGGATTGAAGCCAAAGTAACTCAGAAACCCCATGAGCCATAGCCCTGTACTCGGCCTTAGCTGAAAATCTAGCAGCAATAGATTGTTTCTTGCTTCTCCAAGAAACAATATTACCTGCCACCATGCTACAATATCCCGAAGCTGACCTCCTATCATCAATGTTGCTTGCCCAATTAACATCTGTATAAGCTTGCAGTTATATATGACCATGCTTAGCAAAAAGAATGCCCTTTCCAGGAGTACTCTGTCAGAGTTGATTCGAAAGTCAGAAAAGAGAGAGAGAGAGAAGAGAACACAGCCGAATGGTGGGTGTGACACCTTGTGTTAGTCGACACCCTAAAAGATATATTTATATTAAAAGGTAAAAGGACAAATTTACCCTTAATGTACAAGAGAAAGAGAGTACAAAGAATAGTTGTACAACAAAGAAGAGTAAAAGTACAAAAATATCCCTATGGCTAGATTTCACAATCTCTACATACTCTTCAAGGAACATAAAATCCGCTCTGCTACTGCCATATGAGTGTCTTTGGGAGCATGCATGAACTACCTAATGCAGCTAACAACATATGCAATGTTAGGCCGAGTCATATAAAGATATAGCAGTTTCCTTAGTAACCTTTGAAACACTCCCTTATCTTTCAACAGTTCTCCATCAAAGGCGGAAAGTTTGTGACTCATATCAATAGGAGTAGCCACTGGTCTTGCACCCATTTTGCTTGTTTCAGAGAGCAAGTCTAGCACATACTTGCGCCGAGAGATAAAGATTTCATCCTTAGACCGAGCCACTTCAATACCAAGGAAATACCTCAACTCCCCCAGATCTTTGATCTCAAACTTTGTATGAAGGAAGGATTTAAGATCATCAATCCCTGTCACATAGTGCCAGTCACTACAATATCATCAACATAGACTATGAGATATACCACCAATGAACCTCTCCTCTTCACAAAGAGGGTATGATTAGACTGAGTCTGTATGTAACCAAAGTTAACAAGACCAGCCCTAAACCTTTCAAACCACACCCTAGGCGACTGTTTGAGCCCATAGAGAGACTTTTTCAACTTGCACACTTTTCCCTCAATGTCTGTGCCATACATCCCTGGTGGGAGGGACATATAAACCTCCTCATGTAATTCTCCAATCAAGAATGCATTTTTCACATCCAAGTGATAAAGAGGCCTATCTGAATGAGTTGCCAAAGATAGCAGAATCTGCACAGATGTCATTTTCACAACAGGAGCAAAAGTCTCCAAATAGTCAATCCCATAAGTTTGTGTATAGCCTTTCGCAACCAATTGAGCTTTGTACCTCTCAATAGAGCCACCAACATGATATTTGATGGAATATACCCACTTACATCCCACTAACTCTTTCCCTTCAAGCAAATCAACCACTTCCCATGTGTCATTCTTGTGTAGAGCCTCTATTTCAGTTCTCATAGCATCATTCCATTTTGGAATAGTAAGAGCTTTTGATACAGACTTGGGTATAGGGTTAGAATTAAGAGAAGAAAGCCATAATATGAAGGAGAAAAAAGGCCATAGGAAAGATGTTTGGAAATGCAATGTGTAGTACACTTCTGTTTACCTTTCCTAATAGCAATAGGGACATCAAGATCTGGGAAGGGAGGCTGGCTGCAAGGGGGTGGTATCAGTACCTGTTGTCTCTTTAGTAACTGGAAGTGTAGGAGGCTCGTGTGATGTAGAGGAAACAATTTGCTCACTCCTGGTCCTTTGCCACTGGTACTACCTGTGATTAAAAAGAGGACAAGGAGGTAATGGAGGAGGAATAGGAATATTGGAAGGAGTAGGTGATGATTGTTCCCCCCTTGTCTCATTAGGAATAGAAGGAAACTCAAGTGGAGACTCAACAAGGACAGGAAGGGGGAGTGCAAACAACTGTGACAAATGCTCCCTTTGTGAACAATGCTCCCCTCGAGATGAACCATAGAAAGGAGTGGACTCAGCAAAAGTAACATCCATTGAAACATAACGAGTCTAGGTTCTAGGATCAAAATAGCAATAACCCTTCTGTGTGGAGGCATAACCAAGGAAGATGCACTTATGGGCCTTTGGTTCAAATTTATGTCTCTGGGTACTAGAAATGTGTACATAACAAGTGCAGCCAAAGACACGAAGGGGAATAAAAAAAGGTCCTTATCTGGATAAAGGTGGTTAAAAGCGGACTTAAAGCCCAACACTCTGAATGGCATACGATTGATTAGGTAGGTTGTAGTGAGAACAACGTCCCCCCAGAAGTAGTTGGATTGCCCCGAGGAGTTGGAGGAGGAGGCTGCACTCTCATGCTGATCATCCTCCCATACTTCTCATATTCTGCCTTCATAACAGCTAACTACTCAATAGCAGTCCTCTCATTTGTGAAACACCTGTCATTATCTGAGACTGTGGCTGTGTTGGCACTTCCTGACTTATCATTATCAGCCTTCTTTTGAAAACGAGGTGGAAGAAGTTCTGGATGTAGTTTCCAACATTTATCTTTTGTATGTTTGGGTTTCTTGCAGTACTCACATATAACCTCCTTCCTTGAACCACCTGAACTACCTATAGTCATCTTAGGTTTGAGTCCCATATTAGCAAAATGGTCATTTGGGATAGTCCCTTGAACTTGGACCAGCCTCCTGCTCTTTTCACTGCTCACCATGGCATAAGCCTAAGACAAAGATACATTATCCTTAGCTCGGATATTCTATCTGGTAATATCAAACTTTGGAATCAAAGACCCTATTCCTCTCAACTAATTTTCTGTATGTCTGAACATCGTTTGTGCTTTCCCAAACAACTGTTTCCATTAGATCTATCTCTTGCTACAAGGATTTCAGCATTGAGAAGTATACTGCTAAAGGTCTCTCCCCTTGCCTTAGATTATTCATATCACTCCTTAACTTATATGCCCTGGCCACATTTAGTTTTTGTGAATAGGTTTCAGCAACACTATCCCATATTTCCTCAGCTGAGGTCATCCATAAATAGTGTTGACTAATTTGTGGTTGCATCGAATGAACTAACCATCCAATAATTGTGTAATTCTCTTGCAACCATTTCTCATAAGATGGTTCATCTTTCGGTGGTGCTTTCTTGCTCCCGGAGATATACCCCTACTTGCCTCTACTACAAACATGTATCTTTACTGATTGTAACTATGCTAGATAGTTAGTCCCATCGAGCTTGACTGTGGTCACAACCAATAAAGAGTCTACAGGTGCTCCCGGAACCTGTCCGGACTCTGCGCCAAACTTATTCTCAACTCTAGAGACATCTATCTTTCTCAAACAACTCCAAAAGAACTTCAAACAACTTCAAATGATAAAAAAGAAGACAGGAAAAAGCAGACAACAAGTACCAACCTCTATGAAGTCTTTTTTGCCAACTGCGTCTCACCTGGAACTTGAGAGAAAAAGAAAATTGCAGCCACTCCCTGTAGGCTTCACAGATCTGCACAAGACTTGGATTGGTCTTCAAGATAAAGAAAGAGAACCCCTTCAGTCACTGAGTGCCAAGGTGAAACTCCCTGTGGGGCCCGCAATCAGAATTCTTCAGTTGATTAGGGTTTTGGGCAAAAAACTCCAAGGACTGTCAAAATAATGGACAAGACAACTTCCTTTTCTCGAAAAGACCACTACCAACTGGGCTGAATACTTTCTTCAATTACTCATTTGGTTCAGCTCTCCATACACACTGTGTATGGGAAGAAAAGGGAAAAAAGAAGAAGAAAAGAGCCCACTCTGATACCAAGAAGAAAAACAGTCCAAAAGAATGAGAGGACTGATTTAAAAGGTGTGAAAGCAATTTAGATATCAGCAGCGAAGAAAGAACAAGAAGAAAGAAGAAGAAGAAGAGTTCGGCTGTAATAGGGTTTTGGAGAAGAGTTGTTCAATCCTCTCTCCCTTCCCTATTCTTTTCATTAAAAATAATTACAAATTTTCTGTAATTACAAGTAGGCCCTTAATTGGGCGATTAACTAATTAAACAAGAAACATGAAGAAACATAAAGGCCCATTAACAAAAAGAATAGAAACATAAAGAAATAAGAACAGCCTATGGGCCATTCGGCCCATCCTCTCTACAAATATATTTTATATGTTTGGTTTATATTTTTAAATTTCCATTTTAATATGTTTTACATGTTATGTTCATGTCTTTTACTTTTAAATAATAGGTTTTTGAAAATATTTATTTGGAAAATAATTTCATATTTTAATTAATAGTATCTTTAGTATTGAATTTTTTTTTGTTTTTTTGAAAACCTTCATTTTTACGCCTTGCTTCAGAACAATGTTTTAAAATGTGGAGGCGTGACATGAGGCGTTCCACTACCTAGAGGTGTGAGGCGTAGTTCAAAATGTAAGAGGCATAAGCCTCCCAAACACAAGGAGGTGTAAGCCTCCTTAAGAGGAGAGGGAAGAGGGGGAAGGAGGAAGGGGAGGAGGAAGAAGAGGAAGGGGGATCTCATTTTTCTTTATTTTTCTGTTTTTTTATACGAGATGTGCATGAGGGGCATGGGGCGTATGCCTCTAGCACGTCTCACGAAAAAAGCATGTGAGGCGTACACCTCAGAGGTGTCAATGCCTCTGGCATATGCTTCATGGTGCTCTTGGATACTATTATATTCTTATTAAATTATTCAGTTTGTGAGTTAAAATATTAGTTTCTTTTTTACTATTTTCTTATTTTTCTGGGTTCACTCAACATGTATACTGTCTTGAACCCTAAAATACTTCAAAACCTGAAGTGATAAGCAAGAAAGAACTAAAAGTTTTGTCTACCCAAGAAATTATTATTATTTATTATCATCATAATCATTACCATTATTATTATTTTCTTCTTTTTCTTCTTCTTCTACGACAAAAATAGAGACTGAGCCCCTCTATTTTTTGAATTTTTTTTTTCTATCTTCATTTTTTCATGAATATGTTGATCTTCTATTTTTAAATGAAGTTATACATTTTTTTATGAAGATTATTTATCAAAAAAAAGATTATAGACAAATAATAGTGAAAGATGGTTGTTGTTATGAAACCAAGGGAATTACCCCAGTATACATGGTTTTTATTCAAAAAACCATCACCTAGGTGACTATCAACAAGGTGCTCCCTGTCACCTAGCCTCGCCTTGATGCCTTGAAAACTATGGAAAATAGATAAAGCATGGAATTTTGATGACAAGGTATCACCTCATACAAAGCACAAGGTCCTTAAAAAATGCCACCCCTAACTGACAAGGATCAATAAATTCAATCCATCACAACTACTTGGACAAACACAGAATACAACCGACAAAACACAAGAAGATACTACCATGACCGATCCAACCCATAGCAACTGCAAGAACCTCACCACCTTATCCAGTAATTCATTTCAATGTTCAGCTAACCCTTCTTCTACCTGAACTAATTTTCCCTCCCCAAAAAACCTTTCATGACTGAGAAGCTCTCCAATTCCTCACCTCATGCGAGCCTTCAATTAGCAAAGCCAAATAAGTAGGCCGTTGGCATGGTTTCTTCCCAATTTTATGCTTCATAGGTAACCGTAATCAGCTGGATTAAATAATTGACTCCAGACAGTATAATCACTGTATATAATCCTTCAAATCTTTCATTTACAAGGGAGCAAATCAGTTGAATTATACAACTAGGCTGTAGATAGTGTACTTCCCATGTTCTTCAGTGTTTTCAATCTTTAGTTGAAGCTATAGCCCATATTTTTTTTTTTGATAAATTGCTATAGCCCATAATTTGCCAAGCTGAATCTGTAGATTTATTTTTTGTTCTTTCTACTATCACTTTTATATTCATCTTCCTTTTGGGTAAAATGTAGCAGAAAGTATTCTGCTTCATGTATATGAGTGGGAGAAGTGGAGGAGGATACCATAAATTTTTTTGTATAAAAGGAAAGGGATGAAAAGCTGCCAGAATGGAAAAGAAGAAATGGTTTGTTTTTCTTTTTCCTGAAGTCCTTTAGTAAACTTGTAAAAAAAAGTTCTTTTGTAAACTTCTATACAAATTTTTTTCTTTTGCATTTTTAGTGGACATCCCAATCTATGTGGGTATTTCTCTCCCTCTCTTCTTTCTTCTGAGTTGTTTTAGTACAGCTGGATGCCACAGCCCCAAAAAGGAAGACAAACAGAATATATCTGAAGATTAAATGAGTCTTTCTTCTTTTGCATTTTCCTTCTGCCTGCATCTTTAATCTTTTCCTTTTATAAGAAACTGCTGGATTACTCACAATTATTTGTTCTGATATCCAGTGTCTGATGTATTTATATCATTACCCTGATATATGGTATGACTATGCTACGTGGCATGCAAAGACTGGTTCAATAGATTCTGCAATTAAGGTATTTCAGCGAGCTTTGAAGGCTTTACCTGGTAAGTGTGATTCTTCTTTTCCTTTGTGCCTCACTTTAATTTTTAGACATGTCAGTTTTAAATAAGTTTTTTCCTTTTATTGATCAATCAATTGGGCTCTAAAAAATTTATCCTAGCTATATGGTTAGCTCCATGAATTCTTTTATTCCATAGTTCCTCTATTTAGGGCCATATACTCTCTCAAGTTGTGTGTTCAGGCATAGATCCTTTCCGACTACCTCAATTCTTGTATTGCCATTCATTGATTTGACTATTAATAGACATGGTTTGAAATGTTGGTGTCAGTGGAAATATCAGTCATCCAAACATAAGAAACATGTTAGAAATGTTGGAAATGTCGTATGAAATGTCGTAAACATTATAGACATGGTGGAGTGGAAACATTGTGAAATATGCAGAAATATAGAATGGAATTTTATAAAATGTTAAAAGAAGCATAGGCACACCCTTTTAAATTATGAGCTTGTTCCAAAACATCAAATAAAGCTAGGAAGCTAAGGTTAATAGGCAAAACAATAAGCTGCAAAGTTGTCTTGTAAACTTCAAGAGTCAAAATTCCATAATGGAGTAAGTTCAAGCAAAATTTAAACTCATAGAAACTGCAAGTTGTTCTAGTAGATCACCAAATAATTTATTACACTAACAAAAACAAAGATTTAACTTCATGTCTGAAAAGAATTTTGAGCTGGCACAAAGTGATAATCATGTCCATTACGTGGGCAATAATACTTCTACTCCACATATCTACAATATTGTTCCCACATGTGCTCCGCATAGTATTGGTAGTTTTTACTGAGGAATATGTTGATTCCAGTAATATTTTGTGATGGTACCAATGTAAATGGAAATATGGCATAGAAATATTTATTTCAACAACTAATTATCAAAAAACAATATTTACTTCAACAACTAATTGTCAAAAAAAAAAATATTTACTTCAACAACTAATTGTCAAAAAAAAAATATTTACTTCAACAACTAATTGTCAAAAAAAAAAAATATTTACTTCAACAACTGGGGTAAGTTTTGAATCCCACTCCTATTCATTCAAATTTACAAATGACATAAAATGGGGTCTCTCCCTCCACTTGAATAAATTTTGGGTTGAAAAACTAGAGGCTAGTTCTTATGATTGACGCCCATGAGGTTGTGTTGCACTCAATGTTCTGAAAATTGTAATCATATATATATATATATATATATAACAAAACTTTCATTAATCAAACAGGATAATTAATTACACGGGGGCGGGGGGGGATAAACTCTCTTAACTCCCTAGCAGAGGCAAGAGCCCCCAACTGAACTTTATTTCCTTGTCCTTAACCAGCCATCTGAATTTTCTCCTTTCATTGTTGTAGTTCCATAAACCAGCCTTGTCTTCTTGCAGCCACCCTACCACCACCTCTGAATCCCTTTCAATTGCAAGCCTTCTAATGTTCATTTCCTTTGCTCTTTGGGTACCTTCCAAGACTGCAAAGATCTCAGCCCTAAGAGAGTCACCAACCCCAATTGGGCCTGAGAACAGAGCTGAAACAGTGCCATTCTCATCCCTAAATACACCCCCAATGCCAGACTGCTCAGGATTCCCTCTACTACTACCATCAAAGTTCATCTTTATAAATCTAGTGGTGGGAGGAGTCCAAGACAGACTTAGACTCGTTTTGACATGGGCACAGCTAGCGATCTCTTTCCATTTCCTCAGCAGATCATCTGCAGTAAAACCTGTAAATAGGTCCGAGAATTTCAGCCACTGAACGACCTTAATGCGAATCAGCTCTATCAAAATTTTGACACTTTCTTTCTTTTAGAGAAAAGTCTTGAGTTCCTTTCTTCCCAAACTGACCAGCACACCGCAGCCCTTAGGCATCTCCACATAATCCTGCCCCTCTGTAGATGCCACATGAAAAAAGAAGAGTAAAAGAGGCTTTGCACATCCATAGGGGGGTTCCACCCAAGCCGAAATAGGGAAAAGGCCCATTCCCAAATAGTTTTGGCAAACCGACAAGAAATCAAAAGGTGAAAACCAGTATCCCCATAAGCTTTACTGAGAATACACCTATGAGGGGATAAACATGTCTTGGGTCTCTTTCTTTGAAGCAGATCACTAGTGTTGATTCTATTCAGAAATGATTCCCAACAAAAACTCCCAACCCTAGGAGGAATTGGCTTGCACCAGGTCTCTTTAATAGGGAAAGATAACCCTACGGGGTTGTCTGGCTGCGTCAAGACTTTAAAGAAGGCGGCACAAGAGAAGGAACTTGAGGGGGTGGGGGTCCAAATTTTAGTGTCTTCCTTTGTGGGGTCCAAGAACATTTTCAAGAATACCTAGGAGAGCCAAAGTGCTGTTCAGGTCTATATCTCTAACAGTCCTTATCAAACCTAGATTTCATCCAAACCTAGAATTTGAGGATGAAGGGACAATGAAGGAAGATATGGGCTCATTTTTAAGGTCAGAGGGAGCATACAAAGACAGAAACTGGTCATTCAATGGGGAATTCCCTACCCAAGTCTGTTCCTAGAATTTTATGAGGTTGTTTGAGTTTAAATCATACCTGATCGAAGGGGAAAAGATAGGTAACATGTCATGGATGGCTTTCCAAGGTGAAGCACTTGTAGTCCTTGCCAGAATTCTAGCATCGCATCCATTATCCTCCAACCCATGAATGCTCACAACTATTTTAGCCTACAATTTCTCCTTCTCTAAAGATAATCTCTATAACCATTTCCTCAGTAAAGCCACATTCCTTTTCTAATGTTCCTAATCCCTAAACCTCCTAAGCTTTTGCTTCTAACCACCACCTCCCGCCCCACTCTATGGTCCCTCTTCTTATCTCCTGGCTTCCACAGAAAGTATCTCGTCATCTTTTCCAAACTATTAGACACCTTTGCTGAAATCTTGAACACTGATATGTAGTAGATGGGTAAATTGGCTAGGGTAGCCCTAATTAGTTTGATCCTCCCACTAAGAGAAAGATAGTTCTTTTTTCCAGGAAGCAAGTCTCTTCTCAAATCTTTCTACCACTGGATTCCAAAAACTATCTCTTTTAGGGTTGTCTCCCAAAGGTAAGCCTAGATAGCGTAAAGGTCAACTTGATAATGCACATTCCAATAGCTCCACACATTCCCTGATCTCCCCATCCTCCATGTTTACTCCCATTACACAACTCTTCTCAAAATTCACTTTAAGGTCGGGCATCTATTCAAAGAGTTATATTACCATTTTCAAGTTCCTGATCCATCTCAAATTTCCACCTTCATAGAAAAGTATCGTGTCATTTGCAAACTGTAAATGGATAAGTGGGATCTCCTCCCTTCCTAACCTCCAACCTCTTATTAAGTCCCTTGAATCTGCTTTATGAATGAATTGTCTCAGAACATTAGCAATCAAGGTAAACAAGAAGGGAGAGAGTGGATCTCCTTGTCTTATTCCCCTTATGGCTGGGATGAAGTCTACCACTGTCCCATTTACCAACACAGAGTAATGACAGTTCTTGACACAACCCATGATCCATATCATCCATTTACACCATCTTTCCCCAAACCCAAAATTATCCATCACTTCCTTCAAAAAGGACCAATCCACCAAATCATAAGCTTTTTCTAGGTCGAGTTTGCACACCAGTCCCTTCTTTTTGACCTTTTTAAAAATTTTCCATACTTTCATTGGCAATTAATATTTGATCAACTATACAGATTGTTTACCAAACTTATTGGTTTGAAATCTTTTGGATGAGAAGCATCCTTCTTCTTTGGGATTAGAGCAATAAAGGTGGAGTTCAGCGCAGGATTAATTATTCCCCTCCTATGAAATTCATCAAACACTAGCATTAGATCTCTCTCTAAGATTTCCCCACAATCTTGGTAAAAGGCCATTGTGAAACCATCTGGGCTTGGAGCTTTTGTTCTCTCCATAGAAAACACAACTTCCTTTATTTCCTCCACTTCAAACCTCCTTTCCAACCTTTTCCTATTTTCTGCCTCTAAATCTGGCCAATCCAACCCTTCTAACCATACCCTCCCAATTAAAGGCCTTTTGAAAATGGATTTAAAGTGATCAATAAAGGGCCTTTGCTATCTCATCTTGGTGGGTCAAAATTGACCCCACAACTTCCAATGTTGAGATGGAGCTCTGTCTTCTCCTACCATTTGCCACCATATGATAGAAGCCAGTATTTCTATCTCCCCCTTCAACCATTTGCAGCGAGATTTTTGTCTCCAGATAACTTCCTCCTTATATAGACAATCCTCCAGCTGCCTTCTCAATTCCCTTCTTTGTTCCTTGTCTCCCTCTTCACATCCTCCCCTTTCCTCTTTCATCAAGTTCTCAATCTGATCCATCAAATTTCTCTTTCTTTCTTCTAGTCTGCAAAACTCCAATATGTTCCACTCCCTAATCTTTGCTTTCAAGAATTGGAGTTTCTTATGGAACCTCATTCCTTCCCACGCCACTGAAGGATTACACTGGTCCCACCCATAGTTGTCAAGGCGCCCTTTGAGGCTTGCCTTGCCTAATCTCCAAGCAGCTTTGTACTATGTATTGTAAAATACTTTTTTATTCTTTATTTTTTGACATTATAATTATAAAATAGGCACTATTAAACTAAATGTTCATTTTGTGTGTTTATATACTAATTTCTTTTTATTATTTTCTTATTGTTGGGGTTTTATCAATACAAACATTGCTAATGCTCTATTGAACCCTCAAAGACTTTAAAACCTGAACCAATAAGTAAGGGAGAACTTAAAATTTTGTATACTATTACTACTACTATATTTTTTTAATTTTCTTTTCCTTCTTTTTCTTCTTATGAATATGTTGATTTTCTATATTTGATCATGAATTCTATACTTTTCTTATGAAAATTATGAATAATTATTAAGGAAATATGGCTATGGTACCTAGGGAACTTCCCTAGGATCTATGCTTTCTACATAAAAAAATCCATCGCCGAGGCGCCCACCTAGGCGACAAGGTGCCCCCCTGATGCCCAACCTCGCCTTGGTGCCTTGAAAACTATGGTCCCGCCATTCTCTGATTTTCTTAGTGAATCCTGGGTGTAGTAGCCACATGTTCTCAAATATAAACAGAACAGGTCCTCCACTCCTCCTTTCCTCCTTGCAAATCGCTATGGGCCAATTATCAGAAGTCTGTCTAGGAAGTGCCCTAGATGCTAAACTCCCCTAGTGTTCTTCCCAATCTGTTGAGAATAGGAACCTATCCAATTTTGAGCAAATCGGATTCACCCTCTGATTAGGGTTATTAGTTTTTTCTATGAACCTAACCACATTAAAATCCCCGCCCAAACACCAACGCCCTTCCCATAGTCCCCTAACATCACCCAATTCCTCCCACAGTTCCTCCCGTAGTTCAATGATATTGAGTATTTACCAATTAATTCCTCCATTCCCACAAGCACATCCCTCTTCCACATTGTTACAATTCCTCCTTAGGATCCCCAAGATGGAGCAGCCACCCAATTGATCCCCCTAGCACCACATCTGGGTTATACCTCTTAATCACCTCTTTGATCGTTGCTCTTTCCCTTGCACTCCCCAAACCCCTCACATTTCAGCTAAGAATCCTCATATTAACCTTTTCCTTTCTCCCCTCCTACTACTAGCCTTTACTTCACCCCTTTCCTCCTATCTCCTTCACTCCAAATTGCTTGTCACCTTCCACGTCTCTTTTCAGCCTCTCTACTTCACTCAATTTCCTCTTAAACAGTAAGGAGGTTTGAGTTGCAAATCATATGATGAATTGTATTGTACATCATAAGATTTTATTTTTTTATTTATCTAAGAGTTATCAAAAATATAAAAAGTAGAAATTCTATAAAATGGTAAAGTGTCTTTGCACCGACTTTCAGCCTATACTCATCATATAAGTATGTAGTAATGGTGAGGAAAGACCAGAACTGCTCTCTAATTTCTGTTGCTTCCTCAAATATTAGATATATTGACAATTAAGGCTTAAAGAATACTAAGGCAAAGGGATTGAACATAGAGAAAATGTATGCATGTGATAATAGAATTATTCAGGAACAAGTGTGTTATCTTCTGAGTCAACCAGGCGTTCATGTGTATATGAACTGAATAATTCAAGAATAATCATAAAGTTATTCTTATTCGTGTTACATAGTCCTTGATGTGTATATGTAACCATGCTGAAAGCCATAACATTTTTGGCAATCTCAGAATGGGGTGATAATGATGATTATTTGGTTTCTGACATTATAAGTAGACCAAAAAAATAAAGTATTAGATTCCATTAGAGAACACTCTGTATCATACTGAGATAGCCATAAAGGAGAACCAATTTCAACAACTAAAGAGTCATTGGTGCTAAAAGTACTGAGATTAACCAAAAAATATTACCATCAAAGTTCAGTTTTAGAACAAATAATCAAAGAGAAAGTGCTAAATTTTGTTACCTAAATCATCACATAAAGATTAAAAAAATATACACATTGGAAAAGTGGAAGAAAAATGTGAAATGGAGCCTCTTCTTTCATGTAACACAAAGGTCCCTAATGCATTTATCATGTTGAAACAGAGGAGAGGAACATGGGCCTGAATCCCTGTTCTCAAAGCATAAAAGAATGAGACAAAATGGGAGCAGAGTTCAAAGCACAAAAAAAGAAAAAAAAGAGAAGATGGGGCGCAGCCCCATCCAAGCATAAAGGAAGAAGATGCTTAAAAAAGTGAATTTACCTATTTGGTGACTGACATTCACACCCCTCGAGTTGGCCATTTCTCAGTGTTGGCCCCAGCTCTGTGGGGTCTTGGGAGGGGTGGACTTGATGCAGACCTAAAATTTGGCCTTTTTTGCACAAATTCGTTTCTCTCAGACTCAAAATCACATTCTCGCACATGTCAGCCAGCCTGAAATTTTACCATTACTATTTGAAACACTGTTCACATAAAATTACCTGATTTAACTTCAATTCATGATTGATGACTCGATTCAACTATGTGCTCATAAATCATATTACCCCCAAAAGTGATTTGATCGTGTAATTTGAACATTTCTAGCTGCAACTTGATTTGAATCACCTGGAAGGGCCTAAATGTTTAATACCATTTTTACTTTTTTGTTAGATTCTGAAGTTCTGAGGTATGCATATGCAGAACTAGAGGAATCCCGTGGAGCTATTCAGGTATAGGAAGTATGATATATTCCATTTTTTTGCATTTTTTTTGGCATTGTTGGCTTTTCTTCCTTTTGCTTTTTGAATTTTATTGTCTTTGGAATTGGCTTTCTGCAGCCTGCAAAGAAGATATATGAGAGCAGTTTGGCTAATGCTGTCAATGCAAATGCACTGGCACACATACAAGTAAGCCATGTTTGCTTTTCTATGACTTTTTGCATGCATTGAATAACTGCAAGTCTGCAACTATTATTTAGTGGGTTGGTAAAAGTGCTGAGCTCTTGTCTCTCTGAGGGGGCTACATTGTACATTTGCTCAACTTGTAGGTTGGATGAAGAGAGGAATTGGGGGGGGGGGGACTGGGGAGTTGTCCTTGGCTTTACTGGCATTGTGAAGGGGATGCTAGATCTCTAGTAGAGAGATTGAAGTGTAACAACCTCTGGGTTGTGTTCCCATCTCTGGTTTTCTTTTGATTTGCGCTGTTCAGGTGAGACCTATTCTATACCTAAGACATGGAAAGTTTGAAGTTTGAACATGTGCATTTAGGAATGTTTATTGATTCCACTTTTTTTTTTTCCGTCTATTATTATAGATGCATTTAATTACTAGTATCATGTTATATGTTTTTTTCTTAAATTCTCAATATATGATGTTGACTCTGCAGTTTATCCGTTTCCTAAGAAGAACTGAAGGAGTTGAAGCTGCTCGCAAGTACTTCTTAGATGCCCGCAAATCCCCGAACTGTACATATCATGTCTATGTTGCATACGCTATGATGACATTTTGTCTTGATAAAGACCCAAAGGTCATATGGTATTTAACTTCATTTTGCTTGTATTGTCAAAGTTATTTTCAATCTTTTCTCTGGATACATGTCATTGCTAAACCTGCATCAGAAATTGTAGTAGAAATCAGCAGAAATAAAAGTTGTAAGAAAAGGAAGAGAATGAAGAAGAGGTTTTGTGAAAGAGAAAGAAGAGAAAGATGGGAGAAAGAGAAGAGAGATCAATAATACTGGTTGGCCCTCTCTCATTAACTTTTATGCTTAAAGAAAAAACACATACAATGTCCAATCTACCCTTGATGGGGCGGGTACTGCTAACAACTTAAAAATAAACAAACAAATCAAACAAATAACAGGAAACACTCAGCACTCCCCCTCAAGTTGGGAGCAGTGTAGTTAAAGTCTTATGATTTCCGATACAATTCACAATTTGAATCATGAGTCCAAAGGATTTCGATTCAAATCTTATGTCTGAATCATTTTCTACAAAAATCTTACGATTTTTATTTGAATCCTATGATTTGATTCATAAATCTTATGATTTACGTGATTCTTGCAATTCATTGTGATTCGAATCAATTCAATTAAGAATTAGTTCTCTACTTTGTCGTTTTGTTTATTTATATTTAGTTTTTTTCAAGGGCGACTTGTTTTAAAGGCCTTACTAGAAATTGATTTATATATGCTATTTAAGAGCCTATATTGAGTTTATTTTCTATTATTTGTTGGATAAAGAGACATTATATGTGATTATTTGTCTTTCAAGTCAAACTTGATTGTATCATCTTAGACTTATATTGTAGAAGTAGTGAATTTTATTGGTTTAGGTACAAATATTTTAGATATGACTTAAAAATAATGTAGAACATTAAATTTTTTGAGCATTATCCACATTTTATATATATATATATATATATATAGCATTTTAGCATTATCCACATTTAATTTTTTGAGAAGTTTGTAAAAATAGAAATAATTTTGCGATTTACAATATGATTCACGAATCACGATTCGATATGATTCAACATTCTCTATGATTTATGATATGATTACGATTTTTAGAACATTGGTTGAGAGTAAATGTCACACATTCCCAACTAGTGTAGGTCATGTTCAAGCTTGCTCTTTGTAATCCCCTGGGTAAAGACATCAGCCAGTTGTGAGTTAGAAGAGACGTATGGTAGGCAGACTTCAGCTGTTACCCTCTCCTTTATGAAGTGTCTATCAATTTCGATATGCTTTGTCCTATCAGGCTTTATAGTGTTCACAACTCACAACATTCAGCAAAGAATCTACATTCCCTACTGGACCAACTCTGGATTCACTGTTCTGCTTTATTTTGACCATAGTTTGCTCCACTGATCAAGAAATGTCCAAAAACAGCATTTGGAAATCAAACAAAAACGAATGGGATGCAAAAGATGGGATTCACAACACTAGGGAAGTAAAATCTAAGGTTACACACAACCCTACTTGATAGAAATGGAGAAATATCAACTGCTGCTACTAGTGCCTTCAAAATTACCTGCAACCTGGATCGTTCTAAAACTGGTCCATAAAGAAAGCTCCCAAGCCCTGCGTGTCAATTTGATGAGGTGCCCTTGATCCTTGTCATTGATTTTTCTCTAGTCAGCTAGGATTTTTGGCCAAGTCTCCAAATACTATCTTCGGCACCCCAAAACTGATCTGAATCACTCCAAAACCTTTAACCGACCAGGCCACAGCAGTCATACACAGATTCTAATCTAGTGATCCCTAAACTCTTTGTATGGAAGTGTCTATGGCCAAAAGGAATTTTGGCCAAGTGCTCCAAAAACTCTTTACCTGGTCAAATATGCAAGAAAATGTCATAAGTTGCAGACTTGATAGGTTTCTGCATTCTAAGGATTGGATGGAAAGATTTCCCAACCTTTGCCAAGAACTTCGCGCAAGATGTACTTCAGATCATTGGCCTATTTTGCTGAACACAGAAAGAATTAATAAAAGAAAGACCCCTTTTAGACTAGAAAAATTCTGGTTATCTCACAAAGATTTCAGTAAAAAGGTTGCAGAATGGTGGGAAGATTGCAAAGTAGAGGGCTGGGCAGGTTTCAGGCTTCTACAGAAACTAAGCTCTAAAGAGAAACCTGAAAGTTTGGGGGAGAGAGGAATTTGAAGTTCTTGAAGAAGAGAAGAAAAGAGTTCTAATGGAGTTAGAGGAGTTGGACAACAGAGAACAAAATGGGACCCTTGATGCTTTAAACAGTAGTAGAAGAGAAGATTTAAGAAAGAATTGGGAACAACTGATCAGAAGAGAAGAAATTTACTGGAGACAAAGATCAAGAGTGAAATGGTTGAAAGAAGAAGATAATAATTCCAGATTTTTTCACACTTATGCCTCGGGAAGGAGTAGGAAAAACTTCATCTCCAAACTGAAATTGAACCAGAGGGAAGAGGAGAATCCTGAGGAAATTAAGGAATCTTTCCTCTCCTTCTTCAAAAGCCTTTACACCAAGGATAGTAATAACCAGTTTAGTTTGAGCAGATGGGAAGGCACGACTTTATCAGCTGAAAAGAGGGTTTGGTTGGAAAGAAGCTTTGAAGAGGAGGAAGTTAAAAAGGCAGTCTTCAGCATGGATGGAGATAGGGCTCCAGGACCGGATGGTTTTCCCATCTTTTTCTTCCAGCAGTGTTGGGAAATAGTAAAGTCAGATCTCATGGATATTTTCAGGGACTTTCACTGTTCATCCATTGTTAACAAAGGCCTAAACTCAACCTTTCTCTGCCTCATCCCAAAGAAAGGGGGAGTCCTGGAAACTAAAGACTTTAGACCAATAAGCTTGATAGGGAGCATCTATAAAATTTTGGTCAAGGTCTTGGCTAAAAGACTTAAAGAAGTCCTTGAAGATCTAATTTCCCCAAACCAATTTGCTTTCGGAAAAGGGAGGCAGATTGTGGACAGCATTCTAATTGCAAACGAGTGTGTGAAAGATAGAAAAACCTCTGGGAACCCGGCGGTCCTAGTGAAATTAGATCTGGAGAAGGCGTATGATAAAGTGGATTGGGACTGCATTTTAGATTGCTTGAAGATGAGAGGTTTTGGGAGCAGATGGATTAGGTGGATTAAGGGTTGCATTGGTTCTTCTTGGTTTTCTGTGTCGATAAATGGAGAAGCTAAAGGCTACTTTAAGGATAGTAGGGGTCTCAGACAAGGTTGCTCACTCTCCCCCTTTTTATTCACTTTAGTAGTGGACATCTTTAGCTACCTCTTCAATAAGGCTATGCTCCTCAACTTGGTTAAGGATTTGAAGTGGGTAGGGACAAGATTCACATTTCACACTTACAGTTTGCTGATGACATAATTTTGTTCTTGGATGCCTCCATAACCAACATCACAAACACTAAAAGGATAATTGAATATTTTGAACTTGTCACTGGTTTGAGGGTTAATTTTTGCAAAAGTTCTATAGTAGCTCTTGACTCTGTGGAAGTGGAACTTCTGGAGAGCCTCAAATCTTTGTTGGGGTGTAAAGAGGAGAGTCTTCCTATCTCATATCTAGGGATGCCTCTTGGAGGGAATCCAAATCTCTCAAATTTTGGAGACCAGTGGTGGAGAAATGTGAGAAAAAATTTTCATCTTGGAAGAAGTGTTATCTTTCGAAAGGGGGAAGGCTTACTCTCTTGAAGGCCTCCTTCGCAAATATGCTAGTCTATTTTACCTTTCAATCTTCCAGATTACAACCAAAATCAGAAATCAGATTGAGAAGCTTCAAAGGAACTTTCTTTGGGAAGGAGGGGAAAAGAGAAGTCACTTAGTCAGTTGGAAACAAGTTTGCAAGCTTAAAGAGGAAGGTGGCTTGGGAGTTGGGCACTTAAAAGAGAAAAATTCTTCTCTCTTAGGTAAATGACTGTGGAGGTTCTCTAATGAATCCAATGCTCTTTGGACAGCTTTCATCTCAAGAAAATATGGACCAAATGTAAATGGGTGGGATAGCAATCTCCATTTGAACAGGATAAAGTCCACAAATCCATGGAAAGGTATCATTTCCACCCATACTTCTTTCTTTCCTTTATAAGATATAAAGTGGTAAATGGCTCAAATAAAATTCTGGAAAGACCTTTGGTGGGGGAATCTACCCTTGCAGCCTCCTTCCCTAGACTATTAAACCTTACCCTTGACCAAGAAGCTACTATTTCTTCCTACCTTCCAGACCAAACTGTTGAGAAACACCCTAAAGCTTCGACTCAGAAGACCCCCAAGGGATTTGGAAATTTCTGAATTAATAGACTTAATTCAGACCCTTAAAGAAGCCTACATCTCCCCATCCAATTCTGACACCCGAATCTGGACCCTGCAACCCACTGGCGAATTCTCTTCCAAGTCTATGTTCAAGGTTTTGATTGCTGATGACCAACATTCCTCCTTTCCTTTTAAGATCTGGTGTAGCCACATCCCATCAAGAGTTTGTTTCTTTGTTTGGGAAGCTTGTCTCCAGAAATTAAACACTTGTGATCTCTTGCGAAAAAAAGTTTTTGGGAAGATTGTCCATCTCCCCTCATGTTTGTTTTTTATGCTTCAGCTAAGGTGAATCAGTAGATCACATTTTCCTTCTCTGCAAATTCACCCAAAAGATTTGGTTCCATTTCCTGAAAACGGCAGGTTACAGCTGGACTATACCAAAGCATGCTATGGACTTTCTACACCAATGGCAAGGTACAGGTTTAAGTAAAAGGGGTAAAGTTTATTGGCAATTAGTGTTACATGCACTGTTGTGGGGAGTGTGGGATGAAAGGAACAAGCGGCTCTTTGGCAACAAATTCAGCCCCTGGAGGAGCTAATTTCAGACATTTCTTACCTTTGCAACCTATGGACAGTGAACTCAGAACTGTTCAAAGGACTCTCAGTCAATGATCTCGGTAGAGATGCTTACCCCTTTCCATTTCTCCCTCACCTCCATCAATCATCCTCGAGATATCCTGAACCCATCAATGAAGGAAAGATGATCCTAAACTTCGATGGAAGTGCTTTAGGTAACCCTGGATTAGCTGGTATTGGAGGAACACTAAGGGATGAAAGGGGCAACATCTGCTGGACTTTTAGCGGTCCAATTGGTTTGGCAGATTTACAAAGGCTGGAGTAATGGCTGCTCTCACAGGAATTAGAATAATAAAAAGTTTGGGAATCCAAAATATAATCATTGCAGGTGAACTTTGAATACATATAATACAATTTTGACATAAATATTTAAATTCTTGTTTTCTTGCTCCAGAACTTTTAATATATATATATATATATAATACAATTTCTAATTTTAGAAATATGAGTAGAAATAATATTTAAAGCATCCTAAATACATAAATTTAAGATGTAACATGCACATCTGATATGAAATAATTTTCCATTTAAATATGATTTTAATTGAGATTTAAAATATTTATTGCTGAATCATTATTACTAGCATTATGAAAACTAATAGAAAATAATTTATTGTCAAATTCCATAAGCATGTAAAGTATTTAAAAATACTTGCAGCAATAGATGGGCCAGTATATTCATAAAAAAAAGTTGGGCCAGTATGTGGCCATTCAAGTCTTGTAAAACTTAAAATTCTTTTATTTAAAAGTCAATTTTCATCACTAAAATGATCGGTAGCACAAATATAACTCATGCTAAATTTAGAAGTCCAAATATCAGAAGTAATTGCAACTTTAGAATTGTTAGATCTTTGGTATGACTTTAGCAATCACATTTTCAAGGTTTTGCTATGACTAAACTTCTATGATATATAATTGTTAGATCTTTTAAGCTGATCAAATTGCCTGTTGCCATATAATTTATTATGGTATGCAAATTGTTTTATAATATATGATTTTTGGACATGTTTGTGTCATTGTTATCTCCCTGCAGGTTGCACACAATGTTTTTGAGGCAGGACTGAAGAGATTTATGCACGAACCTGGATACATTCTTGAGTATGTTCAATCCTTCAAAGATTTGGTAGACCATTGTCATCAGTAGTCATTATCCTTGCTTGTGCTGTCGCTTTTGCTTTTTCTTGATAAAATTCATTGGATCTCATAATGATACTGTTGTGTATGAGCATTTATTCTTGATAATATTCATTGCTTTGTCCTTACATAACGTTACAGGTATGCAGATTTTTTATGTCGCTTAAATGATGATAGAAATATTAGAGCCTTATTTGAGCGGGCATTGAGCTCACTTCCTCCAGAGGAATCAGTGGAGGTAATTTCTTTTCTGTTTTGTTTTGTTTAAATGTTATCTAAGTTAACCACTGATATTGGTATGGATAAAAGGAATGTATGCATGGAGAAAGAAATCTCTTTCCCAATGATTCCTGCACTCATGTATGTCATAATTCTTTTGTGATTGGAATTTTGGTTACTTTGACTCTCTTTAAAGCTATTTTCTTGTTTATCAGTATATTAGGAATAAAGTCAATTTTCTCGAAGGGTCGGTATTTTTCAGCCTTAATAGTGAAGCTTTAGAATTTTGAGAAATTGAAGTTATGATTATGCCATTTTTCCCTTCAGCCCATTTTTTTAGGGGTCATAATGTGTGTTTTAGGTGGTTTGGTCTCATTAAAGAGGTTATTGAGTTATTGTAGAGAACACTGATGTGGGCCCCACAGCTACGGTCCCACTGTGTTCGTAGGGTAGAAGATGTTCTAGTCTGCTTAGGGTTAGCTGTTGGTCATTTAGTTGTTTCAGTTGTTATTTATTTCAGTCTTATTTTTTGCTCTATTTGTTATGTAAAGACTAAGGGCAGATCTGTCCTTTCCATGTAATGAGCATAACCTATAAATATTAATTAAAGTGGCGGCGGCAGAACATTAAGCTTCTGCTCCTCCTTTCAACTCTTGTGTTCTACTGCTTCTCCTCCCTCTTCCTCTTCTTTCCTCTTACCTTTCTTCTTATTTTCGATCCTGAAATCCATTAGAGTTCAAGACTGATAACAGTCTTGAACTTCTACTAACTGAGACAACTCAATAGACTCAAATAAAGCAGGAAACAGACTCTTTAGAGACCGAAAGGACAAATGACCCAATTGGTTATGCCAAAGCATAACCGAACTCACACTCTGAGAAACAAAAGACATCTTCTCTACTTGCTCTTCCTGACGAGACCTCTCCCCGAGCAGATAAATCCTATTCGTCTTACGGCCAGTCCCAATCACCTTCTTCGTCTCCAAGTCCTGAAAAACACATCGGCCAGGGAAGAAGGTTACTAAAAGAAGATTAGTATCAAGCTTAGGAACGTGCAAAACAGATGACATGGAGATAGTATCTGATAACTTAATGTCACCCTTCCCAAAAATAGGGACCAGGGAGCCATTAACAATAGATACTTTATCCCTACCCAAAGACAAATGGTAAGTAGTAAACAGTGAAGGCAAGCTAGTCATGTGGTCGGATGCACCTGAATCTATTACCCAACAAGGTTCAGTAGTACCTGGAGCTGAGGCATGGTAGGTTGAGGCTCAAGTACCTGAATGTGCGAAGGCAGATGTGGCAGGAGCTGATGGTGACTGCGGTGGCTGAGCTGAACTTCCAACTTCCTTTTCTAACTGTATTAGGGCAGCCCGAACTGTAGCTAAGGTCTCTAAAGGTGTTCCTCTTGTGCCAGATGAGGATGCTGAATCAGTGTTCACGGCCACATGAGCATTGCCCTTCTTGCTTCTCAACTTTGCCGGAACCAGGTGAGGATGCAGTTTCCAACATGTTTTTTTTGTATGTTTGGGTTTCTTACAATGCTCACATACCACATCCTTTTTGTCTTCCTTCCTCCTGTCCTTTTCTGAATCACCCCCTGATTTGGGTTTGACAGCTACAAAGTCATGATGCAACCTCCTTAGTGCACAGTGAAGAGACCAGGAGGAAAGTCATGATGCAACCTCAGCTGCTTACACCTGCCTTGGTAGCTGTCAAACCCAAAACAGAGGGTGATTCAGAGAGGGACAGAAAGAAGGAAGATAAAAGGGATGTGGTGTGTGAGCATTGCAAGAAACCTAAACACACAAAAGAAACATGTTGGAAGTTGCATCCACATTTGGTCCCAACAAAGTTGAGAAATAAAAAGGGTAATGCTCATGTGGCTATGACTACTGATTCAACATCCTCATCTGGCACAAGAGGCACACCATTATAGACCTTAGCTGCAGTTCGGGCTGCTCTAATACAATTGGAGAAGGAAGTTGGCAGTTCAGCTCAGTTACTGCAGTCATCGTCAGCCCCGGCCACATCGACCTTTGCACACTCAGGTACTCGAGCCTCAGCCTACCATGCCTCCGCTCCAGGTACTACTGAACCTTGTTGGGTAATAGATTCAGGTGCATCCGACCATATGACTAGCTTGCCCTCTTTGTTTACTATTTATTACTTATCTTCTGGTAGGGATAAAGTATCTATAGCTGATGGCTCTCTTGTCCCTATTTCTGGCAAGGGTGACATCAAACTGTCGAATACTATATCCTTGTCCTCTGTCTTGCATGTTCCTAAATTTGATACTAACCTCCTTTCCGTTAGTAGTATTACCAAACATTTGAACTGCTCAGTAACTTTCTTTCTTGACCGATGTGTTTTTCAGGACCTGGAGACGAAGAAGGTGATTGGGATTTGGCCGTGAGACGAATGGGATCTATCTGCTCGGGGAGAGTTCTCGTCGGGAAGAGTCAGTGGATAAGAAGTTACTTGTTTCTCAGGTTGTGAGTCCGGTTATGCCAAAGCATAACCGATTGGGTCATTTATCTTTTCGGTCCTTGAAGAGTCTGTTTCCTACTTTGTTTGAGTCTGTTGAGTCATCTCAGTTGAAGTGTGAAAGTTGTGAGTTTGCTAAACATTGTAGAAACTCTTATTCATTGAGTAATAAAAGGAGTAATAGTTCTTTTGATATTGTGCATACTGATGTTTGGGGGCCATATCACATTCCTTCTATGGGTGGGTACAGGTATTTTTTGTTATTTGTTGATGACCACACCCGGTTTTCTTGGGTTTATCTTATGCGTTCACGAGATGAGGTGCCTGCCCTGACCCAAAACTTCCACCAAATGATCCTAACCCAGTTTGATTCCAGGATCAAAGTGCTTAGATCTGATAATGCAAATGAATACTTTGCTAAGCCATTGGCATCGTACCTCCTTAATCATGGGGTTATCCACCAGAGCGCTTGCCCTCATACACCTCAGCAGAATGGGGTTGTAGAAAGGAAGAATAGGCACATCGTGGAGGTGGCTAGAAGTATTATGTTTACCTCCAATGTCCCTATTCGCTTCTGGGGTGATGCTATCCTTACGGCGGTATATCTTATTAATCGGATTCCTTCCCAGGTTCTTGATATGAAACCTCATTTTTCCCTTCTATACCCCAATGAGGAGTTGTTCACTATTCCCCTCAAGACATTTGGTTGTACCTGTTTTGTTCAGCTTCTCGGTCCCCATCACTCCAAGTTTGAACCCAAGGCCTCCAAATGCATCTTTCTTGGTTATGCACAAACTCAAAAGGGTTATTGTTGTTATGATCCTGTCTCAGGGAAGAAGTTTGTATCCATGGATGTCACTTTCTTTGAGGAGACACCCTACTATTCTCGGGTCTCTCCTCAGGGGGAGAGTAGTGAGCGTGGAAATTTGGGTCCTTTTCTTCAGGGGGAGTGCAGTGAGGATAGGGTTAATACTTTTGTGGCCGTTCCCTTACCTATTCTAGTTGGTGATGAGGGCTGCAGTAGCGAGGGTGGTCAGAGGGATCGGGAGTTGAGAATCTATCACAGGATTAGTGCAGAGAGTGGGGAGCTGCTTGAAGACAAAGTTATGTTTCAGCGGTTAGTGGGAAAGCTCCTATATCTATGCCTCACCCGGCCAGATATCAGTTATGCCGTTAGTGTTGTTAGTCAGTACATGCATTCTCCTAGAACCACACACCTTCTAGCAGCAGAAAGAATACTAGCATACTTGAAGAGATGCCTGGGTAGAGGTATACTGTTCAAGAACAATGACCACATGAAGGTGGAAGTCTATCGGATGCCGATTGGGCTGGGAGTGTTGATGACAGAAGGTCTACCTTTGGATATTGTGCTCTTGTGGGAGGTAACCTGGTCTCTTAGAGGAGTAAGAAACAGAGTGTTGTCTCCCGATCCAGTGCTGAAGCTGAGTACAGGTCAATGGCTAATGGAGTGGCTGAAATTCTTTGGCTGAGATCACTACTTGAGGAGTTGGGTATTGAGTATGAGAAGCCCTTGATGCTGTATTGTGATAATCAAGCGGCTATTAATATAGCACACAACCCAGTGCAGCATGACAGGACTAAACATATTGAAGTTGATCGACACTTTGTACGAGAGAGGGTCTCATCACAAGAAGTGTGTCTCCCATACATCACCTCCAATATGCAGCTGGCAGATATCCTCACCAAAGCTGTACCACGGAAGAAGTTAGAGGCAGATCTATCCAAGTTTGGAATGATAAACATTTATTCCCAACTTGAGGGGGAGTGTAGAGAACACTGATGTGGGCCCCACAGCTATGGTCCCACTGTGTTCGTAGGGTAGAAGATGTTCTAGTCTGCCTAGGGTTAGCTATTGGTCATTTAGTTGTTTCAGTTGTTATTTATTTCAGTCTTATTTTTTGCTCTATTTGTTATGTAAAGACTAAGGGCAGATCTGTCCTTTCCATGTAATGAGCATAACCTATAAATATTAATTAAAGTGGCGGCGGCAGAACATTAAGCTTCTGCTCCTCCTTTCAACTCTTGTGTTCTACTGCTTCTCCTCCCTCTTCCTCTTCTTTCCTCTTACCTTTCTTCTTATTTTCGATCCTGAAATCCATTAGGGTTCAAGATTGATAACAGTCCTGAACTTCTACTGTTATCAATGCAATGTAACCAAATCTTGTGATGCTGGCATTTTTTTTTTTGAGTGGGTTGTGGTTATTTTATTGATAGGTTCCAGTCTGATGGGATATGAACTTTTCTATTTTTTTTGTTCAATCTTGGAATAAATTTTGGTTTGTTTAGTTTTAATAGGATTTGTAATTGGTATTTAGAGTTGTTTTAAAAGAGTTGGAGTCCTTATTCAAGTGTCCCAATGGGTTACCTTAGTTTTGAAGATGTTAGAAGTTGATTTAGGTCATCTTCACGGTTGAATTTGTATTCTATAAAGGGAAATCTGCGCCCTTATCTCTAGTTTTAAAATAATTAATTTTTGTTGGAGTTTTAGTTGACAATTGGTGAAATAAAAGTTCATTTTAAAAGATACTTGCAGGTGAGCGTGTGGTATTGATCTCTCTTTTCTCTTCTCTTCTTTCTCCCTTTTTCTCTAAAGGTGTAATGTTTCTCTTTTCTCATTTCTTCATATATGAATATCTTCTTTTCATAATTCGAATCCTTAATTCCTCTTCTTCATCTATCACGTTCTCTTTAGTAAGTGTTAGTGGAAACTTTTTTTAGTATAATTTCTCACATAATATAATTCACCCAATTAGACTAATAATTGGGGTTTTTTTGTTATTTGGGTAATCCCCATTCAAGAAATCATGTAGATATTCCCTTAATTACATCTCTGCTAGGGGCAGAGAAAATCTTTTGGTTCTGATTCAGAAGTACCAATGAATAAGACTAAACTAAGTATGAGTTTTCTACAGAATTTTCCTTTGAAAATTCTGGTATATATTCCCTCTTTATTTGAGAGAAAACCAGTATATAAAGAAACAAACATTGTATGCATAACAAGTAAATAGGTATCATAAAGAGCATGTTTCACCAATAAGGCTACAAATGGCCTTTAAATTATGGTTGTGTGCATTATCATGCTGTGCGGAACCATAATCAGCCAAGTTTCATGAACAAGGTTGTAGTTGGTTTTTCCCCTCACACATAGGTTAGTAGGTTGTAAGGAACCATAATCAGGCAAGTTTCATGAACAAGGCTATAGATGGTTGTCTTCTTACATGTATTTCAATATGAAACAAGGAAGAAAAGAGAAAAATAAAAGGAAGAAAGAAAGGAGTGAGAGGAATTGATAGAATATGGGCTTCCATCTCATGTGAGAAGCACAAGGAGTATCATATTGAAGAGGTGTAGGAAGAACACAAGATTCCCTACCTTCTTCTTCCTTTTTCTTTTATGCTCTCCACACCAATCTTCTTCTCTTTTCTCTTCCCACTTGTTTCTTAACGCTAGAAATCCTGCAAATCAATTAGTAATAGCCAACAAAAAGGCATTAGCCTCTTCTCCTTGTAGGAGAGGGGTTTATATAGAGGAGGGAGGTGGTTAAGTAGCTCCCCACTCCCATCTTCTTAGAGTGCCAAGTGTCACCCCACTTAAAATGGGTTAAGGAGGGAAAGGAAAACTTTTCCTTCCTAAGGTGACAAGTGTCCCCCCACTTCAAAGTGGTTAGAGGAGGGAAAATAACTCCTTCTTCCTAGGGTGACATGTGTCCCTCCCACTTCAAGTGGTTAGAGGAGGGAAAACAAATCCTTCTTCTTAGGGTGACATGTGTCCCCCCACTTCAAGTGGTTAGAGGAGGGAAAACAAATCCTTCTTCTTAGGGTGACATGTGTCCCCCCACTTAAAGTGGTTAGAGGAGGGAAGATAACTCTCTCCCCTAGGGTGACATGTGTCCCCCCACTTCAAGTCGTTAAAGGAGGGAAAATAGTCCTCTTGTTAGAATGGGACAAGTGGCATCCCCTTATAAATAAGTGGGACACCTCATAAGAAATTAATTAAAATGGATTTATTCTTCTAGAGCCTGCTGTTCCACTAAATGGGCTCTACTGTGGGCCCATTAAATTCTTATTGCATTATAAATAAGCCCAAATAACTTGGGGCCTGTTGGACTGCTGGCCCCTTTCTTTATTAAAATGTTTCAGCCCACCAATAGGACTGGTTGGGCTTATAAGACAGTCCTTTTCTTTTCTTTATTATTATATATATTTTTTAAGTTGTGACTGGAAGTATCTTAATAACCTGCTCCCAGTCCAGCAAATTTAAGAGAGAGATTATTTCTCAAGGAGCTGCTGCACCTTCAACAAATCTGTCTTTTCCAGATCTTAGGTATGCTGTTAAATTTTTGTTTAATTAAAAAGAAACAGATAACCTCTCTTTCTTTTCTTTTATTTTTATTTTTTATTTTTTTGATTACTGCTGAATCCTTGAATCATTAAATAGGATTGCCTTTTTTATTTCAACCTGTTTTTTTTTTTTTTTTGGACTGAATCCTGAAATCATTAAACAGGATTTTATCTTTTTCTTTGACTTCTGTCAACAGAAAAATGACTGAATCCTAAAGCTATTAAATAGGATTTGATCTGTTTTTTTTTTACTACTGTTAAAAAAAAGGCTGAATATGATTGTGTTTTTTTTAACTGCTGTTAACAGGAAAAAGGCTGAATATGATTCTGCCTCTTTTCTTTTTTTTTTTTTTATTTTTATTTTTATTTTTTATTTTGACTTCTGTCAACAGCAAAAAGGCTGACCCTTTATATTCCCCTAATCCTAGAGTTTAGAATTGTTACTTTTTTTTTAATCACTAATGAAAGAGACTTAACTTGACCTTTAACATTGCATTTTGGGCTGTTTTACAAACATTCCCATTCTCCCTGAGAATGTTCAGGGTTGCCCTAAAATATTAGGGTAAAACTATTTTAGCCCAAGGCATTTAGTGATCTCCAGGCTCAAGGCACTTAGTGATTTCCAGGTGTGGATCACAGATAAAAAACGAAAATCAGATTAGAAGTAAGATCAAAAAGATTTTAATGGTTTTGATGATATCATTGAGAATTAAAAACCCATATAATAATTAAGGTATAGATGATTAGGGATTAGTGTGGTTCTGATGATCTCCAGGTGTAGATCATCATATAGAACTAGCATCAGAAATCAGGATGAATGATTCTCAAAGATTAATTGAAATTCAGGTTCTGATGATCTCTAAGTGCAGATCATCATATAGAACCTATTAAGATTTAAAATGCTTAAAATAAGGTGCAGGTTTTGATGATCTCCAAGCGTAGATCATCACATAGAACCCATCAAAGATTAAAATGATTAAAATCAAGTACAGGTTCTGATGATCTCCAGGCGTAGATCATCACATAGAACCCATCAAAGATTAAAAGGATTAAAATCAAGTACAGGTTCTTCTGATGATCTCTAAGTGTAGATCATCATATAGAACCTATCAAGAGTTAAAATGCTTAAAATCAAGTACAGATTCTGATGATCTCCGGGCGTAGATCATCACATAGAACCCATCAAAGATTAAAACGATTAAAATCAAGTACAGGTTCTGAAGATCTCTAAGTGTAGATCATCATATAGAACCTATCAAGAGTTAAAATGCTTAAAATCAAGTACAGGTTCTGATGATCTCCAGGCATAGATCATCACATAGAACCCATCGAAGATTAAAACGATTAAAATCAAGTACAGGTTCTGATGATCTCCAGGCGTAGATCATCACATAGAACCCATCAAGAATTAAAACGATTAAAATCAAGTAGAGGTTCTGATGATCTTGAAGGGATGAGAGCCCTACAAGTAGGAAGGGTGAAATTTCAAAAATTTCTCTCTCCCATATGGGAATCACATTCCCTGAGTCGATCACTATGGGCTCTTAATGGGTGCAACATTTACACTAAATGGTTCTTGGGTGCCGCCATCTTATGAAGGCCTAAAGACTATGGGTAGATGCAAGATTAGTCCATCAGGTATAACCCTCAATGGTCTTACACTTAACCTCTCAGCCCATAATGATCAAACACTTCCCGACAAGAGAGGACCTCTCCCTCGGGTGGAAGGTGCAGTGCTGCACTCTCTACTCACATGGATCCCGGGAATTAAAACCTTTTGCAAACATTTTGAAACTGTAATATATATATGTATATCTCCATATAAATATATTTTGCAAAAACAAATTTCAACGGTTGAAATCAACTGCCGGCAGTTTAGGTTTCCATCAGAGAGAGTGCATCCCTGATCATTCACTTTGTCCGACAAAGGGGCTGATCTTGTCACTATGATCACCCACTCAGATGAATTTTCGGACTATCCCAACATACCCAGGTTTTGATTCCCTCTAAGGTTCTCCTTGATTGGCATATCAAAGACAGCCCAATCCGGCACCTAGTGCAATATCATAATTGAGTCTAGGGGTCAGGTGTAACATTCCAGTTTTGCCCATCTATCTCCAAGGTCCAGGGCAATATTGGAATTTTGGTCTGGTTCATGGTTTCAAGAAAACCTACACTGCATGTACCTCAGATCTCACCCTAGTAGCTGAGACAAGCCACTCCAACCAACTTGGCGGTACATCAGTGTTAGCCCTGGCAGGATAAATCTCCCCAAATCTATCCAACGACTGTGAAGATTCTAAAATAACACGAGTCTCATATGTGTCAAGTTTAAGGGTATTACACAGAAACACACCATAGTAACATGAATCAAATATGTACTTTATTCATTTATAATAAATGTCACAATGTACATCATGCTGATTGGAGCTAAGGGCATACACTGTCTAACACTTCTTCCTTTTTCTTTTATGCTCTCCACACCAATCTTCTTCTCTTTTCTCTTCCCACTTGTTTCTTAATGCTAGAAATCCTACAAATCAATTAGTAATAGCCAACAAAAAAGGCATTAGCCAACAAAAAGGCATTAGCCTCTTCTCCTTGTAGGAGAGGGGTTTATATAGAGGAGGGAGGTGGTTAAGTAACTCCTCACTCCCATTTTCTTAGAGTGCCAAGTGTCACCCCACTTAAAATGGATTAAGGAGGGAAAAGAAAACTTTTCCTTCCTAAGCTGACAAGTGTCCCCCCACTTCAAGTGGTTAGGGGAGGAGAAATAACTCCTTCCTAGGGTGACATGTGTCCCCCCCACTTAAAATGTGGTTAGAGGAGGGAAAACAAATCCTTCTTCCTAGGGTGACATGTGTCCCCCACTTCAAGTGGTTAGAGGAGGGAAAACAAATCCTTCTTCCTAGGGTGACATGTGTCCCCCCCACTTCAAGTGGTTAGAGGGAAAACAAATCCTTCTTCTTAGGGTGACATGTGTCCCCCCACTTCAAGTCGTTAAAGGAGGGAAAATAGTCCTCATGTTAGAATAGGACAAGTGGCATCCCCTCATAAATAAGTTGGACACCTCATAAGAAATTAATTAAAATGGATTTATTCTTCTAGGGCCTGCTGTTCCACTAAATGGGCTCTACTGTGGGCCCATTAAATGATTATTGCATTATAAATAAGCCCAAATAACTTGGGGCCTGTTAAACTGCAGGCCCCTTTCTTTATTAAAATGTTTCAGCCCACCAATAGGACTGATTGAGCTTATAAGACAGCCCTTTTCTTTTCTTTATTATTGTTATATATATATTTAAGTTGTGACTGGAAGTATCTTAATAACCTGGTCCCAGTCCAGCAAATTTAAGGACTTAACAGTAAGGATTTTTCATTGTCTTGTATTAATCGATTACTATCCTAAAGAGCCTTCTATACGTTGTTTGCATGCAAGAAAACTTGCATGAACAGCCCTAATGTGGGCAATGAACAAAAGGAATGGGTAAAACAATACAATAAAAACAATGAAAAAGATACGAATACAACTGAAAAGTACAACTTGGTAGCAAGTTTTAAAATGTTGATGTCAATAGAAATGTTGCCAAAATATAGGACATATGTCAGGAATGTCAGGGGGAAATATTGTAAAAATTAGGGACGTTGTAGCAATATATGAAATATGTGGAAATATGCAGTGATATTAAAAGAAGCATTAGTACGCATTTCTAGACTATTTTCTTATTCCCAACAATCACGTAAAGCCAAGAAACTAAGATCATTATCAAAGTACTAAACAACGAAGTTGTCCTACAGACTTTGAAAGTAAACAATTAACACTTAAACTGCATAATTTATTATATAAATAAAAACTATGGTTTAACATCATGTCCAAACCATCACACATAGCCAAGAAACTAGGATTGATAACAAACTGATAACCAAAGAAATCCTCCTACAAGCTTCATGAGTTAACAGTGAAACTACATGATGTATTATACAAATAAAAACTAACATTAGAATGACACAAAAAGAACTTCTAGGTGGCTCAAGGTGGTCATCATCACCATTAGGTGGGTGATAATATTGTGGTTCTTCTTGTTTGCAACTTTGCAATATTGTTGCCAATTCATCATACTACTATACCACCTCTTCTACTCCTCTACACTGCATTGGCTGTTTTCTTGATCAATTCTTTGAGAAACTCCTATCTGTGGGTATTCTCCATATGCATATTGATGTCCATATCCATATCCATTACCATAAGAGGTCATGTTAGGAACTTATCCATAGAGTTTGGATATTACCCCCATCACCCCCATCACCATCACTACCCCCATCACTTCTACTTCTGTTTCTTGGAGTTACAAATTCGTCAGACCAATCTTCATCTTTATCTTTCTCAATTTGTCATTGCCTTTGATTTTGAGAAGCTATAAATTCATTTACATTAATGCGCATCTCATTGGCTATTCGAGCATTTGGCCATCCCCTTGGTCCATCTAACAAAGGCTCAGGAGATTTTATCCATTGATAGAGAAGGTTCCCTTCATCCTTTTGACATGTAAAGGTTGAAAGGATCAGCATAATTCTCTTTTCGTTATCACCTTTAAGATGTTTTGCCTTGAGCCTCAAGTTGTAGTGGACAAAAACTAATTTTTTTGAGCTTTTCATGACCCAAGTGGCTAAGCGGCTTTGTGTGGATAAGAGAGAACATGCTCCAATTTCATCACATCTTGATGATGTAGCCATTGATATCAACACACGTACAACTATACCTCTCCAAGTAGGAGCATCAAATCCATACATTATCCACCATTCAGCTGTAAATATTAATTTTTTTCATGTTAGTTCAATTGTTCAACTATATGTATAAATAGAATCATGAAGTCTAATTTAGAAAAATTAAATAGATAGTCTCTAATTGAGCTTTAAACTTGGGCATTATGATATCACCTATTTGGGTGCATTTTTGTTTTTGAGCTAATGGCAGATTGCCTATCAAATGAGACAATTGCATCCCTAAATTTTAACACCTACAAAGATGGTGTAGGTGACATCACCTGTATGGACAATTGTGTCAACAATGGATCTTGGATAGAGAAGCTTCTACAGGTCCTTCTAATTTCTCTAATAGTTGTAATTTTTGCAATGTCATGCCTGATTCTTTGGGTCTTTGGGTGTGAAGGGCTTATATGAGGATTCAGAAATTGTAGGTATAGAATAACTTGAGTTTATAATATGACCCCACTATGAATCATTTTACTAAGATAACTAAATTGAGTGGGAAAAGACCAAATTACTTCTTTACAATATAAATACTGTCACATCTGTAGTCTTTTGATGAAATATCACTATAACTGAACAAAAAGCTATGGTTCTTGGATGTACATCCTGGGTCCTGATTTTGTATCGAATTTCAGATCCTTCTTGTAGTAGGGAAGGCAAGGAGTATGCATACAGCATTGAGTTACAACTCGATGATCAGAAAAATCTGATTGCTGATTTGTTGGCTAGGGCGTGTTTGCATAGAGTTGAGATTTACTGGGACCTACTGCCTAAACCATCAGGGTAGTGCATGAAAAAGTAATCTGGAAGGGTGATCATTGTGGGTGGAGGTAGCTGAATTCCACATCTTTTTTCCCTAAATAGTATCTGTAATTCTGAGTTTCTAGACTAGAACACAATTTCTGAATTGTTCCTTACAAAATTTTTCCAATTTGGATTGTGCAGCACTCGTGAAATTAGATTTTATGATATCAAGTGTTATTTTATTCTTTCCTATGTGGCCATTGTTTAGTTAATTTCTTTTTTCTATTTTTAATTTATGTTGTTTATGAAGTTCCTTGTGTTGTGAACTTATTGTTTGTAGGTTTGGAAAAGGTTTACCCAATTTGAGCAAACATATGGTGATTTGACTAGCATGTTGAAGGTATTTTCTCTTCTCATTTTTTGTGATGCATGCCATTTGTAACCTGAAAATGAGTATGCTCACTAAAATATAATTGTGAATGATCATTATTTTTTATATAAGTTGTTCTTGGAAAATTTTCTGCTTTCCAATAATTTTGTTTTTTGGAGTGCAAATGATCAAAATATCTTATTGGGGATATGGGGCATCAACATAATAAAATATGAGGGTCATTTGGACTGGTCAAAAAGCCTTGAAACATACCTACAGTTTCAGCCTGGCTAAGCATCTTGCTAAGAGAGTCAGCCACAACAATGAACAAGGGAGGAGAGAGGGTCTCGTATATGTCTGACTTCTTCCCTAAGAAAGTGAACCGTAGCACTGGGCATGTGGTGATGCCGGAAGAACGGTGTCAGGGAAAGCGTGCACAAGCTAGTGTATGGTCCCTTACTCTACATGTGCCTCTCTGTCAACTTAACCTAGGATCTGCCTCCCCAACTAATTGAAGACAGATTTGCAATATTCTTAATAGGTACACAACCTGCGTGGGGGAATTCACCCCTATAAATAGAAGGTTTGGTCTCCCATGGAGGGGACCTTTTTCCAAGAAATCCCACATTCCATGATTCCACAGACATACTTTGGATCATTGATTTCAGGATCCGGATTCCAACCTTTAGCACTCACAGGCTGTTTCATACACATCGCAATCTTTGATTCAAAAGTGATCATGACATAAATAATTTCAGACCCATCCGCAGTGGGGAGGTGTACATGAAATCATTGCAATAAGTGTCTGTGTCTCTTCATAAGCGAGTTACAACTTCTGTTATATACTTGTGACTTATATGTATGTTTTGATCAGAAAATACAAAAAAGAACTTGAGTAGAATTAGGGTTTCCCTATTCAGGGTGTATAAGTATGCACTATGTCTGCTAAAACCCCGACTTGGGCTCTCAATGGGTTATAGTGAGTGGGGCCCACAATCTGTGGATGAGTTATGGGACCCACCCACTTCCGTTGTTCCTTCTGTTATTGTAAAAGAATTCTAATGACCCTGCTAATATTACACTGTTTTCTTCAGCTACTCCATTTTGTAGGTGTGTGCTTAGTCAAGAAAATTATGATAAATCCCATCATCATCATCATATGAGGTCAACTATGATAAATTCCATGTGTCCACAAAAACTTTTTTAAATACCCAAACCATATACCCTTCTCCCTGAATTTTGAGCATAAGGCTTTTATTTGTGCAGAAAACTGGGTAGTTACGTATGTAGAGCTCAGATAGCTGAGGCATAAAATAAATCTGGGTCTATGGAGTAACCATCCACAATTAGTATTTATAAAAAAAACCATCCCCAATTAGTATATAATATATAAAGATCAAATGAGATAAAATATCAAGTCTAGATTCAATTCAGTGAGCTATATCAATGTTGAAGACAAAACTTTGATGCCTGATTTTCCAAAAAAAAACTGATAATATGTTGACTGCTCAGAATAATCCTCAAACCCCAATAAGAAATTCCAAAAAACTGATATATATATATATATATATATATATATATATATATATATATATATATATGTTTCTTATATATCTTCACGAAATGGAACACAGAAACTGGTTTCAAGTCTCATTTTTGAAAAATGATGCCTTAATTGATTTTCAGCTTTCCATGAGTTAGGGAAGTATTCCAGCCTCAATCAATCGAGTCTATAATACCCTAGATCGGAACAAACCCTCATCAAATCCATTCTACCTTAAACCAGATGAATGGTTGTAATTGATAAGAAGAGAAGATGGTACATACAAAGCTTTAACTATATTGCAAACTTTAGAATCTGAACGTTTCTGATTAATCTGGACCAATCTATCATTTATGTAGTTCTATTATATTATTGTAGGGCATTGGAAGATGGTTCCATTGGTAGGTCCATCGGAGTATTTTGAAGGCTAGGAATGCAAAAGTACCCAATATAGGGAGTAACCTTAGAGTTAGTTGACATGCTATAATTTTAGCACCAAATGAGTTCTATTTTTGCTTTCTTTTTATTTGGATAATAATTGCTGGTGTATATTTGATCCTCTAATTAGGATGAAGCTGCATCTTATTAATAGATTTTATCTATCAAAATAATTATATGTTGATGGGGATGCTGATCATGAACCTTTGCTAATAACATGGTTGTGGATGGGTTGCTCTAATAATAATTGGCTCCTTGATCATTTTTTGTTCTTCAATTCATTTTTGTAGTTTGCCTTTTTTCTCTGTATCTTTTCTCAATAATCAAATTCATCTTGGAGAATATTCTCGCAAGCATATTATTGATTTCTAAAATTATAATGGGATTGTTCTTAGCTTTCTAGACCATACAAAGACAAAGTTTTCTTTGATATAGGTTGAGCAAAGAAGGAAGGAAGCTCTGTCTAAGTCAGGTGAAGAAGGATCATCAACACTAGAAGGCTCATTGCAAGATGTTGTCTCAAGATACAGTTTCATGGATCTCTGGCCTTGCTCATCCAAGGATTTGGACCATTTGGCACGACAAGATGTACTTCATTTTTCACTCAGCTTAACCCTTTATCTTGTTGTACATAACATAATCATAGTTGTCAAGATGCCAATGTGAAGCTAGGAAATGGGGGGAGTGCTTTGTTATGTACCTAATTTTGCATTTAATCCTTCATTTGTTTCATCAATTAATACTCTGTCTTCACCAAACAACAGGCACCATTGCACTTCCTCTTGAAAATGTATACTGAATTTATCAATTATTAATGCAAAAAAAGGACCAAGACACTAAGTATAAATTGTTATATATGATGCCTTTGCAAAAACAACTAGGTGATAGGGACTTGGAAATGGAACTGCTTTTCTGTCTGTTATGTGGGTCAGTGGTTCACTTGCAGGTTAAACGGGTTAACCTGTGACGTTATAATTTAATAATGAATATATAAAAACAAAAGAATGATTATATTTATCATATTAACGATTATAAGTGTGATAAGTAATAATTATTTTTGATAAAATGGCAGAAAATACAAAAAGTAGAAGAAAAGATAATTAATACCTTGCCAATGACCCGGTGATCATGGCTGAGTGAACCGATTTTTTTAGGCAAGCAGTTCAGTAGTGAAATGGATCATGAATTCCCAAAATTAAATCCTCCCACTGACCAGAATGTCCACCCAACATGCAAATCAGCTAAGAAAATTGACCAAAAGTGAACAGAAGATAGGAGGGTCCCTGTACCTCTTTTAGTTTTGGGAATTAAAGATTTGTTAGCCATCTATCAACAAACCCTTAGATCCATCTGGGGTCATAACCTTACTGCAATTCATGTTGGTCATAAAATTAAGGGTTCATTTGGTTCACGGGAGTAGGGGTCTAGGATCAGAATTGGAATGGCCTATTCTGCTTCCAACTGTTTGGTTGGGCGGAATCAGAATCCCATTCCCATTCCTGCTGGAATGGCATTCCCGCATTTATGGGAATGGCATTCCCGCATTTATGGGAATGGCCATTCCCTCCCCCTCCTTTGGGAATGAAATCCCATTCCAGTTGATTCCAATTCCCATTTTGATTCCTGTCTGAACCAAACAGACTATAGGAGTAGAACATTCTGATTCTGATTCCGATGGTGAACCAAACGGACCCTAATTTTGAAACTTTTCTGATTTTTGGTATTTTCTGTTACATGCATATCATGGTAATTTTACTGAATATCAATGGTGTGTGTTGTAGTAGTTCTGTTATTTGTATCTTATTTTAGTTGTGTTTAAATTTCCATGGTTATATGACAAGTAGATAAAAAATTGTGATGTTTTATTTGGGATAATCTCTCTATGGAAATTCTTTAATTTGGGTGGATAGTAATTGGAGTGCTGTCGCTTATGTGTATATATGTTTTGTAAGCCATGTTTCTAACAGATAATGAATTGAAAGTGTCTTCTTGTAATATAATGGTGCAAACTGCATTGTCTCTTTTTCTTATTTCTTTTCTCTCCTCTTTCTTTCATCTAGTTCTTGTTTTTGGATCATCAAAGAAGGATTGATTTTATTAATTTGAGAGAAGATGAAGACAGATTACAACCAGCAGAAAAACACTGTCAGAGCTACATAATGATTTACCATACTGCCCAGAAAAGATTTTGTTTGCAATCTCCTTGTTGTGCTAGTGAGTCAGCCATCCCATTTGCAGTCCAAATCCAAATGAAAGTGGCATTGAGCTCCCTTGCTAAACTTTCAATCTCTCACAAGGGAAGTCTGTAGATCCAGGGAGTATTACCTCTGCAGCTAGACCAAGAAATCACCAGCTTTGAGTCCCCTTCAACCTCCATGTTTTTAAAATCTGCTTATTTGGCTAGTTTTAACCCCTGAAGAAGTGCTAGTTCTTTGTTACAGCTTTGCTAGTTTCTTCCATCTGGTTCTTTGTTACAGCTTCAATCAAGATCTTTTGGTTAGCATCTCTTCCTGCTCTCAAAAAGGCTGTTAATCCTTACTCATGACCCTCTACACAGTACAAGTTTCTTCCTTCTCTCTTTCAATTTCCATTGTTTGAATTTTCTCTGATCCTTGTTTCTTTGGAAAATTTGCCTTTTCTTCAAGATTAGTTTAGATTCCTCTGAATTTCATTTTCCCCTCATCATTCTCTATATTAATTTGTTCTAAAATGTTTTAATTCAAAGATCTACCTAAAACCCTAACATCCATTTTTTTTTTGTTTTCTTTAACAATGTATTTTCATCTTTTTGTGCCCAAACTTCCTTAAACTCCAAGTTTAATTGCTGCATAAATCTCCCTACTGTGGATCTGCATAGAAGTTCATACAAAAGTTTGACTCCTAGACATGATTTCTTGGTTCTTCTGAGTTTTATTTGTCCAAAGAGAGTGCGGCAGATTGCTGAATCTGATGTGAAAACCTTAATAAGCTGAGTTGCTTATCTTATATAGCTCCATTAAAATATCCTAAAGCTGCAATTCATCTTCTTGATTCATTCTATCAAGTTTTTTGCCCACCTATTCTCCCTAATAAATTTAGGTTATTTGCAGTTTCTTTTGCAATTAAAATTTGCTCCATGTTATTGTAACCTGACACATGAACCCTCAAAATTTGATGATGATCAATAAGTTCCATAGTCCTCATTAATAAGTCCAAGGAGATTCATTGTTAATGTTGCATCCTCCTGATGCAGATAAGGAAATAATTTGTTTTTTTTGATAAGTAAATGGTATATTTCATTAATGGAAAAACATCACACTGCTTACCAAAACAAGCGGCAGACCAAAAGGTACAACATGGCTCCCAAACTAATAGAGCTTCAATGTACATTAAGGATAACAAGGGAAAAAATTGCTGCAGATTACAGATTATAACCTGGCCCTGGGCAACCCCATTCTAGCTGTTCTCTTAACACTGCTGCTCTCACCAACAGATCTGCCAGCATATTATCACCTCTTTGTATCCATTTGAATGAGGTATTCAACTTGAGAAGCAAGCAGTGGGGATTATCCACGGAGAATTAGATCAGTTTTGCAATTCCTACACGAATTTCAGAAATTTTGAGTAATAGGATATTTGTATTTTTAATTAACTATTTAATTTTTTTAGTTGTAGGTGTATTAATAAAAAAATTCTGTTTTTTTGTGAATTTTATTGGTATTTCGGAATTACTATTTATGGTAAATTTTGGGCTTACTATTTATAGTAATTCTCATAATTACTATTTTTAGTAATCTTGCGGTTTACTATTGTTAGTAAATATCAGGTGTTGTAAATTATGTCAGTTTTAGTGGGGTTAGGATAGTGTTATTATAGTTGTTTTATGCGTTAGAGGTTGATTCTGGGTTAGTTTCTTGGTCCAAATTTGAGTCTGTAATGGGACATCCAAGTTAATAAATTGGTTTTGTAAATGGTTATTATAATTGGATTTTAAGGAGAGTTGATGTGAAATAATCTTTGGTTCAGTGAATTCTGGTTATTGGTAGAAAATTTGAATCATATCTCATTGTTGTTTACCCTAATTCTCGTTCTTTGGTCGATAGCAATCTCTCTCACTTTTCTGCCCTTATTCTTTACCCTTGACCACCCAAATCCCCTCTACCCCATAAAGCCCACCACTAGATCTTTAATTAGTTATACCCTACCCCCTCCTGCATCATCTCCTGAATGATGATTACATCCTTCATACAATTTCAATAAAGCCCAACACCACCCTTTTAGATGCATGGCAACATAGAAAAAACAGTAAACATTTAGTTTCTCACAATCCCATCCTATTGCCTTCTCATTGTTAGTTCATGCAAGAGAAAGAGAGAAAGAGATAAAACACGAGAAGAGAGACTATTTGGTTGGTCTGTCTTACTCGATCCAATCTAGAAATGTTATATTTATATTAAATGGTAAATCAAAAAGATTGTCCTTACAAAAGAAGTAAAATATAGGAATGTACAAGTCAGTACTTTAGTGTACACGCCTAATGATGTACATACAAGGAATAAAATGAAAAAACCATCCCTCTTCTCTACACTCCTCAAATTGATGCCAAGGAACAAAAATCAGCAAGTTGCAAGCTAGAAAAGACATGTGGGAGGGAAAATGACACCAAGAAGGAGATCTCTAATGAAATGGCAGTCCCACTCAATGTGTTTTGTACGCTCATGGAAGACAGGGTTGGATGCTAATGGCACTCATGCTATCAGCAAAGAGTGGAATGGAAGATGAGTAATCAATATTCATATCATGAAGCAGAGCTTTGAGCCAAATTTTCTCACTACATATAGATAGACCTATCTTCAGGCTGGGCTTTGAGCTCAACTTTATTGCCCCCAGCTTGGGCTTCGGGTTGAGCCCATTAGAATTTTGGCAAAAGTGAAACCCGAGCTTGGGCCATGATTAAGTCTACCTACAAATGACATTGCTCTATATTCTGCTTCAGTAGATGACTTGGAGATAGTTTGTTGCTTCATGCATTTACAAGAGACTAAGGAATCTCCTTGAAATATATGCCAACTGGTAGTAGACGGTAGTAGAACGGTGAGTGTTAGGATAACCCACCCATTCAACATCAGCATAGGCTCTAAGAAACGTAGTGGAAGAGGATGAAAAAAATAGTTCATGGTACATTATTCCTCTGACATAATGGATGATCAGAAGAACATCAGAGATGGGGCTGCCGAGGAGCAAACGAACTGGCTAACAATCTAAACTGCATTAGAGATGCCCGGTCAAGTCATAGTCAAGTAGATAAGACTACCCACAAGCTTCCTATACAACGTACAATCTGGAAGCAGCTAACCCTCATCTTGTTTGGAGTCAAAGCGCTATCTATACCAAATCTGAGGCATACTTGTACTGATTGATAAAGTATCCTTGAGGACACCACTGAATTTCAAGACCCCAGAAATAAGTGATTGGCCTAAGATCATTCATTTTAAAAGAGGTGTTGAGAAGGAGCTTCAAGTTATCATTACCATCCACATCATCCCCTGTGATGAGAATATCATCAATGTAGACCAAAGAGGGTCAATCCTTGTGCCCATTTTGAGAGTGAAGAGAGAGTACTTTGAACCACTCAACACAATTGTATGGAAGCGCTCAAACCAAGCTCGTGGAGCTTGTTTAAGACCATAGAGGGATTTCTTTTGTTTATAAACGAAAGAAGGATTATCACATTTCCTAGCAGGATGTCTCATGTATATTGTTTCTTGTAAGTGCCCATGGAGGAGGGCATTTTTAACACCCATTTGATGAACTGTCCATTGTTTAATTGCAGTGATAGCCAAAAGAAGACAGACAATCGTCATCTTAGCGATAGGTGCTAAGGTCTCATCGTAGTCAATGCCATATTCCTGCTTGTAACCTTGAGCAACCAAATGAGCTTTATATCTATCCGGAGTGCCATTTGATTTAAGATTTACAAAATAGACTCAATGACTACCAAATAATATAAGCATCTAGAGAGGGGGGGGGGGAGACAAGATCCCAAGTGTCATTCTCTAACTGGGCCTGAATTTCAGAATCCATGGCATCATTGCAATGTTAACAGCTAGAACTTGGTGGGTAAGACCCAAGAATGTCTATAGAGGATAGAACAACAAAAAAGAGCTATGGCTAGAGAGAAAACCACAGTGGTCAAGAGGATGGGATATATGTGATGAGATATAGGTAAGGTAACTGGATGAGAAGAAGAACATACAATAGCAAAAGGTGAAGTAGAAAGACCAGCCAATGGTGTGGAAGGAGGCATAGGCATTGAATGAATTGGATGCTTCCTTGAATAAACCTGTAGCTATTGAGGACTAAGTGGAGGAGGATCACTTGCATAATCAAAATGGTGTATAATAGAAAAGGGTGGTGCAGGCAATCTAGCAATGCACTCAAAAAAGGAAATATTTTCAAGAAAAATAACATTACAAGATATGCGAAACCGATGGACTTTGGGATCATAATAGAGGATTCCCTTGTGTTCTAGACTATATCCCATGAAAGCACACATAGCCAATTGAGGAGTTAGCTTAATTCGTTCATTAGGAGGAAGGTGAACAAAACAAGCACATAAAAAAACATGGAGTATGGAAAATTTGGTGGGTGATGAAAGGACTGATAAAGAGATGAGTTTCCAAGAATAAAAGAAAGAACATTGATATGGTAGTGTGGTACACACCAATGTTGGTTGCCTCCAACTAGAAGGTAATGGGGACATGTGAATCATATAAAAGGGATTTCACCATACTAACAATATGATGATTCGTGCTGTCGGATGGCCCATTTTGTTTATGGGTACCTGGACAAGATCTTTGTAATTGAGTACTGTGTTTCAAATAATTTTGGAACTTACCATCCTCACCACCAAAGAACTCCATGCTTTAATCAAACTGCAAGATGCTTATTGTAGATTTAATTTGTGTCATAACCATGGCATAAAAATTCTTAAATGTGGGAAAGATTTCAGATTTCTTACAGAGAAAATTAACCCACGTATATCGTGTACAATCATCAAAAAATAACACAAAGTATCTATAATCCAAGTGTGAAATAACAAGAGACAATGAAAAGGAGTAGAAGCATGCTCAAAAGAAGATGGAAAAGGCAAGACATGACTTTTACTATGACAAGTTGAAAAGGATTTATCAACATTCTTGAATGAAGAATTAGATATAGGCATCCAACCTGAAGAAAACATATAATCCATGTTTTTAGCATTGAATGTGACCAAGGTTCAAAATTTCGTTATGATACGCCCTGTATTGGGCATATCGTATTGTATCTTTGGGGTTCCGATACACCTGTTTACAGGTGTTTTGGGACCCCTCTCTTTTTTTATAAAAAATATGCTTAATACCTCCCCAAAAACCAAATTTTGAAAAAGAAACTAAAAAAAATATAAAAGCATGTGCTTCCAATTACCGATATGCCTTTGCCGATACATAGGGGTATATTGATACTTTGAACCTTGAATGTGACCCAAACGTCTATGCCTAGTGTGACACATTATTAGAAGTAGCAGAGAAAAATGAGAAGCCAAAGAAGAACTTTTATCCTCAAGTTCTAGAGCAAATAACCTTCCAATTCTGCGTTCCTTCCCCCTCAGCTCGCAGTGCACTGGTCCTAGATGAAGCAACAGTCACAAGAAAAAAAGAACATTGTTACCATCATCAAGTTGTCCAACATAGATTAAATTAGCAGTTAACTTAGGCACACAAGAAGTCTTAGGAAGGAGGAGAGGCTGACGAAAAAATGTCTGAGGGGTAAGGTTTAAAAGACTGACCAAAGAAAGCCTAATCATGTGATTTGAGGCTCAAGAATCAATAATCCATATATGAGAAGGAGATGAGCATAAGTAAGTAGACTCATGTTCCATACCAATAACAGAAAAAGTAGAGGAAATAGTTGAAGACATGAGTTGGCAAATCTTTTCTTCAATAGGTGAACCCCGAGAATCAGTCATGGGAGCTGAAGTATAGTAAGGACCATCGGATGGTTCAGCCGAGATCTGAGAAGGCTTATGTTGGCCTTTCTTAGGGGGGTCTAGTTGGACATTTGGCAATAATATGACCTTGTTACTTGCAATAGGTACAAAAATTTTTCTTGCAGTGGGATGTAACATGACCAAAACCGTTGCACTCATAGAATTGTACCTTTGAGAAATCTTTCTGTCCCTTTTGTTTGGTAGCCTGAAAAAGACTGCATCTATGCCGTGTTCTTTCTTGGTATCATAGTGGACCGAGTAAGAAGTCGAATTTCCTCTCTTAATAAAACTGAAAATGGAATTTCCAAAGTGCATAGTTGTTGCTATCAAACATGACAAAAATGATTCTGGCTTTCTCAAACCCCATAATCAATAGAAAAAAACAGGTAGAGATTAGAACAAGTAGTGCATACACAAAGAACAGGTAATAGTGCTGCAAAAGATGCAAGAAAACCCTTTGTAGCCCAGAGAAACTATTTAAACTACTAAGGTATATAGTAACAGTGAGATCAGAACTCCCTCAATACTTGATCAAAGCTGGTGTGATTTTCAGAGAATGTAAATCTGAACTGGGTACACCCTATGCAGTTTTACCACAATCCGAGATCTACGAGGGATTTAATCAAAACTTCCTTGCTGGATGTGCTAAACAGAGTAGATTGGCTTTAAGGTTGACCAAAACACCACCAAAGCCAATCTCAGATCAATAGGAAGAACAAATACTGAATTTTGACTCTGAAAGAATGTATCAGAGAGCAACCTGCTTTGATACCATGTTAGTTTAGGCAAGATATGAAACACAAGAGAATAGAGACTGTTCGGTTTGTCTGTCTTACTCAATGCAACCCAGAAATGTTATATTTATATTAAATGGTAAATGGACAAGATTATCCTTACAAAAGAAGTAAAATACAGGACTGTACAAATCAGTACTTTTGTGTACATGCCCAATAATGTACAAACAAGAAGAAATAAAATGACAAAGATTCCAAACGCGTGTCTAAGCAGATTCTATACTTGACTATTTTCTCCTATAAGATTCCAAACGTGTTTGAAATGGGTCATCATAGCTAGACTTTCTTCAGTCTCCCAACGACCTTAATACGTTCCCCTCCCATAAGTTAAGAACCCTCAATATATCCATTTAGCATACTACCTTGTCACTGAAGTGCATAGCAACATCTTGACATTGGTTATATGGTTATTTTGTTACAAATATGATGTATAATGTTTTAATGGTTCAAACTATTCTAGTTCAGAGACAGAGAGAGAGAGCAAGAAGAGAGAAGGAGAAGAGGAGGAGAAGAGAAACTGTCAAACTGAGAAGAGAAGGGTCTTTGCCAATCGACCAAATACTTATATGTTTACTAAATCCGGGTACAATGTCCAATATGCCCCTACTTAAGTGTGGGACATGTGACTTAAAAAGAAACTAAATTGTTAAAACACACCATAACATATAATGAAAAGACAAAACTACCCCTACTTAGTAGACTCTAACACTTCTAGTTGTAGTATGTTATGATCCATTTGTCCCACGTTGGTAGTATGGGATACTAATGTGAGGTATCCCACATCGGTAGTATGGGATGCTGTTGTCGGATATATATGTGCTTGGGTTCCCTCCCTCTAACAGCTAGCTTTTAGGGGTGAGTTCTCCTAAGGCACACATCAAATGGTATCAGAGCTTACACTATACCTCCCAATTGCAATTGTGTGGCACTGGTGGTGACGTCGGTATTGCAGTGTTCAATTGGGACTAGGTGGACTAGTGCAAAACCAGCTTGCGTGGGCATTGGGATTGCAAAGCATGGTGGAATGCTATGATCCATTTGTCTTTTCTTGGTAGTATGGGTTACTAATGTTAGGTATCCCACATCGGTAGTATGGGATGCTGTTATGGGCTTTATATGTGCTTGGGTTCCCTCCCTCTAACAGCTAGCTTTTAGGGGTGAGTTCTCCTAAGGTACGTATCATAGTACCTCTTCCTCTATCACGTGCTCCCCTTGAGTTGTGACCTCCACCACTTCCACAACCATGACCAAACATAGGGGTACCACAACCTCCTTGAATCGCACGACCTCTACCTTTATTTCAACGACCTCCTCCCCTTGCGACAACACCTATTCAAGAGTAGAAAAGACAGATCCACCCAATATCTATCCTTTGACTGGTTCTTATACCGACTCCCTTAGCCGACTCTAACGTTTATTGGGAATTGTCCTTGTTGAGAGCCAATAATAACGAATTTTGCATATAAATTTGCATAATATATATGCTATATGATTCTTTTTGTATATATGAAACATGATATATAACACAATAATCTGGGTATTATAATATATATGCCATGTGATTTGTTTTTTTATCATAGAGTACAAAGATGTGAAACAAAGGTGTTAAACAAAGGCCGTCTCTAGATTGTTGCCTAGGCATTGCATTGTTAACCATGGACAGACCTGTGTGGTATTTGCAGATTTATGAACCATACATCCATTTGTTGAAATAATCCTCTCCTTCACATTATGCTATAAAAAAGTTGCAGTAGATGATTATTTGAACTTTGTGAATTCGTTCATTTTGTTAACTTTTTCATCATGGGAAGGAAATACTTTTCTCTGGGTTTAATTTTTGAGGAATTTATGAAGAGAAACCACTTCAAATCTGTGAGCTTTATTGGATTGCATCCTCCTAGGGTAGTTAATTGTATTTCCTAGGGTTGAATATTTTCACATTTTTGTTTGCCTTGTTATGAAATCTATTGTGTGGTCTCGTTCCCTGGTTACTTTATGATTGCATCCCTTTCCTTTCAGTTCTATCTTAATAAATGATAGTTTGCCTGAAGACCCCAAGAAATGTCCTTTATGCACATTTTTCTCTGTTGCCCACCCATGGGGAGGTTCTCATTTGATGTCATGTAGTAAAATAAATATTTTCTTAGATTGTCATAGGTTCATTATTCTCATACATGTGCATGTTCTGGTATTTTTTATGTCCTAATTGTTTTGCTTTGTCCAATTTCCTTATTAAAAGGGAAAAAAATATGCAGATTTCATGTAATTTTTATCATCAACACATTTACTAGTAATATGGGCTATAAACAATTTCATATTCTGCATGTGGTTATTTCAACAAAAAACATCTAACTTATTTATTTGGATTTAAACTTTTTCAGTGGCTTGCAAAAAACATTAACAAGAAAATGGATAAGTCAACATTTCTCAATGGAGCTAGTTCTTCTATAGGTATGGTAAGTCTGTCTTATTTTTCATCTATGATAAATTCTTTATTTAATAAGTCGATCATTGTTCTAGGTGCAGATAAGAGTTCAGTTGGACTAGCTACCAATCTAAAGATATCTGCATCATCTGCAAAAGTTGTTTACCCAGATACCACTCAGATGGTGATTTATGATCCAATGCAAAAATCTGGTATGTTCTTTCATTATATACTAATTTGGGGTATTATTTTCTCTCTTGCACATTGTCATGCATCATCATTATCATTGTAGTCATCCATGCCTTATTCCGACTATATGGGGTCGGCTACATTAATGTGACACTAGAGTGCCTATATGGGGTTGGCACATAGTTTTCAAGGCGTCTAGGCAATTTTGGCTAGCAATTCTCTTTAATAAGAACTAAAGAACCTTAAATAAACTCTAAAAATGTGGCAAATCATCATATCTAAAAGATAGAACTCCTTTATATATATTACTTTCATTATTTTCTAAAATAATACTACTATAATGAGTATTTTAATTGTGCAATTTTATATCAATTCACAGCTAAAGAAGGTTATTAGCTTTATATGATAAATATTCAAGATGGAGTTTCTGCTTTATTTAATTGGAGAGAGAGAGAGAACCTCCATATAGTTATTCTTTCTTTCCTTCCTTTTTCTTTCATTTGTTCTTTTTCTTTTTTTTTTCTGATCAGAAACACAGAAGCGATTTCATTAATAAAAAAAAGGCATAAGTACAACAAGAGGATGAGAAAAAAAGAAGAAAGCACAGCTATGGAAAGCTGACCCCTCCCTTATATTACAATTGAGCCCAAAACAATTAGGTCCTGTGTACCCCTTGCTTAGCTAGACCATCTGCCAAGCTGTTCGCAGTTCTTCTCACCCACTTAACTCTGATGGTCAAGTCCTTTGCTAACCATTTAAAATGCCTGAAATTATTCTTCAAGTGCCATGTCACCCCCACTCCTTCCTTTAGCCATTTCACAACAGTTCTTGAATCACCCTCAATGACTAGGTTATTGATGCCCAACTCCTTTGCCTTCTTGACCCCATATACTGTAGCTAACAGTTCTGCTCTTGCCACATCATGCTGTTCAGCAGGTCCTGGGTATAAGGCTATGATGTTTCCTTCCTCATCCCTAATTACCCCCCTATGCCTGAGGGGCCCGGGTTACCCAAACAACTCCCATCAAAATTGAGTTTCTTCCAGCCACATAATGGTGGTAACCACATCTCAGTAGGTTTCTGTCTTCTAGAAGATGAACCAGCAATAACAGCCCAGGCCCTAAAAAAGTCTTCAACCTTATATTCTTGAATTTCTTTCCTCCCAAACTGTCCATAGTATCGCTGCTCTCGTACATCTCCCCAGGATCCTTCCCCTCCTTTTAGTACAGCTAAAAACAGGAGGGTGAAACAATCCTTCCAACCTGTCAGGAGAGACCAAAAGCATCCAAAGAGGGAAAGAAAACCAATTCCAAATAAAGCTAGCAAGAGGGCAGGAGATAAGGAGATGAAAGGCAGTTTCATCACTTAACTTATACATAATGCACTAGCTGGGGGACAAACACCAAGTTGGTCTTTTTCTTTGAAGCAAGTCACAGGTATTAATACAGCCATGAAACACTTCCCAACAGAAAGCACTGATTTTCAGGGGAATGGGAAAGCACCAAATTTCCTTAACTGGGAAAGGAGAGGAAGAAGTGGCAACCAAAGAATTAACGAAAGATTTATAAGAGAACAGACCATCAGAGTTTAGGCTCCAAACCCTAGAATCCATACTCCCTTCACCCAAACACACTGAATTCAACAAGCCAAGCAACTCAGACATTCTAGGAATTTCAGCTTCTCTAAGATTCCTAATAAAGCTAAAGTTCCACTTCAACTTAGAAGGATGAAATTGTTGGGTCAAGAAATCAGATATAGGTCTACACTTAAATCTGGATAGGCCACAAGGAGCAGAAAATCTCTCATCCAAAGGGGCATCCCCAATCCAAACATCCTCCCAAAACCTAATTTTTTGACCCAAAGCCAAGTCATACCTGACATGATTTAGAAATGTAGGAAGAATCCCATCCATTGCTAGATATGCCGTGAATGCTTGCAACTACTTTGTGCCATAGCTTGTCATTCTCATTAGGGAATCGCCAGAGCCATTTGCCAAGCAGAGCCATATTCTTTAGCTTGATATTACCAATTCCCAACCCGTCTTCAGACTTTAATTTCACCACCTTGTCCCATCTAACCATGTGGTCCTTTTTCTTTTCCCCTGGCTCCCAGAGAAAGTCCATCATGATTTTTTCAATTTTCCTCACTATCATGTAGTACATTGGAAGGCTTGCAAGGGTGGAATTAATAAGAATTAATCTCTCCCCATCGAGATATAGTTCCTTTTCCATCCAGCCAGCCACTTCTTAATCCTCTCCACCACAGGGGTCCAAAAGCTAGTAGATCTCAGGTTGTCACCAAGGGGTAAGTCTAAATATCTCAGAGGCCACTCACCCCTCTCACAACCTAATGCGCTTTCCATGTCTTTTAAAACATCTTCTTCTACATTGATTCTAGCAATTAAACTCTTAGACCAATTAACCCTCAAGTTAGACAGCCTCTCAAAGAGTTTCACCACCAATTTCAAAATTTCCACCCCTTCCCTATAGTCACGCTCACAAAAGATTAGAATATCTTCTGCAAACTGCAAGTAATATTGTCCCTCCCAATTGGCCAACCTCTGAATAATTGCAGGGAGTTTGCTCTAGAGATCAACTTACTCAACCCTTCAGCTATCAAAGTGAAAAGAAAAGCAGTGAGAGGGTCACCTTGTCTAAGCCCACGAAATTCCTCAAAGAAATCAGCCACCATCCCATTAATAATAATAGAGTAATGGCTAGACTGTAAGCAACCTCTGATCCATTTACACCTCAAGTTCCCAAAGCCACACCTCATGATATCAATTAAGAAACTCCAATCCACCAGGTCGTAAGCCTTCTCCAAATCCAACTTGATTGCCACTCCGTTTTTCTTTAATCTCCTTTGAGCCTCCACACATTCATTCGCAATTAGAATCTGATCAACTATCTGTCTATCTTGTACAAAGGACCCTTGAGATTGTGAAATAAGTGGGGGAATCACCTTCTTAATCCTCTAAGACAACACCTTTTCTATTACCTTGTAGATACTTGTGATTAGACTAATGGGTCTGAAGTCCCCTGGCTGTTTAGCATATTCTTCTTTGGGACCAACGCTTTGAATGTAGAGTTCATACCCAGAGTTCCGGAGTAATCCTTTATGCCACTCTCTGGAGATATCCACACTTTTTCATTTCATTTTTTAACGGTGGGAGAAATAACATCAAAACATAAATCCTTGAAGTTGAATGCCTGTCCTCCCTCAAAGAGGGAATCTAAATGGAGGTTGTCATTGCTATCCAAGCAAGCTTCAACTGTACCTTCAATGCTTCCTATGCTCGAAGCGTCATCAGAGGAGAGATCTTCATCTGATACCTCACAGTCAATTCATTGTTCATCCACTTCGAATTCATTCGCGAGGGTCTCGCTTAACCCACTGCAGTTGAGGCGAGTTTTCCCTTGAATGACTGACTGCGTTTGACAGAGAAGATGATAGACCGACGTAATTGTCTCCCTTCGCCCCAGTCTTGCTCCCACACATGCCATTTAAGTCATCACGTGGTGGCTTCCTATATTCTGGTTCAGCCACATGGGTCACCCCTGGTTCAATAGCTGGCCCTTGCTTCTTATCTCCTCTTCTTAAAGCTTCTACGTAGGGTTTTCCTACACTAATTTCAGCTGAAATTCAAAAACATTTGAACAGCCCCATATTAAAGGAGAGATGGAGCTGAAAATTTTATAATTTGATGGTCCACCTTCTAGAGTAGGAAAGCCGGCTAACTGCTTGGGATTTTTTCGATCTTTTAAATCACGTGGCTGCCAACTATTCGCGTCACTGTCATCTTCTTCCTGTCTTCCTTGCTTCCACAACAACGATTCGACTTCAAGCACTAGCCAAACTCTTCGCCATCGCCCATGGGAAAGAAATTCAACTGATCTTGGAATCCTTTCTGGCCTTGTACCAGTAATTTTGATCTTTTAAATTTGAATAGTAAAACATTAAAACAATGTATAAATGATATATGGTATATAATAAACTGTATTAACACATTAATAAGATACAACAATATAAATACTATTATATAAGGTGCCCACCTTGTCATTTTGGTTGCCTTGGCGGGCACCTAGTTGCCTAGTTGCTATCAGTTAAGGTGTTTGGCTGAGGCACCCAGCCAAAGGTGCCTTGTCACCTATGTGATGCTTTGACAACTATGTAACTACTTTTACCCATGTCCCTTTTGGTCTTCCCCTAGCCCTTCTATTTCCTTCAACTTGTAGCAAATCACTTCTTCTAATTGGTGTTGTTGCTGGTCTTATATGCATGTGAGCAAATTATCTTAGTCTACTTTCTCTCATTTTATCACCTATTGGGGCTACTCCTAGGTTCCTATGAATAACTTCATTCCTAATCCTGTGCTATCTAATTTTTTTTGCTCATCCATCTTAGCATTCACATTTCTTCCAAACTCGTTAGCACATTTTCCATGTTCATATAATTCACATTTTTTAACATCCTTTGTAGTTTTATATTTTTCCTAGATTTCTGCATTTCTAACATATGTTTGTTTTAATTTGATTATATTTTGAACCTCTTCATTCTTTGTACTTTTCCACTAAGTTTTAATTTGATTATATTTTGAACCTCTTCATTCCTAAGACATCCTTTGCTACTTTCTTTTTGTTGTTTGCCATTTCAAGCCAAGTATCACTATTCATTCCATCTAAATACCAATTCCCTTGTATTATTAACTTGTTACTAAATTGAGCTAGCTTTTCTCTTTTTAGGCTTTTCCACCTAATTCTTGGGTACCTATTTTCTTCCCCATTTATCTTTCATTTCCTAATGAGCTTATCTTCCACCATTAGTCTATGTTGTGTTGTTGAGCTTTCTCCCAGAATAACTTTGTAGACTTTACATATCATTCTTTCTGCTCTCCTAGTAAGGAAAATATCTATTTGACTTATTTTCAATTCACTTTTAAATGTTGTTAAGTGTTCATCCTAGTAAGGAAAATATCTATTTGACTTATTTCCATGTCATAAGCTACTGCAAAATCTAATATTGTACCTCCTTATTCATTCTTCTCCCCAAACTCAAATCCTCCATGCACCACATCATATTCTACACTTCCTTACAAGACAATTTAAGTCTTCTATAAAAATCTTCTCTTCATATGGAATTTCTTGGATTAATGCTTCTAGGTTTTCCCAAAATTGTCCTTTAAAGTTTTCTTCTATACCCACTTGTAGTGCATAAGCACTAATTATGTTAATGATTGTCTCCCGGATCTCCCCTAAAACAAGTCTAATTAAAATTCATAACAAATTGTGAAGGAAAAGTAGAATCTTGTCCTTGTAAAGCAAAAAAAGCGTAATTTAATCAAAGAATAAAAAAAACAGAAAGACAAAAAAATCTGGTTTGACCGCCATTTTGGAAGACAATGAAATCTCCCTTTGTTATCTTTGACCATAACTTTGGAGAGTTGAAAAAAAAAGAAAGCTAGGTGTGAGTAGTATCACAACTATGGTTGAAAGGCTGGCACTGTTATGATAGTCTTAATTTTGGAAACACAAGTAGAGTGCAAGAGAAAGGGAATAATAATAAGACTCAGGAAGACACTTTTAGGGTGAGAATTGAATCGGAACTTGGAGAATATTTTGATATCTAATTTGTCCCTCTAAAACTGACTCGACTTCTTTCTGTCATCAGGGACCCCCTATTTATAGACAAAAAGGGGAGTCAGTTTCATGTGCACGTTTATCAAATTTCCAGAAATTTCACTCGTCAGTTACGAATGTGGATCTTGAGCCCATTAAGATGCTGACATGTGTCAGATTGCGATTCACGGAGCAGATTCGCTCTACTCCATGTTCGCAGACTCTTACCACATTTCACGGCATCACGTTTGAGGGGACAAACTCTGACATCGTAACTATCACCACCGACGTTTGTCTCTCAAGTAGTGTCTTTTGCTTTTTAGCAAATCCGTATTTTGTGTGTTTCTCTATTTGACATGTATCCGCGGTTTAGAGATTTACTTTCATTTCGCTTAGTCCGCAGATTCTGTTTAAGAGTCTTTAATCATTAATCTGCGGTGATACTTAGGTTAATCCCCTTGCAATGGTAAATCGTTGAAAATCTTAAAGAATAAAAAGTCTTTCCATAAGGAGGTAGGATGCCATATATAGTATTCCTACTTAGAGTTCTACACTTAGGACCCTTGAAGACAATGAATGAATCAAATGACCCATTCTTTTTCTCCTCTTGACTGGCCTTTTTAATTTAATCCCATCAAATGAGTTAAAGTTCAAATGGGCTATCAGAAGTGAGATTATTATGTCCAATCGTAATTGGGACCCTTTTCAGCCAACTCTAACAAGATAAAAAATAAGGGCCCACTTGATTACATCCAGTTTTGGATACTAAAATAGGGGGGAAGGGACTCCCTATTTGAACCTTCAAGGGCCCATTGCTTCATTACCATATTTGATAAAAAAAAATAATCAATGCAAAATCAGTTAGAAGTAGTTAAAATTAAATCAATAAAGTTGCAGTACAACAAACCCAAGACTGAAATTGGTTGGTAAAAACTTAATATTAGCACAGACCACAATGAAATGTGGTCTTTTGTTTTTTCAGGAAATTCAGGTCAAGAAATGAAGTAGGGTGCAACAAAGAATTCATAGATATATCAAAGATCTAATTCATGGTTCTAAAAAGGGATAATTTTAATGGAGTAAAAGAATCCTGCTCAAGCTAGGATTCCTCCACGAATCCTACCTCAATCAGGGCATTCATTTCATGAGCCTACAAAATAATCATCTTGAACAAAACAAATTATGATCAAGATTTAAAAGTGAATCAATGGTAGTTTAATAAAATTGAAGAGTCTTTCTTCAACTAGGACTCTTCTAAGTTCTAATTATAAAGATTTTGCGATTAGCCCTCAATATATTCAAATCAAATAATATAATTAACAGAGTCAAGTATAATGAAATATTAGGATCTCAAGAACCCTAGTTGAATTAGGACTTATTAATTTAACAAGATGAGTTCTATAAAGCCTCATCAAAGCAATTGAGCAGTTAAGTTCTATCAGCTTTTGTTTAATGAGAGATACTGCAAGAGTCCTAATCAGAGCAGGGCCCTTCTAAGAGTCCTAGTCATAGTAGGACCCTTCTATTTCAAACTCAATTCCATTCTAATAATAAAACATCCATAAATTTGACTCTAATTGTATATTTGAGCACTGTAGGCTCATATTCTAGGCCCATAATGCTCAAGGTGGTATTGTTGAAGGAAAATTTTTATCAAACCTAAATAGAGTTTAAATAATTTATAACCCAAATAAGTGGGTTGGCTAGTGCATTAGCTAAAATCATCAAGGTCAGGTATCCTTTACCTAGAGGCAGAGGGTAGTTGCATAGCTACCCCACTCCCTATTTAATCTCCTTAGAGGAAAACTAGAGAGCCTCTTTGGAGAAAATTGTCTCATAGCATACCACTCCTAGAGATTCTTAAGAAAAGCCAAAGTAAAGAGGTAAGAAAAGAGAAGTTCTCATAAGAAAAAAAGGGGGAGGACAGGGAAGAGAAAAGGAAATCCAATTAACATAGGTGGGTGAAGGGAACTTCTCTGCAAATACCTCCTATATGTGTTTTTGTATAAAAAAAGGAGAGAAATGTGATGTTATGTTGTTTCTCGATTTTATCTTTTTTACATTCCATTCTCGTATACTTGAAGTATGTAAAGAAATGCAAATGGAAGTTTCTTTTCAAGATCCCTTCGGCTGGGTCCTGGTATGGAAATATTAATTCGTCAATATCATTTTCTATTGCACGGATGTATCACTGTATTTAAAGTACATCTGTTATTTTACAGCCTACATTATAATTTGGAGTACTGAAAGGATTCTGCTATAAAAATACTCAGACAGCTTATCAACTATGATAAGATAGGATACCCACCAAGACAGAATATTAGCAGATGTATCCCGTGGAATGGATTCATTTAAGAAACACATTTCTTTTGTTTCTTCTAGAATGGCTTTTTGGTTTTAATTTTATTCTCAAACTTTTTTGTTGGGGAGATGTTTGACATCATTCTATTCTGTTGGGAACATGTTTGGTGTCATTCCAACAACCAAAATTGATCTCTGATGGTACTTAGAGACACGTAGAAAAGAGTTAGTTGACTGATCACTTTTGTAAAATATCTTTATAGATTTCAAGGGCCACTTTAACAACTTTATGGATTTGGGTGAAAGTTTACCATAATGATGCAATTTTATGAATATAGTTTTCTTTCAGTACTCACATTATTCATTTCATCATGTGTAGGTGCTGGATTGCTTCCAAATATTACTGCACCTGGGCTCCCATCTCTTTCTAGCTTAACTTTGGCTCCGGCTATGGCTTTAGTTGGCAGTGGAACAAAGGCACTTGATGAAAATCTGAAAGCAATTCCACCAGCATTGGTAGCATTTATAGCACATTTGCCTGCTGTTGAGGGTACTCTCTCAATACACAATTCTTGTTATAGCCATTCAATTGTAATCTCATCTACTATTTGACTGATAATTTGTCTTGTATATTAGAATTAATAACTTTAGAAAAGTTAATATCACCATTTTCACAAAGAAAGTGACGTGTGTTGAATAAGTCAGTGCTATCCTAGTACAGTGAAATGCTTTGTTGTGGATTTTGATGTGCATATAGAGTTAATGTAAATACATTTTTCATTTTTGAAGACCAATACATATTTTAAACTTTATGCTCATTGATAAAACTGTCAAAGGACAATATTGTCTGGTTATTCTCTTAATTTACTGCTAAATTATTTTATAGGTGAATCAACCATTGAGAAAGGGGAACTTTCAAAATTCAGAGGTTTGTTTGAATGTTTAGTTGAACCACCTAACCTCTGAAAAGTAGAAATTTCAGATTTCAGGGTCAATCTTGGATGATTTGAGTCCTACATTAGTCAGTAATGGAGCATTTGGCTCTACATCAATTTGGTATTAGAGGTCTCACTCCTAAATCACATCCCTATCAATGAAACTCTTGGTGTAGAAAGGATTCGTGCAATGATTTAAAAGGCGTGCCTAGGTTCCAGGCACAGCAGTTTCAAAAGGTGTGCACCTGGGGCACCTTGCACTTCAACTCAGGTGCATGCCTTTTGAAAATTCGTGCATTTTTCTGATACCAACTTATAAAGATAAATTTTCTCCATTTGCTAATGTTGGTCATTCATTCATCCTAAAAAAAGATATTTTAAAAGACAACTAAAGTTATGAAATCTTTTTTTATTGGGATTAAGAATTTAAGACCATGATATAGACTTGTTTGGGCTTGCCTCAAGGGGCTTGGTACAAAGGTGGATCATAGAATGAGGAATGCATAATATTTGACATCACATTAACTATTTGAAGTAATGCAATTTGAAAAAAAAATAAAGTGATTAAGAGTTTACGTCCTTGAATTGGTTTTATATGTTATGCTTGATTTTATTTTTAAATTTTCATTTAAATATGTTTTATGTGTTATGTTTATATTCTTTTAATTTGAGATAATAGATTTATAAAATATTTATTTTGAAATCTGAGTTTATATTTTTAATTAAGATTGTGTTTAATATTTTTAATATTTTGCATTTTTTTAAATTTTTTTGGATTTGTTTTGGCAATTTTTGAAGTTTTTAGCAATTCTTGCATTTTTGTGCCTTGCTTCAAAAAGGTGTATGCCTCGCCTTGCACCTTGTGCCTCGGGTGCAAAATGGCCCTTGTGCTTTTTAAGCGTCTTGCACTTTTAAAACAATGGATTCATGGGTGATAAAAAAAATAAAGATCATTTAAAAGGTTAAAGTTTCTGGATTGACCCCTGAAATCTGCTCATTTAGCTTGAAGGAATCGTTCAATATTTATTTAGCTAAATTAAACTTGTATTATGAATTTATGATTACCACAAAAGGGCTTCTTTTATCCTATTTTGCATCTGTTTTTTTTTCTTTTGAACCTTGTTTTGCCTTTCTGATCATACCCTTTGTAAAACACCAGGACCATCACCAGATGTCGACATGGTGTTATCAATTTTGCTACAGAATAACATATCAACTGGTCAAACTGGGAAGTCAGCAACTTCCACACAATTATTGCTAACTGGCCCTGCACCAAGCACAAGTGACCGTTCTGGATCAAACAAATCTCGTCCCAATCCAAGTGGTTTATTGTTGAAACCAAACAGAGATGGGCAGTCTCTCAAAAGAAAAGATCATGACAGTAAGTTATTTTCCTTCTTGTATTCTTCTGTGAACTTTTATCCTGCTTTTACACACGGGAAACATTTATGTAAATAAGTATTTATGCATGTGTGTCTGTATGTGTCAACTGAGTAAATACTTAATGGGTACCAATGATCTCTGAGCTTGATTCAGTTGGGTAATTTTTTGTGGTGTGTGCATGTGTCCATATATAACCACTAAGAAAACTATCTACTTTGTTATAGGATTCTAAGATGGATATCCTGCCTTCCTACATTCACTTGGTTGGTAATGCAAGTAGAGGACTACTGTTAAAAAGAAAGGAAATAAAAGACCATCAACGACACCCATAAGAAGTGATTTGTTGCTAGTTTAAAAGGGCTAGGGGTAGATTTAGTGAAAAATTATTGGTGTTAATAATTTAACAATGGATATGGCTTTAAACAGGAATGGTAAAACAGGATTCATTTAGCTGACCTCATATAGTTAGGTTAAATTTTCAATGTTGATGATAATGTTAAAAGGAAAGGAAATAGTGAAGAATATTACAATATTTTTAGATATGAAATTAGAATTTGTGGCTATGAGGACAGCCTCAAGAAAGCTTAGATCAGCTCTGATACCAACTTATAAAGATAATTTTTCCCCATATTTGCTAATGTTGGTCATTCATTCATCCTAATAAAAGATATTTTTAAAAGACAGTTAAAGATATAAAATCAGCAATGCATAATGTTTAACATCACATTAGCTATTTGAAATAATTCATTTGGAGAAAAATTAAAGAGATTAAGAGTTTTATATGCTTGACTATGTTTTATATGTTATGCTTGATTTAATTATTAAATTTTCATTTTAAATATGCTTTACATGTTATGTTTATGTATTTTATTTGAGATAATAGTTTTTTAAACTTATTTTAAAATTGAAGTATATATTTTTAAGTAATATTATGTTTATCATTTTAAATTTTTTGCATTGTTTTTTTTTTTGAATTTTTGCACCTTGCTTCAAAAGGGTGCACGCTTTGGGTGCAAAATGCCCTTTGTGCATCTTTTGTGCCTTGCACTTTTAAAACACTGTGCATGAGAAGATACAAGGGTCTGATGACCAGTTTTTCCTTGCCTGATTTTTTAGGTTTTTTTTACGAGTTTTGTTGCCCAAGCTTTGGTCTTAGAGTTCAGCCTAAAAACAGGAAGAATTGGTGAATATAGGTGGATCAATCCTATTATTGCATCTCTTTGAAGGGATTGATCATACCTACTGCAGTTGAAAAGTTTCTTTGGTATTCTCATTGAGCTCGATTTAAGCAAAGGGTGTTCTGAACCAATGTTTTACAAGGTGTTGGATGCATATGCCTAGAGGCTACTCCAGACTAGGTGCCCCCGAAAGGCCTTTAAGCGTATGGTAAAGGCATTGAGCCAGGCATTGATGCTTAGTGGTGTATGCCTCAGGTGCATGAGGCATGCTAGTGGTGTATGCCTCAGGTGCATGAGGCATGCTAGTGGTGTATGCCTCATGCTCCCCATGCACACCTTATGCAAAAAGATAGAAAGAAAAAAGAAAAGGAAATGAAAGGAAAAGAAAAGGAAGGGAAAGAAAGAGAAGAAAAAAGAGAAGAAAAGGGAAGAGAAGAAAAGAGATGGGAAAGAAACACAAAAAAGAAAGATGAGATCTTCCTTCCTCTTCTTCTTCTTCCTCCTTCCCCTCCTTCCTTGCCCCCATCCCCCCCTTCGCTTAAGGAGTCTTGCACCTCTTACATTATGACACCTCATACCTCTAGGTAGTGGAATGCCTGCACCTCTGCATTTTAAGACATTGTTCTTGACTGTTTTTGAAAGATCGCCAGCTTTATTTCAGGTTTTTGGTGGTTCTCAGGTTGGTACTGTAACTCTGTGAATTATATTGCTGATTCTTGGGGTGGTTTTCATCTTGGGAAGTTAAGATAGATTGCTTAAGGCTGCTTCCCAGTGTGTTTGAAAAGGGATAGATGATCCTCAGGATGATCAAAAGATAGACAATATGATCACTACTGTGAGGCTGGATGGATGAAATTATTTACAATGGGCCAATCTATGAAGATTGGAGTTGAAAGTCATGGAGAACTGGTATATATTACAGGAGACAATATTCAGGAGAACTATATAGTGATGTTGTCATGCTTAATTCAATGCAACCACACATCAGT